>NC_091442.1:49237248-49558498 GCF_964237555.1 Oryctolagus cuniculus | reverse complement strand
CGGCCGTGGCAGCTACTTGGGGAGTGAACCAGTGGATAGAAGACCTCTCTCTCTGCCTCTCCTTCTCTATCTGTAACGCTGACTTTCAATTAAAGTAATAAATCTTTTTAAAAAAATGTTGATCAGATTTACTACATGCCAGACTTTGTGCACTCCACATGCTAAAGAAGAAGTGTGCTTATTATCCCTGTGTTACAGAGAAAGAAATGGAAGCTGTCCTCTGGGGAGTGAACCAGCAGATGGAAGACCTTTCCCTCTCTCGATCTCTGTCTCTCCTTCTCTCTCTGTGTAACTTTGACTTTCTAAATAGATAGATAGTTAGATAACAGGTGATGGGGAGGGTTTGAGTGAGAGAGTGACAGCACCAAGTGTTGTTGAGGTTGTCCTGGCAGGCAATGAGTAGGAGCAGGAAGACCATGAAGGAGACTCTGTCACACAGTAGGAAAGGCTGCAACCTGCAGGGCATGGCCACGGGCAGGAGAGGAGGCACTGGCCTGAGAGCTGCATGGCAGAGGACTTGGTGACCAGCTGGATGTGGGGTGAAGGCAGGAGGCCAGTCTGAGGTTGGCCTTCACATTCCTGCATTCACATCAGGGGACCAGTGGTCCATGGGTGTGGCAGATGTGTGGTGTCAAGCAGCTCTGTGGGTTCTGGTTGGATCCCAGGACAGAGATCTGGCTGCTGGGAGTGATCAGCACATGTACCAAGGGTAGTGAAACCTGTGGGGATGAATACAGTTGTCCAGGTGGATGTTCACAGGCTCAGAGCAGGGCCAGACCACACCCATTGGTCTATGACCTCATCAAGCCCAGCTTCAACTGCAGGAGGCACAGAGGCTGTGAGCAGTGTCTGTCTGGTGGGCAGGCTGCAGGGTTGATGGCCCCTGGGAGCCAGCCCTCCTGCGGGCGTCTGTCCCATGGTTGTCTCCTAGCTCCTCCAGGGAAGCCCATCTCCTGCACAGGGAGCCTCATCTGTCCTGGGTGTCCTGCAGCCATCCTAGGATCCTGGAATTGAACTCTCTTCAGTGGGATTGGCTCATTAACTGGGTAAGTCAATGGGCTTATTTATGCGCAGCCCCTTCCTACTCAGTATCTCCCTGGTACCAAACATGGTCGAGTCAGAAACTCCGCTGCCATAGGCTCTGATCTTGAGTCGGGATCCTGCTGGTTCTCCTGGAACCTTCTGATCCCCTGCTTGGAGCTCAGAGGCAGGCTCTGGCTTGACACTCCGCAGGCTCCTTGGCCTTGGAACCCAATATTGGGGGTGATAGGGTGAGGAGGTGGGGCTTTCAGGTTCTGCCTCTGTGAATGGAACCAGTGAATGGAATCCTAAGAGGCTCGAGGGGGCTTCCTGGCCATGTGCAGGTGCTGTCTGCCCTCCACTCACACCAGGTGAGGACGCTGAGAAGGCACCACCTGCTGGTGATTGTTCTTGGCCTTGCCAGTGTCTAGAACCATGAGCAACAAATTCCTATTGTCTATAAATAAATGGCCAAGTCTTAGGTGTCTTGTTAGAGCAGCCCAGATAGGAAGTTGTTCCTGCAGCTTCTCCTCCCTTGGCCCCGTCCAGGTCCCTTTTTCCCTTTGCCGGGATGTGTGTGTGTGTGTGTGGTGGTGGGGATTCCGCAGCTGCTATGGGGGCCTACAGGAAGTGATCATGTGTTTGGTCACGAAATAGAGAGGAGGATGGGTGGGCACAGGCTCAGTCCAATGAGGAGAATCAGTCAGGAGTCCCCTAACAAGCAAACCCATGTGACCGAAGGACCACTGGGAGGTCTGTCACCTCCCAACACCAGCACCCCAGGGACAAAGATCACCCAAGCCACAGCAGGGGAGCCCCCCGAGACTGAACACACCCGAGTGACCCGTGTCTGAGAGCCTGGAATCTTTAGCAGCAGTCCTCATGGGAGGCACTTGTACTGGCACCCTGGCTACTAACTGAGCTCCAGGCCAAATTCCCGCTGGGGATGTTGTGCTGGAAGTAGTGTCTGGGGCCCACACGCAAGCGGTGAGGAGGACTGGGCTAGGTGGTGCCTGCACAGTGAGCATCACTGGTATTGAGCTGAGTGCTCTTGCTGCCTTGACTTCTTGGGTAATTAAGACCATGGGCATTGGACAGAGAAGGAGCAGGCCAAGTCCATGGCCCTGTGTCACAAGCCGGCCTGGCCCGCCCAGAGTTCTCCACCTTCCACCATTGGGCTGCTCGGTGTCTAAGCGAGGGCTTCCCCAGGCAGGATGCAGATGTAGCCCACAGGGCCCTGCAGGGCCTTGCTGTGCCTTGAGCACCCTGCCAGTCCCCTGGCCATTTCCAACCATACCCTCCGGGCAGCAGGCAGGTGCAGGCTGAGTCTTCCCCACACCTGGTGCAGGAGCCTCAGGTGGGTTCCGTCTGGACTCCACACACAGATTGCTGAGAATCGCCAGGAGGGAGTGGGAGGAGAGGCAGGCGACTGTGATTCAAGTTCAGGTCTGTGCCGGAGCTTAATGGATTTCCCACCGAGGAGCTTCCTACCTCGTGCTGTGAGCGGGAAGACCAGGGAAGGGTTAAACACTTTATTTCCATGGCTTTGCTTGTTCTGGAGAATTAATGGAAGATAAGCTAAAAGTTCATTTATAAGAGTATTAAAGGATAATTATGATGGAGTAAGTGCAGAGGGTCAAAAGGCATTACTATACACAGACTTAGAACACAGGGCCAGGAAAATGGGCTAAAGTGTATTCAGTAATGTGGCACCCTGTGTTTCCCCACAGAAAACACCCCCTCCCCACCCCCTACTCTCTCTGGCTTTTTTTCTATTTTAATTAAAAGTACGGCAATTCAGTCCCTGGCCAGGTCATCTGTAAACTTAGTAATTGATGTCAGGAACTTAAGAGTTTGAGGTAGATCCAAATAGGTGACCTTTTAATAGCAACAAAATAAAAAAGATTTTGTGGAAAATCTGCTTCAATCAGATTAGAGGGAAAGCGGGCAAAGCTGATTACAATCCTGCTAAAGACAGTATTTGGGCAGTGTTTGTTCTAAAACAATAGCATTAATTCTTCCTTAACAAGTACTCTCTGGAGGAAAGCAGTAATCAATGGGAACTCAGTTTGGACTCTCACAGTGCAGTGTCAGACCCAGGAGGAAGGCAAGAGTGAGGGTCAGGGTTGCAAGGTGCTGGAGGCCCCGAGGCTTGGGTTCCTCCTGAGTTTGTTTTGATCTTAAAACATACAAATTAAAAAAAAAAAAACCCAGGTTGCGGTATAGAAGGTTAAACCGCTGCCTGCAATGCCAGCATCCCTTATGAATGCTGATTCAATTCCTGGCTGCTCCACTTCTGATCTGGCTCCCTGCTAAGGCACCTGGGAAGGCAACAGAGAATGGCCCAGATGCTTGGGCCCCTGTGCCCACATGGGAGACTCAGAAGAAGCTCCTGGCTCATGGCTTCAATCTGGCCCAGCTTGCAGCCATTTGGGTAGTGAACCAGCAGATGGAAGATCTCTCTGTGTGTGTCTGTCCCTGTATCTCTCTCTGGAACTCTGCCTTTTAAATAAAATAAATTCTCTCTGTCTCTTACTGTCTGTAACTCTCTCTCTCTCTCTCTGTCTAACTCTGCCTGTCAAAAAAAAAAAGAGTTACTTGAAAACACATAAAATTGGGGAACTACTGCATAATTGTGATTGGGTGTCTGGTGCTCTTGCCAACTCACTAGAAGGACTGAAGCAGAAGAAATACACCATCAGCACAAATTTATAAATATGTGAGCCTAGACTAAATGGCTGTGTGGTCTCGGTTTGTGTTTATGTCTGTGCCCTCATTCTTTAAAACTTGTTTTCTTGTAAAGAATATAGGTGACATGAAGTGCGGCATTTTAAGTGTGTGGATCATTGGCATTAAACATACTATCATTTATGTCCAGAACTTTTCCACCAGCTGGGGAGTGAACTAGCAGATGGAAGATTTTGCTCTCTCTCTCTCAGTATCTCCCTCCCTCTCTCTCTGTAACTCTGACTTTTGAAAATAAATAAATAATATTTCTGAAATCCTTTTTTATGGGTGAATAATATTCCACTGTATGGGTACACCACATTTGTTAACCCATTCGTATGTTGATGGATGCTTGGGTTGAGCCAACCTCTTGGCTACTATTGATAACATTGCTAGAAACTTGGATGTATGAATATCTGTTCTATCCTCGAGTTCAGTTCTGGGCAGACTCAGAGTGGAATTGCTAGATCATGCAGAACTGTTCATTTTGGTTTCCTGAGGGGCTGGCATCCTGTTTTCCACAGTAGTCACCGCACCATACAGTCCCACCAGCAATACACACCATTGCGATTTCTCTACATCTCTGCACACCTTGTGATCTATCATTTATTTATTTTAAAGAGTGGCTGCATTACACAGACTTCTCCAGAGAAACAGAAAGAACAGGATGTATTTGTGTTTGTGTGTACTGTGTGTGTGTTGTGTATGTGTTGAGTTGTGCATGTGTTATGTGTATGTGTGACAGTGAGAAACAAGTGTCTGTTTAAGCCATTTGGTCTACGGTGATTTGTTATTGTAGCCCAAATTGACTGAGACAGATGTAAAATCAACAGTACTTAATATTATGGAATAAGTCTACATCTTATGTCACATGATAAGAGATTAAAAACTCAAAGAAGTGCCAGCATTGTGGCATAGTGGGTTAAGTCGCCACCTGTAATGCAATCCATATGAGATGCCTGTTCAAGTCCTGGATACTCCACTTCCAGTCCAGCTCCCTGCTAAAGAGTCTAGGAAAGCAACAGAAGATGGCCCAAGTACTTGGGCCCCTGCTACCCACGTGGGAAACCTGGAAGAACCCCTGGTTCCTGCTAGTCCAAGGCCTGGCTGTCACCACCATTTGGGGGGTGAACCAGAAAATAGAATCTCTCTCTCTCATTCTCTTTGTAACTCTGCCTTTCAAATAAACAAATATATCTTTAAAAAAAAAATGCCCCAAAGGTGTTTGCTACCTGTGCATGTGTGTGTGCACATATACAGTCATAACCAACAAGGATGACACACTCATGACAATTACAGGCTTTTTAATTTTTTTAAAAAAGATTTTATTTATTTGAAAGTCAGAGTTACACAGAGAGAGAAGGAAAGACATAGAGAGACAGAGAGAGAGGTCTTCCATCTGCTGGTTCACTCCCCAGTTGGCCTCAACGGCTGGAGCTGCACCAATCTGAAGCCAGGAGCCAGGAGCTTCTTCCAGGTCTCCCACACAGGTGCAGGGGCCCAAGGACCTGGGCCATCTTCAACTGCTTTCCCAGGCCATAGCAGAGAGCTGGATCGGAAGTGGAGCAGCCGAGACTCAAAGCAGCACCCACATGGGATGCCGGCACTGCAGGGCAGGGCATTAACCCACTATGCCACAACGCTGGCCTTGGGCATCTTAATATTAAGCTTTCTAAACAATGTTGAACACTGGATGCCTTCCCATTTGTTGGTGTCTTCTTTAATTTCTTTCAATGGCACTTTATAGTCTTCAGTGTACAAGTCTTTAGTTTCTTTAGTTCATTTTGTGTTTTTTTTTTTTTTTTTGGTGTTAGTGTAAATGGATTTTTCTTAATTTCCTTCTCAGATGGTTTAACTTTAGTGTATAGAAATGCGATTGATTTCTGTACATGGAGTTTGTGTCACTAGTTTATTAATTCTCATGGTATTTGTATGTGTGTGAGTGTGTGTAATCTTCAGGTTGGCTACTTCTAGGATGAGGTCATCCCTGAACCAGCCCCTCCTTCCTGAGAGATTATATCGGTTGTAACAGATTCCAGGCCAGGGCTGCTCTTTGGCACAGCAGTTAAAACAATGCTGGGGCCAACGCCGTGGCTCACTAGGCTAATCCTCCGCCTTGCAGCGCCGGCGCACCGGGTTCTAGTCCTGGTCGGGGCGCTGGATTCTGTCCTGGTTGCCCCTCTTCCAGGCCAGCTCTCTACTATGGCCCGGGAGTGCAGTGGAGGATGGCCCAGGTGCTTGGGCCCTGCACCCCATGGGAGACCAGGAGAAGTACCTGGCTCCTGGCTTCCGCAGCAGTGCGCCAGCCGCGGCGGCCATTGGAGGGTGAACCAACGGCAAAAGGAAGACCTTTCTCTCTGTCTCTCTCACTGTCCATTCTACCTGTTAAAAAAAAATAAACAATGCTGGGAAGGCGTGTTTTGTGACACACTGGTTAAGTCACCACTTGGGGGACACCTGCGTCCCATATCCGAGTGCCTGAGTTTCAGTCACGCCTCCGTTTCCAGTCCAGCATTCCTGCTAATGCACACCCTGGGAGGCAGCAGATAATGGTTCAAGTATTTGGGTTTCTGCCTCCTAGTCAGAGACATGAATGGAATTCCTGACTCCTGACTCTGGCCTGGCCCAGCCCCAGTTGTTGCAGGCATTTGGTCAGTGCACCAGTAGATAGAGCGCTCGCTCTCTCTATCTCTCTTTGCCTCCTCCTCATGCCCCAGATCTCTTGTTTTCACACTGCCTTTTTAAAAAAAAAAAAAAAAAGATTTATTTATTTATTTGAAAGTCAGAATAACACAAAGAAGGAGAGAGAGAGAGAGAGAGAGAGAGAGAGGTCTTCCATCCAATGGTTCACTCCCCAGATGGCTGCAACAGCTAGAGCTGTGCCAATCTGAAGCCAGGAGCCAGGAGCTTCTTCCCAGTCTCCCACACCGGTGCAGGGACCCAAGGACTTGGGCCATCTTGCACTGCTTTCCCAGGCCATAGCAGAGAGCTGGATTGGAAGTAGAGCAGCTGGGTCGAGAACTGGCGCCCATATGGGATGCTGGCGCTTCAGGACAGGGATTTAACCTGCTGTGCCACAGCGCTGGCCCCCACTCTGCCTTTCAAATCAATAAAAAAAGACTAAATAAATATTTATTTTTTAAAGGATTAATTTATTTATTTGAAAGGCAGAGTTGCAGAGAGGCAGAGGTAGAGAGACAGAGAGAGAGAGAGAGAGAGAAAGAGAGAAAGAGAGGTCTTCCATCCACTGGTTCGCGCCCCAGATGACCGCAATGGCTGGAGCTGGGCCGATCTGAAGCCAGGAGCCAGGAGCTTCTTCTGGGTCTCCTCTGCACATGGGTACAGGGGTCCTTGGGCCACCTTCTACTGCTTTCCCAGGTCATAGCAGAGATCATAGTGGGATCAGAAGTGGAGCCGCTGGGACTTGAACTGGCGCTCACATGGGATGCTGGCACAGCAGGCAGTGGCTTTACCCGCTACACCACAGCACTGGCCCCTAAATAAGTATTTTACAAGAGGCACCACTTAAGACGCCTACATCCAGGCCGGCGCCGTGGCTCACTCCTCTGCCTGCGGCGTTGGCATCCCATATGGGCGCCGGGTTCTAGTCCTGGTTGCTCCTCTTCCAGTCCAGCTCTCTGCTGTGGCCCGGGAGGCCAGTGGAGGATGGCCCAAGTGCTTGGGCCCCTGCACCCGCATGGGAGACCAGGAGGAAGTGCCTGGCTCCTGGCTTTGGATTGGCGCAGTGAGCTGGCCGTAGTGACCATTTGGGGGCTGAACCAACGGAAGGAAGACCTTTCTCTCTGTCTCTCTCTCTCTGTCTAACTCTGCCTGTCAAAAAAAAAAAAAAAAAAAAAAAAGATGTCCACATCTCATATGGGAATACTTGAGTTTGAGTCCTGACTCTGCCTCCAATGCTAGCTCCCTACTAATAAGCACTTAAGAAACAGCAGGTGATGGCCCAAGTACTCGGGCCCCTAGAGACCAGGATGGAATTCTGGGCTCCTGGCTTCAGCCTGGCCCAACACTGGACATTGTGGTCACTTGGGGAATGAACCAACAGTTGGAAAATCCCCCCCCTTCTCTCTTTCTCTCTCTGTTCCTGTCTGTAACTCTGCCTTTCAAATACATAAATAAATCTTAAAAAAAAAAACACACACACACACACCCCAACACCTGTGGGATTCAAATCTTTCTTTTATCCTGAAAAGTGCTTAGCAAAAATCAGGGCAAATATTTCCTCTCCTCTGCTCTCTCCATCATCTCTTTCAGGAGCTCTGATTAGATGTGAGTTACAACTTCTTCCAGATTCCCTGTCATCTCTTTCTCCATTTTCTCTCACAGTTTCCTCTGCTGGAATCTGCTTTCTTCTTTCAGCTCTGACTTCCTGTTCACGATGTCTACCTCCAGCTGCTGTTGACCTCAGGAAATGAGACTTTATTTCAGTTGTTAAATTTTTTCAAAGAGTTCTATTTTTTAAGATTTATTTATTTATTTGAAAGGCAGAGTTACAGAGAGAGAGAGAGCGAGAATGAGAGAGAGCTTTCATCCATTGGTTCATTCCCCAGATGACCGCAATAGCCAGGGCTGGGACAAGCAGAAGCCAGGACCCAGGAACTCCATCTAGGTCTCACCTGGGCACAGGGGACCAATTCCTTGGTCCATCTTCTATTGCTTTCCTAGGCTCATTGACACCGAGTTGTATCAGAAGTGGAACAGCCAGGACTCGAAACTGCTAGAATGACGGTGTCGCAAGCTGCAGCTTTATCCACTACGACACAATGCCAGCCCCCAAGGAGTTCTATTTTTAAATCACAACTGTTAATTTCTAAAACTTCCTTGACTGTCCATTCTTTTTTTTTTAGATTTATTTTATTTATTTGAAAGACAGAGTTACAGACAGAGGTAGAGCCCGAGAGGGGGGGGGGGGGGAGAGGTCTTCCATCTGTTGGTTCACTCCCCATTTGGCTGCAGCGACCGGAGCTGTGCTGAGCCAAAGCTAGGAGACAGGAGCTTCTTCCAGGTCTTCCACATGGATGCGGGTGCCAAAGGACTTGGGCCATCTTCTACTACTTTCCCAGGTCATAGCAGAGAGCTGGATCAGAAGTGGAGCAGCCAGGACTAGAACTGGTGCCCATACAGGATGCTGGCGCTTCAGGCAGTGATTTTACCTGCTATGCCACAGTGCTAGCCCCTCTAATTTAATTTTTAAAAGTTTTATTTTTCTATTCATTTGAAAGAAAGAATATGGGTGGGTGGGGGGGAGAGACAGACAGACAGACAGACAGAAATTGGAAAGATTGATTCCATCTGCTGGTTCACTCTCCAAATGCTGAAACAGTTGGGGCTGGGCCAGCCTGGAGCCAGGAGCCTAGAGCTCCATCAGGGTCTCCTACTTGGGGCATCATCTGCTGCCTCCCAGGTGAATCAGCAGGAAGCTGGATCAGAAGCAGAGGTGAGACTCAATCCCAGACACGGATACAGGATGCGGGCGTCCCAAGCAGCAGCTTAACCACCACACCACAATGCCTGCCCCAGGTCATTTAATTTTACTGCCATTATTTTATTTTACTGTCTCGGGCTTGGTCAGGGTGCCTTTACCTGAACATTCAATTATCAGGAGATACTATTTTTTTTCCCATCCAGAATAGGGCAAGTGAATGCAGGATTTTTTCAGGATTCTTATCTTAGCATACTGTCAGAAGCAGAAATCAAGATAGTTCTTTGAGACTTTCACTTTTCTCTCCTAATATTTTACAGGTATTTTACCACCATGTAGTTTAAAAGGCTCTATTTTTTCACTTCTGCCTCATTGGTTTACATATTCCTGTTCAATCGGTTTATGTATCATTTAAGTTGTATAATGCACACCACAACAAGTGGCCTAAACAACTTATCGACAACTGGCAGGCATACTGCTTGATTGTTAGGGATGGAAGTAGGGAACCATCTTTGAGAGTGACGATAAGCCTTGGTCATGTGACAGAAATCATACTTCTAGGAGTAGAGGCGATCTCTCCGTTGACAAGAGGTCATTTTAGAGAGCTTTCCTTGTTTGAAAATCTCACAGACCACTAGTAGTTCCTAATGTGTAACAGTACCTTGGTCTTGATCCCCATCTCTATGTACTCTTCCCATCTTGGAGGCTATCAGAAGTCTTACAGGACAATTCTCAACAATGCGGATGCCTTCCCACCCTGAACACCTGCATCCTTTTTTGGCTCAAGAGTGTTATCTGGTCAAATTGGTTAGGTCTCTGCATGGAGTAGGCACAGAGCTTCAGGGAGCTAAGTGCCTCGGGGCAGTCCGTAGTGGATAATGAATGTGAGTTGTCACAGTTATGAGCAATGTTCTACCATCTCCCAGAGGTTTCCAGGAAGG
This sequence comes from Oryctolagus cuniculus, assembly GCF_964237555.1. Taxonomy (NCBI): domain Eukaryota; kingdom Metazoa; phylum Chordata; class Mammalia; order Lagomorpha; family Leporidae; genus Oryctolagus; species Oryctolagus cuniculus. Next base: position 49,548,370 of record NC_091442.1, on the reverse strand, counting down.
TTGAACCCCAGTTGCCCATGGAGGCTGCCTGATCAGTTACTTGTCCTGGGCTGGATCCCTCCCTGCCTTGAACCACCATTGCCTATCAGGTTCCTGGAATCCTCCCTGAAACAGGCAACTTATACCAAATTCTTGTCTGCTTCCGGGAGTGCCTGCTCAGAGGCAGTTTCAACCCCCTTATCTGTTTCTAGAATTTATTGCCTTTTTACTGAACAATATAAGGCCATTTCTTGATTTAATTATTTTAGACATGCTGTGTGAGGATTTTATTATCTTCTCCTCTTCCTCGTAATTTTTGTTAAACTGATAATATTTACATTATTGTGACTCTCTGGTGTTCTGCAATTCCTGTCCATTGGTTGTGTAACTTTTTGTTTGAGTTCATAATTGCCTCCGTTTTCATTTGCTCTGTTTCCTGGGAATCTCTCACTAATTCTTCCCTGGCCCTCTGACAATCTGCATGGTGACTATTTTTGTATATCGAATAATCTTTCTGAGCCATTGGTCTGTTTTCCTACAAATATGCCCCCTGGAGCCCCCAGCCCTCTCTCCAGCCTAGACTCTGCACAGCTGTCTCGGGGTCTCTCCTTGGACATCCTAGCAGTTCCTTTAGCTTCACTCTTATGGGAGCCCCTGGGGGTTCTTGTGTTCATGCTTTTTCCTTTTTTTGATTTGTGGCTTTTGGTGGAGCACTCCTTTCAAGGGCTTCCTCCAAGAGGGGATTCAGGACAAAACCTTGAGACCTTTTAGGTCTGAAAATGTCCTAATTTCACACTTACTTTACTTCACAGCTGGGCGACAGTTTGGCTGGGTATGAAAGCCTGGGCTGAGAATCCTCGCCCCCCGCCCCGCCCCACCAACTCCTGTGGCTTCCACTGTTGTGTTGGGAAAACCTTTCTGCTCCCTCTCTCTTGGTATTTGGCTCATTTTTCCCTCTCTGAAGACTTTTGGGATCTTTTGTAGTCCCCAGCGTTCCAGTCTCTTGGTGCTGTGCCTTGACATTGGCCTTTTATCATTTGTGTTTCTGGGTGTCTGGTGGGCTGCTTGCCCTTCCCCTCTGGGGCATCTTCTTGTGAATTTTGCTTGGCGATCCCCTCCGTGTCTTCTGGACTCCATGTCTAGGACTCTCATCAGCCGTGCGCTGCACCTCTGAAGTGATTCCTGAACTTTCTCTCCTCTCTCATTGTTCACCTCCCGATTTCTCCTCACCCACTTTCTGAGTGACGTCTTCAGCTTTGTCTTAACCTCCTGCTACTCAGTTACCTTTGTTTTGCCTATTGCATTTTAATCTCTTCTCTATCTTTTCATATTTAAGAATGAGTAGGGTGGGTGTTGTAGCCCAGCAGGTGAAACCAATACTTAGGAAGCCTGTGTCCTATATCAGTGCTGATTTGAGCCTAGTTCATCCGCTTCCTATCCAGTTTCATGCTAATACATCTTGGGAGGCAAAAGATGATGGCTCAAGTACTTGTGACCCTGCACCACATGGGAGACCCAGATAGAGTTCCTGGTTCTTAATTTCTGCCTAGTCCAGCTCTGGCTGTTGTGGCCATTTGGGGAGTGAAACAGCAGATGGAAGTGTGCCCTCTTTATCTCTTCCTCTGTCATTCCACTTTTCAAGTAAAATAAATAAATAAACATTAAAAAGAAACAAAGAATGAGTAACCAAAAAAGCATAGGGAAGCTCTGTGTGAGTGTGTGACTGCAAACATGCAAGTGTTCATGAGAGGGTATGAGTGTGTAACTATGTATGTGTGTGAGTGTCTGTGGAGGTGAGAGTGCATGTGTGAGTGTGATGGGCTGTGTGAGTGTATGAGTGTGTGCATGTATATGAGATAGTGTGTATGAGTGCATCTGTGTATGTGTGTTTCTGTGGAAATGGCATGTGTGAGTGTGATGGGCTGTGTGAGTGTAGTGTGAGCGTATGAGTGTGTGCATGTATATGAGAAAGGTGTGTATGAGACTGTGACTGTATGTATGTGTCTGTGGAAGTGTGACTGCATGTGTGTGATGGGCTGTGTGAGTGTAGTGTGAATGTATGAATGTGCACAATGTATATGATAAGGTGTGTGTGTGTATGTGTGTTTTTGTGGAAGTGTGAGTGCATGTGTGAGTGTTATGGGCTTGTGAGTGTATGAGTGTGTGCATGTATATGAGATGGTGTGTATGAGTGTGTGACTGTGTATGTGTGTGTCTGTGGAAGTGTGAGTGCATGTGTGAGTGTGATGGGTTGTGTGAGTTTCATGTGAGTATTTGAGTGTGTGCATGTATATAAGATGGTGTGTATGAGTGTGCATCTGTGTATGTGTGTTTCTGTGGAAGTGGCATGTGTGAGTGTGATGGGCTGTGTGAGTGTAGTGTGAGTGTATGAGTGTGTGCATGAGTGTATAAGTGTGTGCATGTGTACATGTATATGAGAAAGGTGTGTATGAGTGTGTGACTGTGTATGTGTGTTTTTGTGGAAGTGTGAGTGCATGTGTGAGTGTGGTGGGGTGTGTGAGTGTAGTATCAATATATGAGTGTGCACATGTATATGAGATGGTGTGTAAATGAGCATGCAAATGTGTACACGTGGGAGTGTGAGAGTTTAAATGAGTGTGAGAAAATGTGTGTGTGCATGTGTGTATGTGCCAGTGTGTAAGTGTAAGTTTATATAAGTGTGTGTGAGAGAATGTGTGTATTGTGAGTGTGTGTGGATGCATGCAAATGTGTAGATGTGTGTCTGTGAATGAATGTGGCAGTGTGTGTTCATGTGATTGTGTGTGACAGAATGTGCGAGTATGTGCATGTGAGTGTATAAGAGTGTATGTTCATGTGAAAGAAGGAATGTATGTGCACACACGTGTGTTAGAGTATATATGTGTATAAGCATGTGTGTGCAAATGTGTGGATGCGTGTGAGGGAATACACGTGCATGCATGTGTATGTGTGCATGTGTACGAGTGAATGTGTGTGAGCATCCATGAGAGCCTGCGTTCATGTGAGTGTGTGAGACAGCATGTGAGCGTGCGCATGCGTGTGTGAGTGCGCGATGGGGCTGCTTGTCACCTGGTTAGTTCCCCTGCAGGTAACTGGCACTTGCACGACTGCCCCTCGGACACATTCCTGGTTAGGCTTCTCCAGAGAAAAGACCTGGCTTCCAGAGGACCCCGGGCAGGAAGGGGCGGCCCCAGGCACCCCCTCATTCCTGCTGCAGACTTGGCCCTGCGCTCCAGGCCCCATCCTGCCTTCCCTGGAATGTAGGGGTCCATTCCAGGCCTTCCCGGGGCCCCTGTGGCTCGCACAGCCCAGGTCATCCGTGTCCCCTCTGCAGGCATGCAACTCCTTCCCGCTCTGCCCCTGTTTTCTGTCTTTGGATTTCTGTCGACTTTCAGGTCTGCTGCGGCCTCCTCTCCCGTTTTCCTGGCCTTTGCAGATTGTACATTTACCCTTTTCCCTTCCCTTTGGCAAGATTTGGGGGACGCACGGCCAACAGAAACCACCATTCACGGTGCTCCGTTTAGCTGTGTGTCCCTGATTCCTGTTTCAACAGTCACATCAGAACCAATCGAGGGAATTTACTGTTGTTTTCATGTATCCTCTCAAGAAATGACCTTCAAGTTGTTCTCAGCATTTTGTCCTTAGGGCAAATGCTTCAATGAACCTCCATTTAAATCGAATTGGTTTTTTATTGTTGTTTTGCATTTTTTTTTTTACTGCAGTGAAGTCATTTCCTGGAGGGAAAGTCGCAGGAGGGAGCTATTTATTACCCCAATGTCTGCATAGGGTGTCTGTACTTGTTGATCTGACTCACAGCTGAGCTCACCTGAGGACGTCCGTGGGTGGCCCCAGTTCCGTTTGTCACAAATGTCCTCTGTACCTGGCTGAGCACAGGGCAGGGCATTTCTGGGGAAGCCCCCAGTTTTCAGGAAATATGGGGTTGTGATGGCGATGTGGCCGCAGAAAGGAAGGAACAGGTGCGTGGATGAGGCGGGGCCCCTGTGGGGACATTTAGTCACTGGTCACTGACAGGGGACATCTGTCGCCGCTGCTCAGCAGTCCCGGGATGACAATATGCTCTCGGCCTCGTAATCACATGAAAAATACCACTTTTGTAGAGCTTGTTGCAAATCCTAATATTTTATTACAGAAATCCCAGGCAAATCCCTCAGTAAAGGGGGAATTATTGTTAACACGCAGCTGGAAAGCAAAAAATAAACGAGAGAAAAAAACTGAAGCCGGATGCTAAATAATCACCAGTGTGTGGCCCTGTGGACACAGGACAGGCAGGCCACAGAGCATGGCTGCACAGCTCCGGGCAGGGGTCTTCCACAAAGCACGCGGGACCCACAGCCTGGCCCTTCCCTGCCTGCCCTGCCCCTCCATCCCTGCCTGTTGCTTCCTTTTTTTGTCCCAAGATGGAAACAGGAACCATGACTGGCCCCAGGTCAGCAGTAAGGACACCCGTGGATGTCCTTGGCCCTGGCTCCCCATTTGGGAGCTGCTGCAGGCTGCGGGCCGGGAGATTTCAGACGGAGGAAGGGATCAGTCGTTGGGCTTCCCTTTGCTTTTCTGGAAGTTTTCCTTGGTGTTATGAGTGGGGGACTTTTTCCTCCTAGTAATTGCAGTAACTATGTTTCTATGAAGGTGCACCTTTTTACAAAAGTTTTATTTAGGAGGGAGGGGGGGAGAGAGAGAGAGAGAGAGAGAGAGAGAGAGAGAGATCCCCAAAGCAGAGCTGGGACTGCAACATTCAGTTCCGCAAGTTCCACCTGTAACAGTCCCGCAGCCTTAGCCCTAGTAGCCACTTGCCTGGGGTGTTTCCCTGGAGGTGGAGCCTGAGGCAGGGGTTTGGTGCCTGGGGTTTATTGAGGTGAAGGAAGTGGGGCACAGAGACTAGGTGGGGGAGAGAAGGGGATGATGAGCAAAGGACCTGGGGCACCAACCGTACCACAGGGAGTCCCAACTTGAGGAAGGGGCTCATGGGTCTCCCTCAGCCTGCTGTGGGGGGAAGCTGGGATCTCCGAGCAATTGGAGCCTGGTGCACCCCCTCCCCCAACCCCATCAGCTTTCCAGGGAAGGACACCCCCTGGGTCTGTAGCCACAGCTCCCATGGCACCTGCAAGAGGCAGGTGGAGAGGCACCAACCCTACAGCTGTTCTTTCCTACAGCTGAATATGTAATATACACAAAGTAGTCTGCCTGCCCAGCCTTCTCTGTGGGGGAAGGGGCTTGCTGAGCCCACAGCCAGGGGCCTTGCAGATAAAGATGAAAATTTTACCTTTGCTTTGGCCAAGCAGTATTCTATTTGCATGTGAAAAGAATCTGCATGTTCAAGTGAGTTTTTATCTTATGCTTCTTTCAATACTCATTGAGGCTTGTCAGGGAAATATTTTCATGTAGTACTGCAAAAAGAACCCTGGAAATCCATAAAATACCAAACCAAAGCCCTACCTATTTTTATTTTTTTTATTTTTTTTTATTTTTTGACAGGCAGAGTGGACAGTGAGAGAGAGAGACAGAGAGAAAGGTCTTCCTTTGCCATTGGTTCACCCTCCAATGGCCGCCACGGCCGGCGCGCTGCGGCCGGCGCACCGCGCTGATCCGATGGCAGGAGCCAGGAGCCAGGTGCTTTTCCTGGTCTCCCATGGGGTGCAGGGCCCAAGGACCTGGGCCATCCTCCACTGCCCTCCCTGGCCACAGCAGAGAGCTGGCCTGGAAGAGGGGCAACTGGGACAGAATCCGGCGCCCCGACCGGGACTAGAACCCGGTGTGCCGGCGCCGCAAGGCGGAAGATTAGCCTAGTGAGCCGCGGCGCCGGCTCCCTACCTATTTTTCAAGTTGGACACATGCCTCCTGCTGTCACAGTTTCTCTGCTCTTTGGCTCAGGGAGCATGCATGGAATGTCCTGGAACTAATGCATTTAACAGCAATTGTTAACACCCATTCTGTAAGCCCGGATTAAAGGGCACTCCTACCAGAAGAACATATACTGCATACATGTGCAGGATAAACGTCCTCCTAAAACATAATCTAGGAATCAATTTGCTGAATTTGAGAAAACCAGCTTCCTTTGGGCAGGATTAATTCCTCCTCTCGGATGCAGAGTCTGGGCTAAATCTGTCAGAAACATAACCATTAAGTCATTTCCTATGCATGTGTTTATGTAGGTGTATCTGTTTCCCTGTCCACCTGCCATACATTTTATTTCTAAGGTACTTTAAGACGACATATAAACTGAAAATGGATCACATGCACTTTTATTTTTGTTCAGAGCTGCCAGAAATATTTCTAAAAGGTACACACGCCAATTTTTAACTCTTTTTTTTAAAAAAAAAAAAAAGCATTTATTTGTTTGAGAAGCAGAGTTACAGACAGAGGGAGAGACAGAAAGGGAGGTCTTCCATCTGCTGGTTCACTCCCCAATTGGCTGCAATGGCTGGAGCTGTGCCAATCCGAAGCCAGGAGCCAGGAGCTTCTTCCGGGTCTCCCACATGTATACAGAGGCCCAGGGACTTGGGCCATCTTCTACTGCTTTCCTAGGCCACAGCAGAGAGCTGGATCAGAAGTGGAGCAGCCAGGACATGAACCCATACGGCGCCCATATGGGATGCTGACATTGCAGGTAGCGGCTTTACCCGCTACGCCACAGTGTGGGCTTTAAACAAATAATTTTTAAAAATACACTGTTTCCAGTCCCACCCATGTCTTCATGTGAACAGGGTATTTCAATGTTCCACATATGAAAAATGAAAAATAAGTGGGCTTAGCCCACTGTGCCACAACATTGACCCCCAAATAAATCTTTTTTTAAAGAGAGAGAATTAGAGAATGTCAAGGAAATCTGCAGCACACAGAGATTAAAACAAGGAAAAGCTGAAAGATGGAAAATAACAATGTGAGGTCTGAAAGACATGGGGGATAGAATGAAAAAGTCCAACATCAGAATAACCTGAGTTCAATAGGAGAGAATAGAGGGAAGGAGTTGTGGCAATTTAAAAAATAAATAAAAAATAAAATAGGGGCTGGCGCCATGGCACTGTAGGTTAATCCTCCACCTGCGGCGCCAGCATTTGATATGGGTGCCGGTTCTAGTCCCGGCTGCCCCTTTTCCAGTCCAGCTCTCTGCTATGGCCTGGAAAAGCAGTAGAAGATGGCCCGAGTCCTTGGGCCCCTGCACCCACGTGGGAGACCAAGAAGAAGCTCTTGGCTCCTGGCTTCAGATTGGTGCAACTCCGGCTGTTGTGGCCATTTGGGGAGTGAATCAGTCGAGGGAAGACCTTTCTCTCTGTCTCTCCCTCTCACTGTCTATAAATCTAACTCTCAAATAAAATAAATAAAACCTTAAACAAAAAAGATAAAAATCCAGGTGCCAGCACTGTGGCTCAGCAGGTTAAATCACTGCCTGCCTGTGACACTGGTATCCCATATGGGAACCAGTTCAAGTCCCGGCTGCTCTACTGCTGATACAGCTCTCTGCTAATGCTCCTGGGAAGCAGCAGAAGATGGTGCAAGTGCTTGGCCCCTGCCACTCATGTGGGAGACCCAGATGGAGTTCCAGGCTCCTGGTTTCAGCTCGGGGCCAGCTCTGGCTGTTGTAGCCAACTGCAGAGTGAATCAGTGGATAGAAGCTTTCTCTTTCTCTGTCTCTCCCTTCCTCTCTGTAACTCTGCCTTTCAAATAAATAACACAAGTTGTTTTTTTTTTTTTTAAGATAAAAACCGGATAAATTCTCAGGATACATGGAAGATAGCAAACCCCAGCCCCAGAAGCTTCAGTGAACTCCCAGCAGCAGGAGGAGTTTGTAACAAAAGCATGAGAAGAGCTGGAGCAGAAACTACCTGGGAACGGAAGGTTTGATCTTCATTGCGCCTCCAGGAACAGAATGTCTCAGTGCGTGCCATTCTCTGGGGAATGGACTTGGAACAGAGGCAGCCTGCTTGCTACAGGGGTCCTTTCCTGCCTCTCGACCTCAGGTCACCGGGATAGGCACATGGCTCCTATTCCCTCTGTGCTCAGGCAAGTGCTGGGCCCCCACAGGCAGCCACCAGGCCAGCCCAGGACCCTGTGCCTGGGTGTGTGGACTGCTCAGAGCTTGAGAGAGGAATTTGGGTGGAATGATGGATATGGAGGGTGAACCTACTTAACCCTGGGAAGAGAGGGGGAGGCAGGGACACATGGAAAGCTGAGATAGGGACTGGGGTTTGCTGGGGTTCAGTCACAGGAGGAGCTGGGGGAGCAGGTGTTGCCATCAGGTCCTCCTCGCAGGTACTTGAACTTCAGGCCTGACCCGTGCACTCCTGGGCTAAGCAGGTTCTCAGGCAGGGTAGCAGGCTCTTTGGCAGGTAACTGTGGGTGTGTTGAGAGCTATCTACAGAGGCTGCAGGTGGCAATGGACAGGCAGAGTGGCAGGTGCCTGGGAGGAAGCTAAGGGGCCAGGCAGAGTGGCAGGTGCCTGGCAGGGAGCTGATGGGGTGCTAAGTGCAGAAGCAGGAGCAAACACCACCTGCAATGGGGTCAACACGGGCATCTGTGTCCCGAGGTGTGTACTGGGGGGGGCAGTGAAACATGGCAGGAACCTGAGGGAGTTGCGCTCACAGTGGCCCCCAGCCTCAGCGACTACTTGTGACCTGGGAGAGGGACCACATTCACTTCTTTTTTTTTTTTTTTTTTAAGATTGATCTATTTGTTTGTTTGTTTGAGAGATAGAGCCACAGAAAGAGAGGGAGAGGTCTTCCATCTGCTGGCTCACCCCTTAAATGGTTGCAATGGCCATAGCTGGATGGATTCAAAGCCAGGAACCAGGAGCTTCCTCCAGGTCCCCCATGGAGGTGCAGGGGCACAAACACTTGGGCCAATTTCCACTGCCCTCCCAGGCCATAGCAGAGAGCTGGTTTGGAAGAGGAGTAGCCAGGACACAAACTGGTGCCCACATGGGATGCCAGTGCTGCAGTCAGAGGCTTAGCCCACCACGCCACAGTGCCAGCCCCCATATTCACTTCTTTTTTTTTTTTTTCACATTCACTTCTAACCATCAACATTATCATTGGCCCCAGTCACTGACAGAAAACCTAACCTTGCTTCAACACCAGGAAGGAAGCCTGATGCCTCCTGCAGCCCCTTAGCCACACCTCCAAAGTTCAGCTCCATCAGCTCCTTCTCACCCTGGCTGACCAGCACACCTGCTTCCATCTGCCATGGCCCCCTCTTGCACTTGGGAGACCATGCAAAACTTTTGTGGTCACAGCTCACTCATAACCTTCTCTGCCCTGTGTGGGGGTACTCAACATGGGTGTTGGACCCTGTGTCCTCACCTGAGTTGAACTTGGACCTAGGCTTCCTTTGATGTACAGCTGGGACTTAACATGGAGGGTGGCCCTGAGCTCTTTTTGATGGGTTAAGGAAGAGGGAAGGAGAGAGGAGGCAAGAAAAGAGAGATGGCTATGAGGTTGGAGGGGGAATGGAAGTATGCATAGACTTTGGGGTCAAATATTACCAGGAGCCTACCCTGGATTTATCCATTCCCCCAGGACCTGAAAAGAGGAGACCACCCTTGGGTCCTGGGAACAACCACAGAACCTGTGACCCATGCACAGGGCATGTGACCAACGATGCGGAGCGTGACCAGCCACAGGGCATGTGACCAACCATGGGAAGTCTGACCAACCACGGGGAGTCTGGAAAACAACAGGGAGTGTGACCAACCCACGGGAAGAGAAGAAAACCCACAAGGAGTATGACCAACCATGGGGAGTCTGGAAAACCACAGGGAGTCTGACCAACCCACAGGGAGTGTAACCAACCATGGGGACAATGACCAACCACGGGGAGTGTGACCAACCCACAGGGAGTGTGACCAACCACAGGGAGCGTGACCAACCCACAGGGAGTGTGACCAACCACGGGGAGTGTGACCAACCACTAGGAGTGTGACCAACCACAGGGCATGCGACCAACCATGGGAATTGTGACCAACCACAGGGAGTGTAACCAATCATGGGGACAGTGACCAACCACGGGGAGTGTGACCAACCCACGGGGAGTGTGGCCAACCACAGGGAGTGTAACCAACCATTGGGACAGTGACCAACCACGGGGAGTGTGACCAACCCACGGGGAGTGTGGCCAACCACAGGGAGTGTAACCAACCATTGGGACAGTGACCAACCACGGGGAGTGTGACCAACCACAGGGCATGCGACCAACCATGGGAATTGTGACCAACCATGGGGAGTCCGGAAAACCACAGGGAGTGTGACCAACCCACAGGGAGTGTGACCTACCCACAGGGAGTGTAACCAACCATGGGGACAGTGACCAACCACAGGGAGTGTGACCTGCCCACAGGGAGTGTGACCAACCACAGGGAGTGTGACCAACCACAGGGAGCGTGACCAACCCACAGGGAGTGTGACCAACCACGGGGAGTGTGACCAACCACTAGGAGTGTGACCAACCACAGGGCATGCGACCAACCATGGGAATTGTGACCAACCATGGGGAGTCCGGAAAACCACAGGGAGTGTGACCAACCCACAGGGAGTGTGACCTACCCACAGGGAGTGTAACCAACCATGGGGACAGTGACCAACCACAGGGAGTGTGACCTGCCCACAGGGAGTGTGACCAACCACAGGGAGTGTGACCAACCACAGGGAGCGTGACCAACCCACAGGGAGTGTGACCAACCACGGGGAGTGTGACCAACCACTAGGAGTGTGACCAACCACAGGGCATGCGACCAACCATGGGAATTGTGACCAACCACAGGGAGTGTAACCAATCATGGGGACAGTGACCAACCACGGGGAGTGTGACCAACCCACGGGGAGTGTGGCCAACCACAGGGAGTGTAACCAACCATTGGGACAGTGACCAACCACGGGGAGTGTGACCAACCCACGGGGAGTGTGGCCAACCACAGGGAGTGTAACCAACCATTGGGACAGTGACCAACCACGGGGAGTGTGACCAACCACAGGGCATGCGACCAACCATGGGAATTGTGACCAACCATGGGGAGTCCGGAAAACCACAGGGAGTGTGACCAACCCACAGGGAGTGTGACCTACCCACAGGGAGTGTAACCAACCATGGGGACAGTGACCAACCACAGGGAGTGTGACCTGCCCACAGGGAGTGTGACCAACCACAGGGAGTGTGACCTACCCACGGGGAGTGTGACCAACCACAGGGAGTGTAACCAATCATGGGGACAGTGACCAACCACGGGGAGTGTGACCAACCCATGGGGAGTGTGGCCAACCACAGGGAGTATAACCAACCATGGGGACAGTGACCACGGGGAGTGTGACCAACCATGGGGAGTGTGACCAACCACTAGGAGTGTGACCAACCACAGGGCATGCGACCAACCATGGGAAGTGTGACCAACTATGGGGAGTCTGGAAAACCACAGGGAGTGTGACCTACCCACAGAGAGTGTAACCAACCACAGGGAGTGTGACCTACCCACAGGGAGTGCGACCAACCACAGGGAGTATAACCAATCATGGGGACAGTGACTAACCACAGGGAGTGTGACCAACCATGGGAATAGTGACCAACCCACAGGGAGTGTGACCAACCCACGGGGAGTATAACCAACCCACGGAGAGTGTGACCAACCACGGGGACAGTGACCAACTCACAGGGAGTGAAGAAAACCCACAGGGAGTATGACCAACCACTAGGAGTGTGACCAACCATGGGGACAGTGACCAACCCAAAGGAAGGGTGACCAACCAGGGGGAGTAGGACCAACCATAGGTAGTGTGACCAAGAATGGCGAGTGTGACCAAGCCATGGGGAGTGAAGAAAACCCACAGGGAGTATGAACAACCACTAGGAATGGGACCAACCACAGAGCATGCAAGCAACCATGGCAAGTGTAACCAACCATGGGGAGTGTGACCAACAGGGAGTAAGAACAACAAGGGGACTGTGACCAACCATGGGGAGAGTGAACAACCACTGGGAGTGTGGCAAACCACAGGGTGTGACCACCATAGGGAGGGTGACCAACCACAGGGCATGAGACCACCATGGGGAGTGCAACCAACCATGGTGAGTGTGACCTACCAGAGGGTGTTCGACCACCATGGGAATGTGACCAACCACAGGGGGTGTGACCAAACAGGGACTGTGGCCAACCATGGGGAGTGTGACCAAACACTGAGAGTGAGCACTACTGGGAGTGCAACCAACCACAGGGAGTGTGACCACCCATGGCGAGTGTGATCAACCATGGAGCTTGTGACCACCATGGGGAGTATGACCAACTGTGGTGAGTGTGACCAACCACAGGATGTGTGACAACAAGGGGGGTGTGACCAAACAGGGACTGCGGCCACACTTGGGGAGTGTGACCAAACACTGAAAGTGTGAGCCACTACTGGGAGTGTGACCAACCACAGGGCATACCCTCCATGGGGAGTATAACCAACCATGGTGAGTGTGACCAACCACAGGGCATGAGACCTCCATGGGGAGTGCAACCAACCATGGCAAATGTGACCTACCAGAGGGCATTCGACCACTATGGGAATGTGACTATCCACAGGGGGTGTGACCCACCAGGGGGGTGTGACCAAACAGGGACTGTAGCCAACCAAGGGGAGTGTGACCAAACACTGAGAATGTGAGCAACTACTGGGAGTGTGACCAACCACAGGGAGTGTGACCACCCATGGCGAGTGTACCAACCACAGGACATGACCCATGATGGGGAGTGTGACCAACCGTGGTGGTGTGACCAACCACAAGGCATGAGACTACCATGGGGAGTGTGACCAACCATGACGAGCATGAGCAACAAAGGAGGGAGTGAACACAACAAGGAGTTGACCAATTATGGACAGTATGACAAACCATGGGGAGTGTGACCACCACAGGGTATGTGACCAGCCAGGGGTGTGTGACCAAACAGGGACTGTGGCCAACTATGGGGAGTGTGACCAAACACTGAGAATGTGAGCCACTACTGAGAATGTGACCAATCACAGCGAGTGTTACCAACCATGGCAAGTGTGATCAACCCCAGGCATGTGACCACCCATGGCGAGTGTGACCAACCACAGGGCATGTGACCAACCATGGGGGTGTGACAAAACAGGGACTGTGGCCAACCATGGGGAGTGTGACCAAACACTGAGAGTGGGAGCCACTACTCGGAGTGTGACCAACCACAGGGAGTGTGACCAACCACAGGCCTGTGACCACACATGGGGAGTTGACCAACCACAGTGAGTGTGACCAAGCATGTGAAGACTGACCAACCACGGGGAGAATGACCAACCATGGTGAGTGTGACCAACCACAGAGCATGTGTCCACCATGGGGAGTATGACCAACCATGGTGAGTGTGACCAACCACAGGTCATGAGACCACCATGGGGAGTGTGACTAACCCTGACCAACAAATGAGGGTGTGAACATGACAAGGAGTTGACCAATTATGGACAGTATTACAAACCATGGGGAGTGTGACCACATCAGGGTGTGTGACCAACCAGGGGGGTTTGACCAAACAGGGACTGTGGCCACCTATGGGGTATGTGACCAAACACTGGGAGTGTGAGCCACTACTGGGAGTTTGACCAACCACAGGGAGTGTGACCACCCATGGCGAGTGTGACCAACCACAGGATGTGTGACAACCAGGGGGGTGTGACCAAACAGGGACTCTGGCCAACCCTGGGGAGTATGACCAAACACTGACAGTGTGAGATCTACTGGGAGTGAGACAAACCATGGTGTGTGTGACCAACCACAGGCGTGTGAACACCCATGGGGTGTGTGACCAATAATAGCGAGTATGACCAACCACAGGGCATGTGACTACCATGGGGAGTGTGACCATTGTGGAGAGTGTGACCAACCACAGTGCGTGTGACCAAGCAGAGGGTATGACCAAACACTGAGAGTGTGAGCCACTACTAGGAGTTTGACAACCACAGGGAGTTTGACCAACCATGGTGAGTATGACCAACAAGAGGGAGTGTGACCACCCATGGTGAGTGTGACCCACCACAGAGCATGTGACCACCATGGGGAGTATGTCCAACCTGGTGAGTGTGACCAACTACAGGGTGTGTGACAACAAGGGGGGTGTGACCAAACAGGGACTGTGGCCAACCAAGGGAACTGTGACCAAACACTGAGAGTGGGAGCCACTACTTGGAATGTGACAAACCACAGGGAGTGTGACAAACCATGGTGAGTGTGACCAACCACAGGTCATGAGACCACCATGGGGAGTGTGACCAACCATGATGAGTGTGTCCAACAAAGGAGGATGTGAACATGACAAGGAGTTGACTAACTATGGACAGTATGACAAACCATGGGGAGTGTGACCACCACAGGGTATGTGACCAACCGGGGGGGTTTGACCAAACAGGGACTGTGGCCAACCATGGTGTGTGTGACCAAACACTGAGAGTGTGAGCCACTACTGGGAGTTTGACCAACCACAGGGAGTGCGACCACCCATGGCGAGTGTGACCAACCACAGGGTGTGTGGAACAAGGAGGGTGTGACCAAACAGGGACTCTGGCCAACCATGGGGAGTGTGACCAAACACTGAGAGCAAGAGAACTACTGAGAGCGAGACAAACCATGGTGTGTGTGACCAACCACAGGCGTGTGAACACCCATGGTGTTCACACATGTGAACAGTGAGTATGACCAACCGCGTATGACCACCATGGGGAGTGTGACCAACCACAGCAAGTATGAGCACACATGGGAAGTGAGACCAACCACGGGGAGAGTGACCAACCATGGCGAGTGTGACCACTACAGAACATGAGATCACCATGGCGAGTGTGACCAACAACAGAGCATGTGACCAAGCAGGGGGAGTGACCAAACACTGAGAGTGTGAGCCACTACTGGGAGTTTGTGACAACCACAGGGAGTGTGACCAACCATTGTATGACCAACCACAGGGTGTGTGACAACAAGGGATCTGTGCCCATGGGGAATGTGACCAAACACTGAGAGTGTGAGCCACTACTGGGGGTGTGACCAACCACAGGGAGTGTGACAAACCATGGTGAGTGTGACCAACCACAGGACATGAACAGCCATGGGGAGTGTGACCAACCATGGCAATGTGACCAACCATAGGTTGTGTGACTGCCACTACTGGGAGTTTGAAACCACAGGGAGTGTGACCAACAATGGCAAGGGTGACCAACCACAGGCGTGTGACCAAGCATGGGTAGTCTGATGAACCACAGGGAGAGTGACCAACCATGGGGAGTGTGACCAACCATGGCGTGTATGACCTACCACAGGGCATTCAACCACCATGGGAATGTGACTAACCACAGGGGCTGTGACCCTCCACAGGGGTGTGACCAAACAGGGATTGTGGCCAACCACGGGGAGAATGAGCAAACACTGAGAGTGAGTAACCACTGGGAGTTTGACCAATCACAGGGAGTGTGACCACCCATAGTGAGTGTGACCAACCACAGAGCAGGTGACCACCATGGGGAGTATGACCAACCGAGGCGAGTGTGACCAACCACAGGGTGTGTGACAACAAGGGGGGGTGTGTCCAAACAGGTACTATGGCCAAGCATAGGGACTGTGACCAAACACTGAGAGTGTGACCAACCACGGGGAGTGTGACCTACTACAGGGAATGTGACCAACCGTGGCAATGTGACCAACCACAGGGCATGAGACCACCATGGGGAGTGTGACCAACCATGGTGGTGTGACCAACAACAGGGCGTGTGACCACCATGGGGAGTGTGACCAACCATGATGAGCATGACCAACAAAGGAGGGTGTGAACACAACAAGGAGTTGATCAATTATGGACAGTATGACAAACCATGGGGAGTGTGACCACCACAGGGTATGTGACCAGCCAGGGGTGTGTGACCAAACAGGGACTGTGGCCACCCATGGGGTGTGTGACCAAACACTGAGAGTATGAGCCACTACTGGGAGTTTGACCAACCACAGGGAGTGCAACCACCCATAGCGAGTGTGACCAACCACAGGGTGTGTGGAACAAGGAGGGTGTGACCAAACAGGGACTCTGGCCAACCATGGGGAGTGTAACCAAACACTGAGAGCATGAGAACTACTGAGAGCGAGACAAACCATGGTGTGTGTGACCAACCACAGGCGTGTGAACACCCATGGGTGTGTGACCAACAACAGTGTGTATGAACAACCACAGGGCATAAGACCACCCATGAGGAGTGTGACCAACCACAGCGAGTGTGACCAAGCATGGGAAGTGAGGCCAACCACGGGGTAAGTGACCAACCATGGCGAGTATGACCAACTACAGGGCATGAGACAGCCATGGGGAGTGTGACCAACCGTGGTATGTGTGACCAACCACAGAGCGTGTGACCAAGCAGGGAAAGTGACCAAACAGGGACTATGGCCATCCGTGGGGAGTGTGAGCAAACACGGAGTTTGAGACACTACTGGGAGTTTGACCAACCACAGAGAATGTGACCACCATGGGAGTATGACCAACTGTGGCGAGTGTGACCAACCACAGGGCATGTGACCAACCATAGCAGTGTGACCAAACAAGGACTGTGGCCAACCATGGGGATTGTGACCAAACACTGAGAGTGGGAGCCTCTACTGGTAGTGCAACCAACCAAAAAGAGTGTGACCAAACACAGGGAGTGTGACCACCCATGGCGAGTGTGACCAACCACAGAGCATGTGACCACCATTTAGAGTATGACCAACCATGGCGAGTGTGCCCATCTACAGGGTATTTGACAACAATGGGGTATGACCAAACAGGGGCTGTGGCCAACCATGGGGAGTGTAACCAAACACTAGAGTGGGAGCCACTACTGGGGTTGCAACCAACCACACGGAGTGTGACCAATCATGGCGAGTGTGACCAACAACAGGCGTGTGACTACCCATGGGGAATGTGACCAACCACGGTGAGTGTGACTAAGCATGGGAAGTCTGACCAATCACGGGGAGGGTGACCAACCATGGCGAGTGTGACCAACCACAGAGCATGTGACCACCATGGGGAGTGTGACCAACCACAGGGCATGTGACCACCATGGGGAGTACAACCTACCATGGTGAGTGTGACCTACTAGAGGGCGTTCAACCACCATAGGAATGTGGTGTGACCCACCAGGAGGGTGTGACCAAACAGGGACTGTGGCCAACAATGGGGAGTGTGACCAAACATGGAGCATGAGTATCTACTAGGACTGTGACCAACCACAGGGAGTGTGACCACCCATGGGGAGTGTGACCAACCACAGAGCATGTGACCACCATGGTGAGTCTGACCAACTGTGGTGAGTCTGACCAACCACAGGGTGTGTGACAACAAAGGGGGTATGACCAAACAGGGGCTGTGTCCAACCATGGGGAGTGTGACCCAACACTGAGAGTGATCCACTACTGGGAGTGTGACCAACCGTGGCAATGTGACCAACCACAGAGCATACCCTCCATGGCGAGTGTGACCAACAACAGGGCATACCCTTCATGGTGAGTGTGACCAACCGTGGTGATGTGACCAACAACAGGGCGTGTGACCATCAAGGGGAGTGTGACGATGACGAGTGTGACCAACAAAGGAGGGTGTGAACACTACCAGGGGTTGACCAATTACGGACAATATGACAAACCATGGGGAGTGTGACCACATCAGGGTGTGTGACCAACCAGGGGTGTGTGACCAAACAGGGACTGTGGCCACCCATGGGGTGTGTGACCAAACACTGAGAGTGTGAGCCACTACTGGGAGTTTGACCAACCACAGGGTGTGTGAAACAAGGAGGGTGTGACCAAACAGGGACTCTGGCCAACCATGGGGGATGTGACCAAACACTATGAGCGTGAGCAACTACTGGGAGCGAGACAAACCATGGTGTGTGTGACCAACCCCAAGCGTGTGACTACCCATGGGAATGTGACGAACAGTATGACCAACCGCAGGGCCTATGTCCACCATGAAGAATGTTATCAACTATGGTGAGTGTAAAAAAGATTGGGAAGTGTGACCAACCATGGGAGAGTGACCAGCCAAGGGGAGAGTGACCAACTACAGGGCATAAAACCAGACCACCATGGGGAGTGTGACCAACCATGGTGAGTGTGAACAACAACAGGGCATGTGTGCAAGCAGGAGGTGTGACCAAACACTGGAAGTGTGAGCCACTACTGGGAGTTTGACAACCATAGGGAGTGTGACCAACCATGGCGAGTATGACCAACCACAGGCATGTGAACACCCATGGTGAGTGTGACCAACCACAGAGGATTTGACCACCAATTTAGAGTATGACCAACCGTGGCGAGTGTGACCAACCATGGGGGTGTTACCAAACAGGGAGTGTGACCAAACACCGAGAGTGTGACCAACCACAGGGAGTGTGACCGACCATGGTGAATGGGACCAACCACAGGGAGTGTGATCAACCATAGTGTGACCAACCACAGGTGTGTACCACCCATGGTGAGTGTGACCAACCACAGAGCATGTGACCACCAATTTAGAGTATGACCAACCGTGGCGAGTGTGACCAATCAAAGGGCATATGACCAACCATGGGGGTGTTACCAAACAGGGAGTGTGACCAAACACTGAGAGTGTGACCAACCACAGGGAGTGTGACCAACCATAGTGTGACCCGACCCCATGGTGAGTGTGACCAACCACAGCGAGTGTGACCAAGCATGGGAAGTCTGACCAATCACATCGGGAGGGTGACCAACCATGGTGAGTGTGACCAACTGCAGAGCATGTGACCACCATGGGGAGTGTGGCCAACCACAGGGCATGTGACCATCAAGGGGAGTACAAACAACCATGGTGAGTGTGACCTACCAGAGGGCATTCACCACCATGGGAATGTGACCAACCACAGGGGTGTGACCCTCCAGGGGGGTGTGACCAAACAGGGACTGTGGCCAACCATGGGGAGTGTGACCAAACACTGAGAGTGAGCACTACTGGGAGTGCAACCAACCACAGGGAGTGTGACCACCCATGGTGAGTGTGATCACCACAGAGCATGTGACCAGCATGGGGAGTATGACCAACTGTGGCAAGTGTGACCAACCACAGGGCATGTGACCAACCAGGGGGGTGTGACCAAACATGGAGTATAACCAAACACTGAGAGTGTGAGCAACTACTGGGAGTGTGACAAACCATAGTGTATGTGACCAACCACAGACATGTGGCCACGATGGGGAGTATGACGAGTATCACCAAAAATGGAGGGTGTGAACACCACAAGGAGTTGACCCTTTATGGACAGTATGACCAACCATGGGGAGTGTGACCAACCACAGGGTGTGTGACCAACCAGGGGGTGTCACCAAACAGGGACTGTGGTATACCATGGGAGGTGTGACAAACACTGAGAGTGAGCAACTACTGGAAATGGGACCAACCACATACAGTGTGACCACCCACAGCGAGTGAAACCAACACAGAGCATGTGACCAGCATGGGGAGTATGACCAACCATGGCGATTGCGACCAACCACAGGGTGTGTGACCAACCAGGGTTGTATGACCAAACAGGGACTATGGCCAACCATGGAGAGTGTGACCAACCACAGGGCATGAGACCACCATGGGGATTGTGACCAACCATGGCAAGTGTGACCAACCACAGGCTTGTGACCACCCATGTGGAGTGTGACCAGTCACGGCAAGTATAAACAAACATGGGAAGTGTGACCAACCACGTGGAGAGTGACCAACCATGGGGAGTGTGGACAACCTCAGGGAGTGTGACCAACCATGGAGAGTGTGACCAACCACAGGGCAAGAGACCACCATGAGGATTGTGACCGACCTTGGTGAGTGTGACCAATCACAGGGCATGAGACCATCATGGGGAGTGCAACCAATCATGGCAAGTGTGACCTACCACAGGGCATGTGACCACCATGGGAATATGACCAACCAGGGGGGTGTGACCAAACAAGGGCTGCGGCCTACCATTGGGAGTGTGACCTATCACTGAGAGTGTGAACCACTAGCGGGAGTGTGACCAACCTCAGGGAGTATGACCAACCACAGAGTATGAGACCACCATGGGAAGTCTGAGCAATCACGGGGACAGTGACCAACCATGGCGAGTGTGACCAACCACAGAGCATGTGACCACCCTGGGGAGTGTGACCAACCGTAGTGATGTGACCAACAATGGAGGGTGTGAACACCACAAAGAGTTGACCAATTATGGACAGTATGACCAAGCATGGTGAGTGTGACCAACCACATGGTATATGACCAACCATGGGGAGAATGACCAACCATGGAGAGTGTGACCAACCATGGCGAGTGTGACCAACCACAGGGCATGAGACCACCATGGGGAGTGTGACCAACCACGGCGATGTGACCAACCACAGGGCATGTGACCATGATGGGGAGTGTGACCTACCATGATGAGTGTGACCAACAACAGAGGGTGTGAATACCACAAGGAGTTGATCAATTATGGACAATATGACAAACCATGGGGAGTGTGACCAACCACAGGGTGTGTGACCAACCAGGAGGGTGTCACCAAACATGGACTGTGGTCTACCATGGGGAGTGTTACTAAACACTGAAAGTGTGAGCTCTATTGGGAGTTTGACCAACCACAGGGAGTGTGACCACCCATGGGGATTGTGATGAACCATGGTGAGTGTGTCCAAGCATGGGAATTGTGACCAACCATGGGGAGAATGACCAACCATGTGAAGTGTTGACAACCTCAGGGAGTGTGACCAAGCATGGTGCGTGTGACCACCATGGGGATTGTGACCAACCATGGCGAGTGTTACCAACAACGGAGGTTATAAACACCACAAGGGTTGAACAATCATGGACAGTATGACCAACCATGGGGAGTGTGACCAACCACAAGGGGTGTGACCACCAACGTGGGTGTGACCCACTTAGGAAAGTATGACCAGCCACAGGGAATGTGACCAACCATGAGGGGTGTGACCAACCATAGGGAGCATGACCACCACCAGGAGTTGACCAACCACAGGGAGTGTAACCAAGCATGGGGAGAGTGACCAACCACTGGGAGTGTGACCAACCACAAGGAGTATGACCAACCACGGGGAGTGTGACCAGCCATGGGGAGTGTGACCAACCCCAGGGGAGTGTGACCTACCATGGGGGGTGTGAACAATCACAGGGAATGTAACCAACCACAGGGAGTGTGAACAACTATGGGCAGTGTGAACAACCATGGTCAGTGTGAACAACTATGGTGTGTGTGAAATCTGCCTCAATAGGCAGAAAATGGAGCAGTGAAAGATTAAAACTTTTAGAAGCCTTCACATAAATAAAAATTAAAGACAAAAATAGCACTAAGCACAAACACATGTGAGAGACCTCCCCAGCTTTCTCATCTCCCCATGGTGATGCTGCTGTTTCAAGCCTGATGCTCAGGGTGGGGTCCCAGACTCTCCACTGACAGTGCCGTGCAAAGTAGATGCCAAGGAGACTTTCCTTACTAGGGGTGACACAAGGAGGAAATATGTTGATGGAGGTGACGCACTTCTCATACCTGGCACAGAGGAGGACTCCACTTACAGGGCCACTTGTTTTAGCACTGATATATAATATTTAGCACTCGTGGGGCCGGTGACATGGCTCACTTGGTTAATCCATCTGCAGCGCCGGCATCCCATATGGGCGCTGGGTTCTAGTCCCGGTTGCTCCTCTTCCAGTCCAGCTCTCTGCTGTGGCCCGGGAGGGAAGTGGAAGATGGCCCAAGTGCTTGGCCCCTGCACCCACATGGGAGACCAGGAGGAAGCACCTGGGTCCTGGCTTCGGATCGGCGTGGCTCCGGCTGTAGTGGCCATTTGGGGAGTGAACCAATGGAAGGAAGACCTTTCTCTCTCTCTCTCTCTCTCTCTCTCACTGCCTAACTCTGTCAAATAAATTTAAAAAAAAAAAAATTTAGCACTGGTATATAATACTTTTCAGGAGTATTTTCTCTTTGCTACTGTTCTCTTTGTGGTGCCAAGCTGACTCTTCCCTAGCCTCCTGGCTGGCTGGTGGCAGATTTCCTAGCACTGAGCTTGGGTGTTGCCCAGAGGGCCTCAGAGCATCTGGGGGTGACTGGGTGTTTTTGGGCCCAGGGCATGCTTGCTCAGCAAATGAGGACACACAGTTCACTGGAAGTCCTTGGTTCTAGAATCCAGAGGCATCAGAGCTCCCAGGGGCTTGTAAACAGACATCCCAGGATCCTCCCACTCTGGGGTTCTGGGTCAGTAGGGCCAGATGGGGCCCTGGCCTTGCTGTCCTCACTGGTTCAGAGCTGATACTGCTAGCCCAGGGCCCACACTTTGAGACCCACTGATAAATGGTCAGGGGACCACTTCCAGGAGCCACGACTTGGAAGGTAGACCGTGTGTTTCTAGGGGCTATCAGAAGACACGGCTCTGGACACCTGAGGACATACACAAAAGGACCAAAGGGAGGGGCAGACAAGATGGCCTCAGGAGCACCAAGTTACATGATGTCTAGAACTTTCCAGCTGCGGTAGGGTCATCCGGGAAGGGCCCATGGCTGGGAGCCGCTTGGGCTGGGCTTCAACAGGTAAGGGACTTCTGCTCATACCTGGCACTGTCAGTGTTGTGTTAAAACACGGGCTCCTGCTGTGAAGGGGAGGAGGGGGGTCTCTGTCCTGTTCCTGGGTCTGGGTGGGCTTGGGGCTACTTAGACCAGTCACACGCTGGTGAGCCATACATGTGATGCGACTGCTCTTCCATCACCAGCAAGGAAGGAGCTGGGAGTTGGTGTCACCATGGTGAGGAGCAACAGGGATGTGCTCCAACAGGGACCACGGTGGCTGTGGGACAAGGAGGGAGTGGGGAGAGCATGGAAGAAGTAGGAGGGGCACCAGACAGTGACAGTGTTCCTGGCTGCAAACCACAGAAAACAGGTGCATCCAGCTGACACAGAATCGAAGTCATAATAGCTGTGCGTCGTAAGAAGCCAAGAGCAGTCAGCAATGGCCGTCACCATCAGTAGCTGGAGGTGATCTTGGGATGGAGGGTGGAGAGCTGAGGACAGTTCCCAAGATCCTATTCTGGCCCCTGGGGTGGGGGCGGGGCAGTGCAGACTGGAGAGGAAGCAGCTGGATCCAGCTCTGGGTGGGCTGATTCAGTGCTCCTGGGAGACCCTAGGGGACAAATGGGCAGGAGACCATTGGAGATGGGGACCTGGCTGCAGGAGCAAGTCCTGGGCTGGATATGGACCTCAGGACCTTTGCTGGGCCGTGATGGTTGCACCATGGGTTTCTGTGTGTACGTGTGGTGGTGGTGGGGAGTGGGAGAAGCACCCAGGTTGATGCTGAGTGGGCATTGCAGAAGTCGTGCAGGGCAGGTACTTCGGGGAACCCCAGTGGGAAGTGAGATGGGGACAGGAAGCCTCCCAGGTTGAGAGCTTCAAAGGCAGAGCCTGAGACAGGGTCTGGAGGCACGAGATTTATTGGAGGTGAGGAGGGAAGGAGGTCCCAGGAGAAAGGGAGGCCAGAGATGGGGCGGGGAAAGGGGCTGAGCAAGGCTCGGACTTGTGGCCTGACCCTCGAGGAGAGTGGATTCTGGAGAAATAACTACAGAGCTGTCCCTTATTGAAAGGGGAGGGGTGGTCTCACATGGTACCTCGTATCAGTTGTCATATGTGGGTGTGTGCTTGTGTGTGTATGTGTGTGTTTATGTGTGTATGTGTATTGTGTGGGTGTATGTGTGTTCATGTGTATATGTGTGTGCTATGTGTATGTGTGTGCATGTGTATGTGTTTGTGTGTATGTATGCATACGTGTGTTTATGTGTGCATGTGTATGTGTGTTTTGTGTATATGTATGTTTATGTGTGTGTATGTGTATGTATTATGTGTATGTGTATATGTATGTATGTATGTATGTGTTTACGTGTACATGTGTATGTGTTTTGTGTATATGTGTGTATTGTATGTGTGTGTGTTTTTATGTGTGCATGTGTGTGGTTTTTTTGTATATGTGTGTCTGTGTGTGTGTTCTGGATCAAGGAGTTTTGTCAGTCCAGGGCAATTCTCTCTCCATGAGCGGGCAAGGTGAGCTGCTGGCAGCCCACATTCCAGAAGCTGGGGAAGGTGCCCCCAGGGTCCCTGTCTGTGGGGAGCAAGGGCACCAGGGAAGGAAGCCACGTGGGGCTTGACTGCAGCAAGGAACTGCACCACAGTCCTGCTGGGTGCCTCTGGGAGAAGCAAAGGATGCAGGCTGTTGATAATCCAGCCTGTGTTGGTCTGTGGTCCAGGGCTGCTCACACCTGGTAGTTCTTGGCATCTCAGGCTGGCGGACAAAGTGGACTTAGCCTAGAGAAAGCGGCTGGGCCAGGTGCAGGTTGGGTAGCCAGGCAGGAGATGGGGACGGGGCACAACAGTGCCTGCTACAGAGGCTGTAAGGAGGGCTCAAAACCCAGCCAGAGGCAGAGGAGAATCAGACGGACAGCAAAGCCAGGGACTCCCAAGGTGGCGCTTCTTCCCACCCTGGCGCCCCACGGACTGCTGGCCCCGGCCAGTTTGGCCCATCCAGTCCCAGCCTGGAGCTGTGAAGAGCCCAAACGCACCCAGGCAGGACCGATCCTCGAGAGCCAGTGGCCGGGCTGGAAGCCGGAGGCGCACTCGCGGTTGGGCGATAGAGAGGGCTTGGAAACCTTCCCTGGAAATAATGAGTGGAGAACCCCTTTACTGATTAGTTAAATCCCGGATAATCCTGGCTGATGAAGGCAGAGCCAGACCCCTTAATGGATTTTTAGGGTTCCAAAACGACTTCTTGGGAGTGGCCCCGGGCGATTGGCACGGGGGGTGAGGAGCAGGGAGGCTGGGAGGACCCCATCCTCCCGGCTTCCAAGGCTCAGAGGCGACCCCCAGAAGCGGGAGTACAGGTGGACGCAGCCGCCTGTGAGGCGCCCCGCAGACACGCAGGAGTTGGAGCCCTTCCTCCATCGCTGTGCATACTGAGCGAAGCGCTTGGCACGGCTCTGTACCCCTGGAGATGGGTCCCTGAGCTGATCAGCTGGGGTTAGGGATGGGGTCAGCGCTGGGTCCGGCCGGCGGGAAGCGGTTCTCGCCAGCCAGAGGTACCGTGCGTTCGCCGCCGCCACCCAGCCGGACTGGAATCCAGCCTGCCCTCTACTCGGATCCCCAACGCCCCTAGTGCCTGGTGGGGCTGGAGACGGCGTTAGGCGGGGAACTACGGACGGCCTCAGCGGCCCCCACCCCATTCGCGGTCTCTGCGTCCCCTTTCCACGCATCTCTCGCAGTGCTGCGCTTGTCCCAATTTCTCTTTGAGCGTCCAGTGGGACCAGGTTTATTAGGCTGTTTCTTTCATACGCAAAATGAGTTTGGTAAGATCCTTCGCTGGCCCCAGGCCGGGGTTATCTTGCGGAGCGACCGAGATTGGGATGACCTTGCTCGACCTTTTGTTGTCTGTGCGTCCCTGGCCATCTCCTAGGGGTCCCCAGGCAGCAACTGGGTGCGGAGGAGAGACAGGGGATCCCAGATCCTCGAGCAGCAGACGGTGGCGTGGGCCTCCCGGGCTGCGGACGCGGTGCACGCGTGGGCCAGAGTTCCCTTGAGCGTGGGTCACCTTGGGGCTCCTGTCCCGCCTCTCCGCCCCGGGGCCGGGCTACAGAATGTGTAGAATCGTGGGAGTTTCGCCCAACTGGGACCCCCAGATTCGGCTCTACGAAGGACGACGCCTCAGAGGGGAGCTCTTCGGCAGGGACCGGCGTCCCCAGAGCCTAGTCCGTAAACCCAGAGATAAATTTGGAGGGGGAGGGGAGAGGAATTCCTGGCCGAGCTGAAAACAACGCTGGCGTCTAAAGCCGCTGCCGCCCCCGCCCCCGCCCCCGCCCTGGACAATTACCCCAAAGGAAAGTTATTGTTTTGCTAATCCCAGGAACAGCTTGCCAGAGCAGATTTGGATCTTCCTTTAATAATGGAAAGTTAATGCGTAGCCCCTTGTAATTATCTCGATCGGGAGGCCCGCGTGTAATCCGCTCGTTTAGCTGACGCGCGGCGAGCTGGAGACCGGCTTTGCAAGCTCCGCGCTGCGCGCAGGCAGCCGTGCCGCACCCGGGAGATCCGGAGGGTCCCCCTGGCTCTCTCGGAGACCCCTGGCCGTGGGGACTGCGAGAGACTGCTTCCAGGGCTCTCGGACTGGGCCCAGGGCTCAGAGTCACAGGGATCGGGTGGGCTCAAAGCCCGATCCAGCAAGCGGCTTTACTCACTTGCCTGCTTTGGCGCCAACTCGAACAAAACGCAAACACAACTTTCTTTCAATAATCCTAAAACCTGGCCACGGTTTGTTATCTCCGGTGAGGACTGCGCCCCAGGAGGCACTTTTTAATTCAACTTCCGCCACCACCGTTTAAACGTGTTTATATAAAACGCTGGTACATATATATTTAAATAAAAATAATAATTGCTTATCTGAAATTCTGACTTCACCTGGCCTCTGGCCAGGCACCCTGCTCTGTGATCCACGCCCTTCCCCCAGCGCGTGTGGGTTTTCGACAACTCTCCACCCACCCACTCTAGTGTGGGTTTGGCTGCAGGCAGAGAGCAGGCACGGGTTACTTTTTTTTTTTTTTTTTTTTACTTCTTTCCCCATGGGGATTTTCAGAGGTTCCTGCGGTGAAGTTGTAGGGCGAGCGGGGATCACTTTGGTTGTGGATGGGGGGTGCGATGCGAAGGGGCCCTAGGAGTTCATGGGTCGTGTCCAGTAAGCGTGGAGGATCTGGAAGGAAGGGAGGCTGCGCCTTGGACCCACAGGCAGAAGGAGAGTTGTTTTGTCCCTGCCCACACACACAACCCCCCTACCCCCACCCCCACCCGAGAATAGGGCCGGGGCGGGCAGGGGACAGCTGGGGAGAAGAGGGACTAAGGGAGCGACCGCGGGGCCCGCAGCTGCGGGGGCGGCGACCGAGGGGAGGGGAGGGCCGTCGGCCGCATCCCGTCTCTCGGGGTCCCTAACAGCGACGCGCCCTCGCCCAGCTGATTGGAGTGGGCAGCCTAGCCGTATAAAACGTCCTCCGAGCTGGATCACCAACCCAAAGTGACCCAGAGAGGGTCGAGCTTCGCCTCCTGAGACGACATGACCACCGGCGGCGACGCGATTCCCGACGCGCGCGCCCGGAGTCGGGCGCAGGTGCCGGGTCGGTCCCCCAGCGGCTCGCGCCCACGCGGCTTCGCCATCACCGATCTGCTGGGCTTGGAAGCCGAGCTGCCCGCGCCCGCGGGCCCTGGGCCGGGATCGGGCTGCGAGGGCCCAGCGGCGGCTCCGTGCGCTGGCCCCGCACTCGGCGGCTCCTGCCTGGCGCGCGGGGCGGTCCCGTTGGGGCTGGGCCTCCTCTGTGGTCTGGGTGCACCACCGCCCGCCGCCGCTCCGGCGCCCTACCTGCTGCTGGCCGACGTGCCTTTCCTGCGGCCGGCGGGGCCGGAGACAGCCGCCCCGCAGCTCCCCGGGCGCCGGCCGCCCGCGCCGGGCAACCAGAAACTCAGCGAGAGCGCCTCGACGTCCGGTAACCAGGCCCTGCTTTTCTGCCCCTGCCCCTGATCCCGGTGGCTTCAAGCGCGGTCGCTCTCACTTGCGGTCCCGGAGCGCAGGGAAGTCCGGATCCCAGTGGGAGGCGTAATCGCGCCGCAGCGCCGCGGGCCCCAGGGGGAACCCCAATTCTCCAGAATCTGGTGCCCACAGCACTGCAGGGGCCAGATGGAGCCTTGCGAGGAGATCCTGGTGTCTCGGCCTCTACCTCCGCGCCAGGAGCGAGCGGGGATCGGGAAGGCGGGGGCGGGTCCTGTCTACCAGCTGCACTGGCTGCGGGCTGGCAAAAGCTTTCGGGGCCGGGTGCCCAAGAACTGTCCGCCTCTGGGGTGCTGAAAAGGGACCGCGCGCGGAAGAGAGGACGCTGCCTGGCTGAATGAATGCACTATGGCTAACCACAGCGCTGTGGCTAACCTGCGTTTGGTTCTGGGTGCACCTGTCACCCCCAAATCCAGGCAGAGTATGGGGAAAGAGAAGGAAGCGGTGAAACCCCGTAACTGACAAGGACCAAGAAATGGAGAGGCTTGCGTTGCTGGGGGAAGACGAGGGAGAACTACAAGGAAAATGAGGATCTAGGTACCCACGACTAGAACCTAGAAGGGGCAGCCAGGCAGGCAATCCCAGCAAGAAAGTGCCGCGGGTATCGCCAGCCTGGAAAGAAAGCTAGGCAGTAGGCTGCACTTCAAGAGCCTCTCTGTGACCTGGAGTGACCACAACCCTGGCTCTTTTACTTGTTTCCTTGAAAATGCAGAAACCGATTTCATAGGATGGGTTCTTTTTTCCACAGACACTGATAAGAGAAAAGGAGAAAGGAATTAAATCTTGCTTTGTGGGGACATTTCTGGGAGAGCTGACCTGAAAGACATACCCTGTGACCACTTGTTGCATGCAACTTTGTCTTCAAAGGAAAATAGAAACAAGGGGGATTAATTTAAATGCTATATTTTAAATCCAAGGCATGCAAATATCAGTATCAACACTTTACATGCAATCAATATAAAATGTTTTACTTTGTCCACTGAGTATTCTGTGCTTACAGCAGATCTCAACCTGTTTAGCCACGTTTCACTAATGAGCCAAGTGCTCATTAATATTATGTGGCTAGTTGCCACCAGGTTAGCAGCATAGCATGGAATCCTATGTCCAAGCATTTGGTTTTCTGGTGAGCTGATGTAGAAGGATCTAGTGTTATTTTATTATTTTCATCTTTATTCATCCTTTAAAAACATTTGAAGTGGGACAGCAGGTTAAGCCATTGCTTGTGATACTGGCATCCCACATTGCAGTGTTGGTGGATGTCTAGGCTGCCCTGTTTCCCAACTAGCTTCCTGCTGATGGCTCTGGGAAGAGTCTAAATACTTGGACCCCTGCCCCACCTATGTGGGGTAATGGAATGGAGTTCCTGGCTCCTGGCTTTGGTCTTGCCCAGACCTGGCTGTGGGAGTCATTTGAATGAAATGGCAGATGGAAGCTCTCTCTCTTGCTCTCTATTTCCCCACACCCCCATCGTTCTGCCTTTTGAATAAATAATTATTTTAAAAAACTTGAAGCAATTATACTTTTAAAATTAAAATATATATTGATTTTATTTATTTCAGAAGTAGACACACACACACATGCAGAGCCAGACAGGACTCCCATCTACTAATTCACCCCCCCCCCAAATGTCCACAACAGCTGGACCTGAACAGACTAAAGCCAGGAACCAGGCATTCAATTCAGGTCTCCCACATGAGTGAGAGGGACTTGATTACTTGAGCCATCACCTGCTGCCTCCTACAAATTACACTGACAGGGAGCCAGAGCCAGGACTCAAACCCAGACGTTCCAATGCCCCCACTGGCATTATAATTGCTGAACCAGACACCTGCCTGCAATCATTGTTTATAAACCATGGATCCGACAATACTCTGGTCTTCTTGCCTCTCTTTCCATCTGGACCTTTTGATGTGATGGCCATCAAAAGATGAGGCACAAGTGGAGTGGTTCTCCCAGGGCATCTGGGAACCACCCGACCCTGCCTCCAGGGGTTCTGAACAGGGTGCAGCTCTGTCGCCTTCACCTTCTCTCCCTGTGAGGGGTGTTGGTATGGGGGTTAAGAGGAGGAGAGGGGAGGCACAGGCAAGTGAGTGGATCTAGAGGCTGTGGGGACAGACAATGCAATCAGTGGCTGAGTGGCTTTGGCTGCACACACTCTGGCATTTGAATTGCAGCTTCACCATTCACTGCCTGTGTGATCTCAGGACAGTCACTTAGTATCTCTGTGCTTTGGTTTCCATGTCTGTCAAAACAGGATAACAGCAGCGGGGGGTGGGGGGGGGGTGGGTGGGTAGAGTTTTTATGTTTTATGGAGGACTGACATAAGGTGTGGACGTTGGACTCTAGTGAGTGCTAGCAGTGTGGGTTTGTGTAGGCAGATGCTCATATTCCCAGTAGGATTGTGACTTCAACCCTCACATAAAATCCAGGACACGCAAACAAGCTTCATGGCTCTCTTCTTGTCTTTGTGCGGGCAGATGAGGACAGCCCGTCTGAGGAGAACAGTGACTTGAAGGAGTCCCCCATTCTGGGCAAGAGGAAGAAGCGGCGGCACAGGTACAGGGTGGGCTGTTCTCTCTGGCCACCTTTCCTGGGGACCCCGCACCCGAGGACTCATGGCCCTGGGATATGGCAGCGTCCCTTGTAACTCCTAGCGGGCAGGAGGAAGGGCACAGTATCCACCAGGGGGCGATAAGCCTCCAACTCCCAGGAGGCTACGGAACAATCTTCCCAGCAGGCGATAGCCATGGTTTTGTGCATCTGTAAGATGGGTCTTGTCAAAACGAACGGATGAAATTCATTTAGAAAACACGAAAGAATTGTCTTTGTTTGAAGCAGGCTCTGGTTTCTATGGAGGCTGATGGCTAAGAGTGGGATGTCCAGTACTCAGGATGTGGCTTTTGGGCTTGAGCATCATGGTGATGGTGGGGAGCAGTAGGTGGGAAGCCTGCCTTCCCGGCGTGGACTTGAGTGTGTGCTTCTGACTCTCCACAGGACGGTTTTTAGTGCCTTGCAGCTGGAAGAGCTGGAGAAGGCGTTCAGCGAGGCCCACTACCCTGATGTGTATGCCCGGGAAATGCTGGCCATGAAAACTGAGCTCCCAGAAGATCGAATCCAGGTGTGTATGTGTTTCCCACACAAGCCACAAGGGGGCGTGCTATCCCCCACCTGGGCGAGCGCACCCACAGCCACCCCCCACAGCACAATGCGTAGCATCCTTTAGCCAAAGGCACCATGAGAAGATTGTCCCTGGGATCCTCCTGCGTTTTGTCCTTTTACTGTTATTTACTATTGAATCATTCTTTAGATTTCCACAAGAACGTGCGCTAGAAACTGCGCAGATATATCACTGAGAAATCATGGGACTGTCGTCCTTTCTAGAGAAATCAGCTGTCACGATGTGCTGTCATATGGGATGAATGTATGGGCATGTAGGTGTATCCAGCCCCAAAGGGTGACCTGCACACTCATGCACACATATACAATTGCGTGCACACCCACACTCAGGCACACACACGCACGCACGAGAGACTTTTGTTCTCTGTTTTGCCACAGCTGTCCCTAACTCACTCATTTTTTTTTGTTTGTTTGTTTTGTTTGTTTGTTTTTGACAGGCAGAGTGGACAGTGAGAGAGAGAGACAGAGGGAAAGGTCTTCCTTTGCCGTTGGTTCACCCTCCAATGGCCGCCACGGGCGCGCTGCGGCGGGCGCACCGCGCTGATCCGATGGCAGGAGCCAGGAGCCAGGTGCTTTTCCTGGTCTCCCATGGGGTGCAGGGCCCAAGGACCTGGGCCATCCTCCGCTGCACTCCCTGGCCACAGCAGAGAGCTGGCCTGGAAGAGGGGCAACCGGGACAGAATCCGGCGCCCCGACCGGGACTGGAACCCGGTGTGCCGGCGCCGCTAGGCGGAGGATTAGCCTAGTGAGCCGCGGCGCCGGCTCCCTAACTCACTCATTTTTAAAAGCTGCAGCAAGCCCACAAGATTCATTTTACAAACTGCTCCAAAGAACTTTTCCCCATTAATGAAAACAGCAAACATCCGCAGCCCACGCCTTCACCCAAGGCAGCGAGGAAAGAGAGCTTTGATGTCATCGTGCCCATTCCGGATTGCAGAGAAAGCCCTCCAGCCCCCTGCTGGAGCTAGCAGGGCATGCCTGCCCTGCACGGGTGGGAGGCGGACCCGCTTTAGAACTCAGAGCAGGGACGGTTCGGGTCTGCCAGACCACCCTCCTCACCACCTACTCTCTCTGTGTCCTCTCTTGCCTCCATCCAGGTCTGGTTTCAAAACCGGAGGGCCAAGTGGCGCAAGCGGGAGAAGCGGTGGGGCGGCAGCAGCGTGATGGCCGAGTACGGGCTGTATGGGGCCATGGTGCGTCACTGTATCCCGCTGCCTGACTCCGTGCTCAAGGCGGCTGAGGGCGGTCTGCGCGGGGCCTGCGTGCCCTGGCTCCTGGGTAAGGAGAAGGCCCTGGTGTGTGTGTTTGTGTGCATTTGTGTGTACGTGCATGTATGTGTGAACGTACACGCACACCCAGCACAGCCGCTGGTGAAGCAGAGCAATGTCCATGGACACAAATTCAGGCACAGAACCTTGCCTCTAATGTCTGGTGAGTGATAAGGCCTGCAGTGGCTGAGAGTGCCTGATCATTTAACCTAGACACGTGCAGGCAGTGCGTGGAAAGATCCTGTCCAGCTGTTCACAGCTGGGGAACTTATTCGGAGTGCACCTGCGTGTTGAATGCTGTTAGAATGTGTAGAAACCATGTAATTCCGGGGCACAGGTTATAAGAACAGGGCATTGCTGAGCCAGAGACCTAGAGCCAGGACCCTACCCCTGCCCCTGGTTCTGGTTCTGGTTCCGCATTCGCTGCTTTGTGTCTTCTGGGCTGCAAATCTCCTGGGCAGGTCCAGTTTTTGCTTCCCCCAGTGGCGTTGTAGGTTGGGAAGGAGTAGGTGTCTTTGTCCAGCAAACACATCTGGAATATCTACCCAGCAGACTGGTGCAGGAATTCTGGTGTTAGTACTCAACTGGGCTCTGGCTGGGTCCACACCAAGGAAGAATGAAAGACACAGACAGGAAGCAGTGAAGAGCAGAGGCTGCAATGATAAAGGAAAAGGCAGAGAAAATCCTAGGCACCTAGACAGGCTCCTAGAGGAGGAAGCTGTCTGGCGGGCTTTGAGACAGAGTTTTAGCTTGGTAAATGGTGACTTCTTTCGATTGGCTGGCTAAGATGTCAATCTTGCAAGTAAGCCATCAGCCAGTCATCAGGTTCTTTAGCTGTTGTCAGCTGACTTGTTGCAGAGTTCTGGGCAATGAGCTAGATCTTTGGGCTGCTGGAGCAACCTCCCCCACCATGTCTCACCCTGTTCTCTTATTTTTTTTTTTTAATTATTTTTATTTTTATTTTTTATTTTTTTGACAGGCAGAGTGGACAGTGAGAGAGAGAGACGGAGAGAAAGGTCTTCCTTTGCCATTGGTTCACCCTCCAATGGCCGCCGCAGCCGGCGCGCTGCGGCGGGCGCACCGCGCTGATCCGATGGCAGGAGCCAGGAGCCAGGTGCTTTTCCTGGTCTCCCATGGGGTGCAGGGCCCAAGGACCTGGGCCATCCTCCGCTGCACTCCCTGGCCACAGCAGAGAGCTGGCCTGGAAGAGGGGCAACCGGGACAGAATCCGGCGCCCCGACCGGGACTGGAACCCGGTGTGCCGGCGCCGCTAGGCGGAGGATTAGCCTAGTGAGCTGCGGCGCCGGCCCTGTTCTCTTATTGACAGCAGGGGCCAGTACCTTGCCTGCTTGCCAGACTGTAATCTCTTCTCATAAAGAGACCAGAGAGAGAGAAAATGAGGCAGGAGGCCATGCCCACCCATCTGAAGTAGGGAGCCTGCTGGCAGAGCTGTGGGCACCTAGGAAAGTGCTGAGTCACTGTTATCCAAACAGAGTACCTTTGGTGCCGGCCACTAGCCGGCAGCCCTAATGGTGGTAAACACCACCTACCTGACCCTCCCGTAGGTCCCAGAGATAGGCATCGACAATGACAATTTTAAGGAAGAAATGTACTAATTGCTGAATTTTAAGGTGTGTATTTTGTTCTTTTTCACAAGGGATGCATAAAAAATCCACGGAGATGGTAAGGAAACCAGGAAGTGAAGACCGGTTGGCACGACTCTGGGGCCCTGACCATCTCCAGGAAGGCTCCAGCCAGAGTCAGGCAGGGCAGCAAAGAGGCTTGGACAAGGAGAGCTCCAAGAATGCCTTGGAAGACGTAGCCATGGATCTCTCCAGCTCTGCCCGGCAGGAGGCCGAGGAGGTGCAGTGTGCGGCAGGTGCCCGAGGCTGCTCCGACTCCACAGGGCTGGACAGGCTGCAGCCCAGGAAGCTGGGAGCCTCGAGAGACCCACAGGTCCCAGCCACAGAGGCTGCAGAGAGCTGTATCACCCCAGGGCGTTTTCAAAAGAAAAAAGTGGTCTGAGACAAATATTCTCATTTTTACTTTCTCCTTATGCAACATCACCTACTTTAAGAGGACAGATGGGTGACTTAGGGAAAATCCCATTGCATTCTAGAATGGAGACTGTTCCTTGAAGGCACATGAACCAGCAAACTGGGTGTAAAATTCCGATTCTGTTTTGTAGAACTTGATCAGGGATCTGCTGCTGGGCACCGTTTGAGATGTTCACATACAGTGTATAGATTAATAGGTTAGGGCTGACGTCTGAGCTCTGAGTTTGAAAATACGAATACCTGTGACCTTGGGAAGAATCAGATGTCTTGGTAGTGAAGACTCCGTGCAGACCCACGTGTGAATTCTAGTATCTTCATCTTGAACTTGGCCTTGGCTATTTCCCCTCTCTTGTTAAGGGGATGCTTCTGTGTTCTTCCTAGCATCATTTGCCAGGCTATGTGCAGTGGGACTGATGAACAAAACAGCAAGAGAATGAAAGCCATGTTTCCTCTCCCCTTCCATATTGCAGGAGGCCATATTCAGCAGCTGTTGGCCAATGCAGAAAGGGTGTTTCAAGGTCAGACCAGTCTCCTTGGTCTTTCAAAATTTATATTTGGAAGCACTTTAGTGACTTGGGTTTCATGAATGTTTCCTTTCCTGGGTTTCCTTTGTCAATTATTTATTATTTAAAAATAAATGTTCTGTGGAGTGTTTGCTGTTAAGTGCTATCAATCACTGCACTCTTTCTATCAATCACTGTACTGTTTCCATCAATCACTGTTCTGTTTCTTTCAATCACTGTACTCTTTCTATCAATCACTGTACTCTTTCTATCAATCATTGTACTCTTTCTATCATGCACTGCACGTCTCCACTATTGCCAATCCTCTGGTAGCCTCTTCCCTCATATGCTTTTTGATTTTTAAATTTTTATTTTATTTATTTGAGAAAGACAGAGACAGACAGAACTCCCCTCTGCTGGTTCACTCCCCTGCAAACTCAAGAGCCAAGAACTCAATTTAGGTCTCCCACGGGGTGACAGGAACACAATGA
Organism: Oryctolagus cuniculus; assembly: GCF_964237555.1. Taxonomy (NCBI): domain Eukaryota; kingdom Metazoa; phylum Chordata; class Mammalia; order Lagomorpha; family Leporidae; genus Oryctolagus; species Oryctolagus cuniculus. The sequence continues at coordinate 49,513,266 of NC_091442.1, read as the reverse complement.
CTTGAGCCATCACCTGCTGCCTCCCAGGGTGCACATGAACAGGAAGCTGGAAGCAGGAGCCATGCCAGGATTCAAACCTAGGCTCTCTTATACGGGATGGGGGCTTAAGCACCACCCCCAAATGCTTGGCCTGCTTATGGCTTTTTAACCTCGGGAAGGCTAAAGCAGCCATTCTCAGGCTATGCACGTACCAGGTGTTGCTTCGTAAACAGTGGCCATGTCTGATTCACTTTTGGGAGTCCAGAGAGAGATCACATCTTGTTAAGGGGGACATGTGGTGCCTTGTGAAGACAGTGGAGTGGCAGAAGGAAGCAAGGAGGCTGCTACTCTACTCTGTAAGGCAGCATGGGCCTCTGCCCAGCTGGGCCTGGCACTCCCATCTCTCTGGATGAAGAAACAGAACAGCTTTGCCTCCGGCCTGTTTTGCTCAGCTGGTGCTTGTTCTGTGCAAGCTAAATGTTACCCATCACTCACTGTTAAACAGAAAATGATGAGCCTATCTTCCTTTATTTTGTTAAGGCTTTATTTTATTTAATTGAAAAGCAGAGTGGTAGAGAAAGACAGACAAAGGGATCTTTGATCTGCTGGTTTATTCCCCAAATAGCTGTCACAGCTGGAGCTAGAGCTCCATCCAGGTGTCCCAAGTGGGTGCAGGGGCCCAAGTCCTTGGGCCATTCTCTGCTGCTTTCCCAGGTGCATTAGCTGCGAGCTGGATCAGGAGTGAAGCAGCCAGGATTCAAACTGACACTCTGATATGAGATGCCTGCTTTGCAGGCAGTGGTTTAACCCACTGAGGCACAACATCAACCCCACAGGTCATTTTAAATGCATAAGAAAACACTACTCACCACTGACATACATTCTTGATGTAGGGTCAGGTTCTCATGGGAGAACATGCTTTTTTTAAAAAGATTTATTTATTTATTTGAAAGTCAGAGTTACACACAGAGAGAAGGAGAGTCAGAGAGAGAGGTCTTCCATCCACTGGCTCACTCTCCAATTGGCCGCAACGGCTGGAGCTGTGCTGATCCAAAACCAAGAGCCAGGAGCTTCTTCCGGGTCTCCCACGCAGGTGCAGGGGCCCAAGGACTTGAGACATCTTCTACTGCTTTCCCAGGCCACAGGAGAGAGCTGGATTGGAAGTGGAGCAGCTGGAACTCGAACCAGCACCCATATAGGATGCTGGCACTGTAGGTGGCGGCTTTACCTATTATGCCACAGTGCTGGCCCCACAAAAATTCTTTTAAAACCACAGCAAGAAAGCTCCCACTTGCAGGAGGTGTGCTTGGCCTATGCCCACTGCCTGCAGTCTCCCACATGTGCCCATTGGATAACTGGCACGAGGGCTCTTCAACACACAGTCCCCTTATGTCCCTGCCCGAATCACCAGCAGGTCAGACTGGAGTCTGGCCACAGGAAATAACTCAGGATGAACTTCTTTCAGTTTTCAAAAGGGTTTGGCAACAGAGATGTGGGCGTCAACATCCTGAAGGAGATTTCCAAAAATTACAATTTGCGAACAGCCAATTTGGAAAGCGTCCTAATGGGAATCTGTGCCCAATGCTGCCAGCTGCCCGGCGGTGACAGGAGGTGGCAGTCGATGTTGGGAAACATTGAGGGACTATGCAGAGGTTTTCACAAGTGACTGAAGAACAAGATGGAGCAATGGATGCCTCTTGCTTGGACGGCCGTGTAGCTAGCAACAAACAACGCAGTCCACTCGCTAACACCTTGTGCTCTGCTGCGGTCCTCACAGTGGATGAGAAAGGAAGTGAACTTGCCGATTGTCCAATGTGTCAGAAGCGCACAGCCAAGAAGAGCTAAGACAGCCTTGACAGGCAGGGTGAGGGACTTGACCACGGAGCAGGGCTGTGATAGGCTGTGACAATGATGGCTGCGTAATCCTGGCCGTGCACTGATCCCTGGCCGTGCACAGACCCAGAAGCAGGGTTTACCTGGGGATGAGTTATTGGGACAACTGTTCCCACACATGAGGAAAGATGGAACTTACCTGTATTGACACCTCACAAGGAAACACTCCCAAATGTGCTATCAACAGAAGTGTGGGGCAGAGAGAGAGAGAGAGGGAGAGGGAGAGAGAGGGAGGGAGAGGGAGAGGAAGAGAGAGAGAGGGAGAGGGAGGGAGAGAGAGGGAGAGAGATAGAGAGAAATAGAGAGAGAGAGGGAGAGAGAGGGAGAGGAAGAGAGAGAGAGGGAGAGGGAGAGGGAGGGAGAGAGAAGGAGAGAGAGGGAGAGAGAGAGAGAGAGAGGCACATCCATCTACTGATTCACTCCCTAAATGCCCGCAGTAGCCAGGGTTGAAGCTGGGAGCCAGGAACTCAATCCAGGTCTTGCATTGGCATCAGAAGTCAGAGCAGGGAACTGACCCTAGGCCTTCCAGTTTGGGTCACAGGTGTCTCAACCTCTGGACTTCACCACTAAGCACCCATCCAGGTAAAGCTTTTAGAGGTTTTGGTTTAGGAGATGCTCCAGGTACCTCCAAAATGTGGCTTAACACAATTGTTTTATTTGACTTACAATTTTTATGAGTCTCTCTCCCTCTCACTCTCTCTCCACCTACACACACACACTCATTGGTGGATATGTTATATACACAATCCACCCCTTTATCTCTCTCTCTCTCTCTTTTAAGATTTTATTTATTTATTTGAGAGGTAGAGTTACAGACAGTGAGAGGGAGAGACAGAGAGAAAGGTCTTCCATCCGCTGGTTCACTCCCCAAATGGCTGTAAAGACTGGAGTTGCGCGGGTCTGAAGCCAGGAGCCAGAAAGTTCTTCCAGGTCTCCCACAAGGCTGCAGGGGCCCAAGTGCTCAGACCATCCTCCACTGCTTTCCCAGGCCACAGCAGACAGCTGGATCAGAAGAGGAGCAGGGGCTAGAACCAGCACCCATATGGGATGCCGGCACTGCAGGCAGATTAACCTACTGAGCCACAGTGCCAACTCCCCCCGCCCCTTTATCTCTTAATACTGTGTGTCTTTCTAAGAATCAGAACATTTTCTTACATAACCTGAATAGTTATCAACTTCTTAATACCTACATGCAGTACTTTAACTTAAATCTCAATACCATATTCCAAACATGAATAGGATACCTGATTCTAAATCGAAGCACGATTTTATCCAACATAATGCACTTTCAAATACAACATCCAACACGCATAACACAGGATATTCTAATCTGAATACCACACTTTCCTCTAAGGCGACACAGCATTGGTTACAATATTCTAAACCTGAAACGGAGACTAGTTTCTGACCCACACTGCAGCTGGTCTAGAGTTGTGTAGCCGGTTGAACTGTCCTGCTCCTTAAATCCGGAACAAGCCTCAGCCTCTTGGTCTTTGAGAATAAAACTCAGGCCACAGCAAAGGCGAAGCAACAGCAGCAGCAAACTGCTCACCCGGAAACACCTGTCCTTGTCACGTGTCCACCGGCCTGCACCGTGGCTGCAGGGAGTCCCGCCCCAAAGAGCGGGGTGCTGCTCCTGGAGTCTGGTTCAAGAGCGCTGGTGGCCAGCTGCCTCCTCCCAGCCTCCCCTCTCAATAAACAGTGAACAGGCGCCCCCTGTTGGCGCTCACGGTTGACAGCGTCAGTCTCGACTCCAGGCGCCCCAGGGGATGGGGGCGGGGAGGAAATAGGGGCGGGAATGACCTTAGAAGGTCCAGAAATTCATTTGGCCTGGCCCTCCCAAGGCACCCGCCGGCAGGACTGGAAATTCAATCAATCTCCAGCAGGGTAATTTGTAAGTTGATCATTTTGCAAAGCCCCAAAAATGGTGCTATAATTATCCACATGGCCCTGGGCAGGAAAGAAGTTTCCCCACCGCTGCAACTCACAGCCCAACATCTGTGTGGGGACAGATTTCTCTTCTGCCCCTCCTGTGAGTCCCCAGCTCACAGCTGTGGTCGCCTCCTCCTGGAAGCCCCGTCACAGCCCAGCTTTCACATAGAATTGTTCAGCCTCCTGTGGGTGTGCTCCGGGTTTTCTTCACTGTTAGGTAGGAAGTCAGTGATGAGTTTATGTGTGTGTGTGACATAAAGGCCTAAAGAGAAGACATCTATGTCCAGCATATGCATCTGCATCTCCAAGTCATCCTGACAATGTTTCAGGGGCAGCCCGGTATTCGAATCCTGCCCTGCCCCCTTCTACCTGATAACCTGCCAGGTGGAGGTCCCCGCCCCTTCTGCCTGACAAATCTTCCACAATCTCCCAGGTGCAGCCCAGTATCTGCATTTCAAATACCCTGCTCCAGATCCCCATTCTCCAGGGGGTCTTGCTCACCCTTCCTCTAAACTCAGGGTGGCGCCAGATAGGCTTCTTCCTGTCTGATACCTTAGAGGAAAACTCAGATAGAAGTTTTTCTATTTACATCTAAAAAGCCCTTTGTTCCAAGAGGAGCAGAGGTGGGGAAGCAAGACCCATCTCCTTACCCCCCCCCCCCCCCCCCCGCGCGCCTCAACCGGACTGCGCGCTCAGCCCTCTGCCTCTCTGCTGAGACGCCCGCCTGCCTGGCCAGGTGTAATCTTTCCACTCAATCATGTAACCTTGCCCCACCCCAGTCCGAGCGATGGCACTCTTTCCCAGGTCCTGTCTGGAGAGGTGCCTATTCATCCTTACGGATGTCCCTGCCCTAATAAACCTTGCTATTTTACCTCCCACTACTCTCTGTCTTACGCCTGAATTCTTTCTTGCGTGAAGACAAGAACCCTGCAATTTCTCCGGTAACATTCACTGTCTCCTTCCAGAGCTCCAGACGTATGCTTGTTTCTGTGTGTGTCCTGTGTTCCCAAGTGCAGTTTTGCATCATCTTCCCCAAAATTCCTATTCTTTTGATCGTGTGTGGTGATTTCTACTTGGGGAGGGGGTGGGGTTGAACTCATAGTTATCACTGATGTGACATTTGGACCTATTGCTTGATCTCATTTTATTTTATTTATTTATTTTTTTTATTTTTTGATAGGCAGAGTGGACAGTGAGAGAGAGAGACAGAGAGAAAGGTCTTCCTTTGCCGTTGGTTCACCCTCCAATGGCCGCCGCGGCCGGCGCGTTGCGGCCGGCGCACCGCAATGATCCGATGGCAGGAGCCAGGAGCCAGGTGCTTTTCCTGGTCTCCCATGGGGTGCAGGGCCCAAGCACCTGGGCCATCCTCCACTGCACTCCCTGGCCACAGCAGAGAGCTGGCCTGGAAGAGGGGCAACCGGGACAGAATCCGGCGCCCCGACCGGGACTGGAACCTGGTGTGCCGGCGCCGCTAGGCGGAGGATTAGCCTAGTGAGCCACAGCGCCGGCCCGATCTCATTTTATTTTTAAAAAATATTTATTTATTTATTTGAAAGGCAAGTTACAGAGAGGCAGAGAGAAAGAGACAGGTCTTCTATCCGCTGGTTCACTCCCCAGAAGGCCACAACGGCCAGAGCTGCACTGATCCAAAGCCAGGAGCCAGGAGCTCCTTCCAGGTCTCCCATGCGGGTGCTGGGGCCCAAGGACTTGGGCCATCCTCCACTGCTTTCCCAGGCCACAGGAGAGAGCTGGATCAGAAATGGAGCAGCCAAGACTCCAACCGGTCCCATATGGGATGCCAGTGTCTCAGGCAGCAGCAGCCCCTAGGGACAAGATTTTAAGGAAACCATGTGTTTTTTTGGTTGACTTGTCCTATGGAAGACCAGAAGCATCGGATTGCCTAGGTGTATCGGATAGAAGGTAGCGTTATCTATCTATCTATCTATCTATCTATTTGACACTCACAGGAAGAGGGAGAGAGGGAGGGAGACAGAAAGACAGAGCTCTAATAAGCTGGTTCACTCCTTGCCTGCAATCCAGGTCTCCCACGTGGGTAGCAGGAGCCCAGCGTTTTGAGCCTGCCTCCCTGGATTTAAAGGGGAAGGTAGACTACCACCAGCAGGTGGCAGTGTTGGCCATCTTTACAACATCTCAGCCGGCACCCTCAAAGAAATTTGATGGATGCTATTAGCTCCTGATCAATACACACATACTCTCCCAGGTTCCCAGTTGGGGTTTTCAGAGTAGGGCCACATTTAACCTGTCCTTGGAGCCCGCAAGGGGTGACCTCAGAAAAAAGCACCGTCCAGTCCAGACATGGGCACGTGTTTGCTGACTAACTCCTTCCTGGCTTGTGGGCTCTTGTATCACAAATCCTCATGCCTGGCTTTCAGCTGAGAGGCTAGGACACCCAGACAGAAGTTCCTGGGACCATCAGCAGAGATGGCAATGGCAAATACAAGCTGTCTTTGCCACCTCGGGCAGGGCTAAGAGGCTGATGGCTCGGATCTGTCCCCAAGGCTGGTCATGGTCTCCCTCCCTCCCCTCACCGCCTCTCTTACCACGGAGGAGCCAGGATGCAGGGTGCTTGCTGCAAAAACCAGCTTCTGAACAGCAGAGGAAACTTCGAGAAGGTCACGAAAACACACGCGATGCAACAAGCCAGGTGTAGACGTCAATCTATTTTGTAACCGAGAAAGAGGGATTTTAGCCCAGATAACACGGAGGCTCAACTCAAAATCCAGAGCCCAGGCATGCGAGACCCTGGCGTATTGGCTAATCCGTGCCGACTAGCTGACGCCACTGGGCAGCATCTCAATCAAGTAAACCACATTCTTGCCGATGGCGACGCGCCTGGAATGTGCAGCGTGGACATAGCAGCCAGCACCAGCGAGGCAGTAGCGTGCGCTGTTCTTGATCAACGCATCGTTGCCACATTTATAGCAGCCTCCCCTTTCCCTCCTTCGTGCAGCCATTCAGCCTGCTCAGAGCACAGCAGGTGCTTCCAAGAAGCCACCACCTGGCTCCAACACACTTCTTCATTCTCAAGCTCCTGCTTTCTGGGTTGACACGGAAACACACACTTATCTTTTTAAATCCCCTACCCCCCCACTTTCCATGAACTAGATCACCGGGGCCTTGAGTGACAGCTGCTGGCACCTCCCCCAGAGCAAGGAGCTCCCCAGGGGGGTAGCTCAGGCCCCCAGGATTGGAGGCGTTGGAGTTCATTCCTAAAGTTTTATTTATTTGAATGGCAGAGTGACACACACATATACACACACACAGACTTTTTCATTCCTCTGGTTCACTCCCTAAATGGCCACAATGGCTGGGGCTGGGCCAGGCTGAAGCCAGGAACCAGCAACTCCATCCGGGTCTCCCGTGTAGGTGGCAGGAAGCCATCTTCTGCTGCTTTTCTGGACACTGAGATTCTTGCTCTGACCCCGTTTGGGCCCTACAGGTGCAGGCAATCAGCGGACTGGTTCTTCTGGGTGTCAATGGTTCTGTCTGTCTTGGTGACTGTGGGCTACTGGGGTCTCCAGGGGACGTCCTCCCTGTGGGTGTGTGGCCGGCGATGTCGCTACCACAGAGACTAGAGGGAGTTACCTAGAGCTGCTGGGATTGCTGTGGGTGGGGTCTGGTTAGCAGGTATCCAGCCTGTGTGGGGGCCGACCCCACCTCGGAGTCCATCAGGACCCCTACCCTGCAGAATGGAAGGCCCAGCACCTGCTGGGATTGCGGTACACAGACTGGGGTTCCTGTGAGGCTCTGGGGGTGTGACAGATGTGGGAGGGGGGTGTCACACAGTCCCCAGGGGAGTCTACGGAGGCTCCCAGCATTCACGGCCACCCTTGAGTCATGGGAGCTGGGCTTGTCTCCCACGGCCTCCCCCACCCCCCACCCCCGCCTCAGTGAAGCCACCATTCCCTGGACTTGGTGCTTCCGGGTTCTCTCGTTCCTCCGGCTCCCCTCAGCGCAGGCACTGCAGATTCGGGGCTTTATTTTTGTTTCGGAACTAGGGCTCAGGCCATCCCCCACCCCGGCCGGCTGCGACTGTGCTGGGCGAAGGCCCAATGCGAAGCTGATGGCTGCGGTGCCGGGCCCCGCGGGTATCCTTAGAGAGGAGTGAGGGAGAGGGAGGGCGAAAGGGTGAAGAGAACAGCAGCAGGAAGAGGTGCAGGACAGAAGGACAGTGAACTCCCACATTCTGTGGAGATCAGCACTCAGCAGGGAGCCCGTGGTGCCTTGTGACCCTGGGTAGGGGTCTCAGGGGATCTATCATCAACCAAGACTGCTTCCTATGTTAAAATGAAGGCCGACGTTGTAGACTGAGCTCCTGCACGGGCCTCCCACGGACCAGACTAAAAATCAAAATGGCGTCACTCACGCTCAAATCTCCTGCGTGCAGCCAGGCCGGCGCCACGCTGCCCATCTCACCCCCTGGATGCTCAGGGTTAGAGAGGTGAGGGCCCAGGCTCCAAAACGGACCTGTTTGCACTGGCACGAGGCTTGTGTTCCCTGTACCTTAACCCTTATGCAAAGCAGGAAGCCTGCGGCCAGCTGATCCTGACCAGCTATTTTTCTATTGTCTCTCTCTGTCTTCACCTTAGGAGCAAAGTAATTTTTTTTTTTTTTTGACAGGCAGAGTTAGACAGTGAGAGAGAGAGAGAGAGAGAGAGACAGAGAGAAAGGTCTTCCTTCTGTTGGTTCACCCCTGAAATGGCCGCCACTACCGGCGCTGTGCCGATCCCAAGCCAGGACCTAGGTGCTTCCTCCTGGTCTCCCATGCGGGTGCAGGGCCCAAGCACCTGAGCCATCCTCCACTGCACTCCTGGGCCACAACAAAGAGCTGGACTGGAAGAGGAGCAACCGGGACAGAATCCGGAACCCTGACCAGGACTAGAGGAGCAAAGTAACTAACAATGACCGAGCCCCTTTTTCTTCTTTTTTTTTCTGCTTTCCCTCAGCCCTTCTCAGACTGTGAAACCCACCAGGACAGGGGAACACTTAATCTATCTTAGGGAGTAAAGTGTTGCCTGGTTCTGGAATTTTTTTAAAAAAAGGCTAATTAAGATAGAGGCTGGGCTGGCGCCTTGGCTCACTAGGCTAATCCTCTGCCTGCGGCACCAGCACCCTGGGTTCTAGTCCCAGTTGGGGCACCAGATTCTGTCCCGGTTGCTCCTCTTCCAGTCCAGCTCTGTGCTGTGGCCTGGGAAGGCAGTGGAGGATGGCCCAAGTCCTTGGACCCTGCACCCGCATGGGAGACCAGGAAGAAGCACCTGGCTTCGGTTCGGCACAGTGCGCCCGTCGCAACGCACCGGCTGTAGCAGCCACTTGGGGGGTGAACCAACAGAAAAAGGAAGGCCTTTCTCTCTCTCTCTCTCTCTCTCTCTCTCTCTCTCACTGTCTAACTCTGCCTGTCAAAAACAAACAAACAAACAAACAAACAAACAAAAAACAAAACCACAAAAACAAAAGATAGGGGAGGGATCAGCTCTGTGGCACAGGTGGTTAATCCTCCGCCTGCCGCGCAGGCATCCCATATGGATGCCGGTTTGAGACCCAGCTGCTTCACTTCCGATCCAGCTCTCTGCTATGGCCTGGGAAAGCAGTAGAAGATGGTCCAAGTCCTTGGGCCCCTGCATCCACGTGGGAGACCCGGAAAAAGCTCCTGGCTCCTGGCTTCGGATCAGCACAGCTTCAGCCATCGCTGCCATTTGGGGAAGGAACCAGCGGATGGAAGACCTTTCTCTCTCTCTCCCTCTGTCTGTTACTCTACCTGTCAAATAAATAAAATAAAATCTTAAAAAAAAAAAGATAGTTGGGCGCAGGCATTGTTGTGCAGCAGGTTAAGCCAACACTTGGGACACCAGCATTTGTCATCGGAGTGTCTGGTTTGAGTTCTGGCTGCTCCACACTTCTGATCCAGCTTTCTGCTCATGTGCCAGGGTTGTTGAATGATGGCCTGAGTTGCTGACATCGAGGTGGGGGATCTGGATGGAGTTCCTGGCTCCTGGCCTCAGCCTGGCATGGCTGTGTTTATTGCAAGCATTTGGGAAGCGAACCAGCAGACAGAAGCGATCTCTCTTTCTCTCTCTGTGTCACTCTGTGTTTCAAAGAAATACATCTTAGAAAGAGAGAGAGGTCGTAAAGTGGATTGCTGTAATCTGCCCTTTAATCACCAGGGGCAGCCAGGTGCTCCAGATACCTGACAAATGTGGAGGGGAGGGAGAAGGGGAGGGGCTGCCACAGCCCCCAGAGCCACTGAGCCCACCAGCCCTATATGGAGGCAGACAGCTGTGGCCCTGCTTCCTTGCAGCTGCCTGGCCTCAGTGGGCTCCTATGCTCAGTGTCCCAACACAGGAAGCAGGGAACAGGAGCAGGCAGTCCCGAAGGCGCTGGTGGTCGGTACCCATGGCTGCTACTTTGCTGCCTCTGCCTGTAGCATAGCTCTGAGACTGCAGACAAACTCCCAGATCCCTCTGGAAACTTCTCTAGTCTTTCCCAATTCCACCGCCTGCGCCTGCCCACCGACGCAAGGCCTTCTAAAAGGTCACGGAAAATGCCTGTTATGAAAAAAAAAATGATGCGTGCATCTCAATTCCACGCTCCCGTGAACTTTCCCAAGTCCCCTTGCCCAGCTTTCAGCCACAGGATCCTGTCCTGCAGTTCAGATGGCCTGAAGCCTCTCTCAGGAGCACCCCAGGAAGCAGCTGTGAGGGCATGGGGCCTGGGGGTGGGGTTCAACCTTCTTCCAGTTCTGGGAGAGCTGGATGGCAGGCTGCCAGAGCCCCAGGCTGCTGCAGGGACGACCTTGGCCTGAGGCTGTGACACTGGGAGGTTGCCTCTCTCTCTTTCTAAGTTGGGCAGCAGGAAGTGTAATTCTGCACCATCTGGTTGGCTCTGAAATGTTTTGTGTACACGTAATCACTTATGTCCCCAGCCTGAGAGGAAAAGGGTGGTGTGTCTTTATTTTAACACAGAGTTCATTCTATGTACTTTTTCCACTACAAAAGTAGAGACATTTAGAAAACGAAAGTAAGAGACAGACATCACCTGAGCACCCCCACCCCCAAACCTGCAGGCTTTTCTCTGCTTAGTCTTTCCATCTGATGAGCACTTGGGGGTGCTGGCTCATAAACAAACAACAAAATAAACAAAGCTGATATAGAGTGCTATGCAAGCAGGGGTTGGGACCAGGGAATTTTATGTGGGCAACAAAGAACCCTGAAGGAAGTGAGAGGGGCATCTGTGTGAACATTTCAGACCGGGCACTCTAGGCAGAAGGGACAGCATGTGCAAAGGTCCTGTAGTAAGAGTCTACTGTGATGGCTGCAGAGACAAGAGGAGACTGGGATGGTTGGAACCCAAGTGACCAGGGGAAGGAAGAGGAGGGGAGGCCCTAGAAGTGGGGAGGCTGGCCCAGTGAGGGCAATGCTTCTCAAATTTGCTCTGCAACAGGTCCTTTTTAAAAATGCAGGCCCAGGGGCTGGCACTATGGTACAGTAGGTTAAGCCACTGCCTGCAACGCCAGCATCCCATATGACCATGGGTTCCAGTCCCAGCTGCTCCACTTCGAATCCAGCTCCCTGCTGATGTGCCTGGGAGAGCAGTGAAAGATGGTCAAAGTGTTTGGGCCCCTGCACCCATGTGGGAGACCTGGATGGAGTTCCAAGCTCCTGTCCCTGTTTCAGCCCCAGCCCCAGCCCCAGCCCCAGCCCCAGCTGTTGCAGCCATTTGGGGAGGTGAACCAGTGGATGGAAGACATTCTCTCTTTCTCCCTCCCCCTCCCTCTATAACTCTGCCTTTCAAATACATAAAATCTTTTTTTAAAAAGTGCAATTGCAGCTGACCTTTGCTTTAAAGGAATCTTCCTGGCTGCTGGTCAGGCTGTGGAGGGTGTGGTTCCCACGGGAGGGAGTGGGGGGTGGGAGCTGCAGATGCTGCAGACATATGGGAGGGGTACCAGCAGGTGCACAATGTGGGAGAGAGAAGGGATCTTGTGACAGCAGCCATAGCCTTTCTTCCCCTCCCCCTCCCCCCAAGGATGCCGACCATCTGCCAAAACTTGCTGGTGCCACCATGGAGTTTAGGTAAGTGCTATCACAACTTTCTGATAAAGTCGGTGGGAAAGGCCAGTGGGACGCCTGAGGGGCTGAAGCCCCAAAGCATAGGTAGCGGGGAAGCAGAGGTATATTACAATGCAAGCTTCCCTCCCAGTTCCTGGAAAACCCAACCCCCCTTTGCTCCACCTGGGAAACCTGGCTATAGCTCCTGGCCAGGTTGCCAATTGCCCATCGGCCTGGGGCTGGAATCCCTTTGAACTCGTTTCTTCTTAGATGGAGATACCTAAGGAATTTCGGGATTCCTCCTCATTTTGGAGGTGGTGGGGAGGGGGCTTTCCATGCTCCACCATCACAGACACCCAGAAAATACCACTTCTGTCCATTGCTAGGGGAGGCTGGCATCTGCCTGTTTGAAGTCTCCGTCAGCTACCAGATAAGACAGGCCTGACATTTGGGGAAAGATCCAGGTGAGAGATATCAGCCAGAGAGTCACCAACTGCCTGCTGAAAGGGGGTGGAAGAGGGGAGACTGGAGGGTGGGGGAGATGAGCAGCAACTAGTTAAGGGGTCTGAGAGACAGAGGGCCAGTGGGTAAAAGGGGGGACCCATGCAGGTTTGGGGGTGCACTTGTCTCAGTTGTTTACTGCTGAGTAACAAACCAGCCCCAAATGTAGGGGTGGAAAGTGTCAGTTCCCACAGCTCTGAGTTTGCTGTGAGGGCCTCTTGCAGCACAGGTGTGGTCTGGGGTCACTCAGCAGGCTGCCTGGGGTGGGGCCATCAGGGTGGCCGGAAGCACCAAGTCAGAGAACACGTCTGGCTGCTCCGTTCTCCCCATGGGGCGTCTCCTCCAGGCAGCCAGATTTCCAGAAGACAGGGGCTGGAGCTTCAGGCAGGAATCTGGAACTTTTGATCCCACAGAAGCTATGCGACCCCAGGGAGGAAGCCAGGCTCTGGATGCGGCAGCTCCTTGTAGCATCCCCAGCAGGGAGAGGTGCTGGGAGCTGGGGGGCAGTCTCTGTGAACATACCTGCCACAGCTGGGAGCTCTCTCCAGCTACAGGCTTACACAAGGCGTCTCAAAAAAAAAAAAAAAAAAAAAAAAAAAGCTTGTGGAAAATGGAATGAAAAGATTAAATTTATTTTGGGGCAAAATCAGATTTTGAAATCTATGCATACGACAAATCTTCAAAAAGTTCATGAAGAGGTTGGCACTGTGGCGTAGTAGGCTAAGCCTCTGCCTGTGACACTGGCATCCCATATGGGCACCGGCATCCCATATGGGTGTCGGTTCGAGTCCCAGCTCCTCTTCCGATCCAGCTCTCTGCTACGGCCTGGAAAAGCAGCAGAAGATGGTCCAAATGCTTGGGCCCCTGCAGCCACATGGGAGACCTGGCTTTGAATCAGCCCAGCTCTGGGAATCGCTGCCATTTGGTTAGTGACCCAGCAGATGGAAGACCTTTCTTTCTGTCTCTCCCTCCCTCCGTCTGTAACTCTACATCTCAAATAAATAAACAAAATCTTAAAAACACAAGTTCATGGAATAATAATAACAAAAAAGGTCTTATGAAAAAGCTCAGCCTAGAGGTCAACAGATTTTTCTTGGGGGGGGGGAGGCACCAAAACAGACTTTTCATTCTGCTTTCCACGAACTTTTTGAACCAATGTCAAAAATAAAAAAAAGGAGGGGGAAATTTAGGCGGAGTAGTTGGGGTGTTGCACACTGTCTTCCTCCTCATTGGCTGACCACGTGCTCTTAGTCTGAGTCCTTTCTTTGTTTGGGCTGGTTCCTTATTTGCCTTACCAGGGGGGCTGACATGGGTGGGGCTGAGTGGCAAACTGAAGGCAGGTGCCTGGCACGGGGCAGGTGCATGCGTGGTGCCAGCAGCCGCCGCCTGTGTCCAGCGTACACCCCCTCTCCCTGGCAGGGCTCACTCCCTCGAAGATACGGCAGCCACCAGGAAGGAAATCTTGCCCAAGCTCAAGAACTCCACAAACCGGTTCTCCAAACCCCCTACCCTGCCCCTTGTGCCTACCCTCCTCATTAGCTTAGTCCTTGGATGTGGAAATATTTAAAAACGGGTAGAGAGGCGTTCCCTTTCATCCCTGCTGGCTCCTGGACAAGAATGCCACCTCCGCGGTGGGGCCCTCTCTCAGGCGTTTGGGATACGCATCTTACAGACATTATCTAATCTGTTTTTTTTTCTCCATGTTATTTGAAAGGCAGAGGAGAGCGAGCAAGCGAGCGAGCGCTCGAGATCTTCCATCTGCTAGTTCACTCCCCCAAAAGCAGAGGCTGAGCCAGCCTAAAGCCAGAAGCCAGGAACACACTGCGGGTCTCCCACGTGGTTGGCAAGGACCCAAGTACTTGAGCCCTCACTTGCTGCTTCCCAGGAAGCTGGTGTGGGGAGCGCGGCCAGGCCTGGAACCCAGGCACTCCATATGGGATGTGGGGGCCAAACGCTTGCCCCCGTAATCGTATTATTCTTTACCGCAGCCATGCCCACCCCACCCCCCAGAAGTGGGCGCTCCTCCAGCTTTCAGAAAAAGGCAAGTGAGCCTGAGACGTTAAGGAACTCCAAGGTCGCAGAGCTGCAGGGTCTGAACCCAGGCCACAGAAGCTAGGCCAGCATATGGCCCATTGCGGCCAGACAGCCGGGGTGAGCGAGAGCGTCTGCGGTCCTAGTAGCCCTTCCCCCGGAGACTGGGCCGGCAGCTGGTGGCAAAGACACGGAGCCCCAGGGCAGCAGCTCGGCCCCCGTCGGTCTCCTGGGCGAGCGCGTGCGGTGCAGGGGGGAGCCAGGGACCGGCCTGTGCGGCGCCCACTCTCAGGCGCGCACGAAGGGATTACAAGCCGGCTGAGCGGACCACGCCTCGGCCCTCGGACCCGCCGGTGCACTCCAGCGCGCCATCTCCCACTCGCTTTCGTTCTGCACCGGCTCGTTCCCGCCCCAGGGGCTCCCGCTCCCCAGCCAGAGGCCGTGTCCTCCGACGCACCTGCCTCCGCAGCAGCCCGCGCGGAGCAGCTGTCGGGGCTCGAAGACTCGCGCGCAAACTGAAACCAAAACAAGCCGCGTCGAGGAGCGTCAGGGCGGGGGCGCAGACCCGCTTGCGTCGGGGACCCTCCCCACGCCGCCCCAGGCCTCCATCACCCGGCTCCTGCGCAGTCCCTGAGCTAGCCGGGGAGCAGGAGCGGGGCCAGGGGCTGGCTCCAGGAAACTACTCCAGAGCTTGGACGGGCCCCCGAGGAGTGGGTGGTGGCCGGAGGGCGGGGCGGGGGCGGGGCCTGCGAAGTCTCCAAGGGGCGCCCCCGGCGCGCAGCACCCGTCTCGGGGCGTCGGGCGAGATGGCGGCGCGCAGCCTGGGCCGCGGCGTCGGGCGGCTGTTGGGCAGCTTACGCGGGCGCTCGGGGCAGCCGCTGCGCGGGGTGAGCGCCCGGCGCGGGGCAGCCTCCTGGCTCCCGGGCCGCGCCCCCGCCGCCGCCGCCGCCGCCGCTGTAGCCGGCGCGCCTCCAGGCTCGTACCCCGCGCTGAGCGCGCAGGCGGCCCGGGAGCCCGCCGCCTTCTGGGGGCCGCTGGCGCGGGACATGCTTGTGTGGGACACCCCCTACCACACCGTCTGGGACTGCGACTTCAACAGCGGCAAGATCGGCTGGTTCCTGGGAGGCCGGCTGAACGTGTCCGGTGAGTGCGCCGCGGGGGATCAGGACGCCCCTACTCTCGCGTCCCGCGGGGACCCTAGGAGCCGCCTGCCCCGGCCCCGGCCCCGGCCCCAGCGGACAGCAGCAGGCACTCGGGCAGCCCTGCAGGAGCTCGCCTCGCCAGCACCCTGACCCCTCCGCTGCTCTCGACGGAGGCGCCACGTCACCCCCCGCTCCATCCCACCCGGCTCCGAGGCTCCAGCCCCCCTGGCCGCTGCACCAGGCGCCCGAGTCCGCCTTCCCCGTCCGCGTGGGGCGCCAGCTGCGGGCCTTTGTGCGCGCGCGAGAGAGAGCTGAGCGCTCGGCCGGCTCCAAAGTTGCACTGCGGGGTTCACAGCACTGCGGAGCGTGCACACCTGCGGGGAACTGCAGGCCGCCGCCGGGCGCAGGGCGCCGGGAACCCGGGAGTCGGCACGGACTGAACGGTTCTCGTCCCGGGCCGGAGGGGTAAGCGGAAAGAGTAAGGCAGTTGTCACCGTCAGCTGCGGCGCGGCGACTCGCCTTGGGGACAGACCCGGCCCTGGTAAACAAACGGAGCTGCGGCGGTGGCCCTTGGGAGGAGAAAGTCCCGGCCTCGGATCTCCTCGCTCCCGGGGCGTGTGGGCGGGGAGCAAGCCACCGCGCGGCTGCCGGTTCACAGCCAAGGAGCACCGCGCTCTGAGGACCTGGCTGGGCCAGGGGAGCCAAGACGCCGGCCCTGCGTGCACGCCGACGCCTGGCTCCTCCCGGGCCCGAACCCACGACTGTTCTGCCAAGGTTTAGAGCCGAGGCTGGGGACCAACAGAGAGGCACCGCCAGGGCACCAGACTCCACAGTCTGGTTGGAAACCCAGGGTGGCCTGCCGCGTGGGGCCTTGGAGGCAGGGGCCTTGCGACCCGTTGGACAGGATAGGGCCGGGGAGGGGTGGTGGGAAGTGGAGTCTCATATAACTGCATCCGTTGCTCCCTGAGCCTCAGAGAAGTGGGCGCCGTGATGCTCCCTTGGTAGATGGGCTCTGCAGACCACTCAGCACCTTAATGTATTATATGCAGGAGTGGCCATGCACCAGTACCAAGTAGCCAGTTACCTTGCAGTTATTTTTCGAATTAACCCAAAAGAACTTTGGACCAATATTCCTACCCCCCCATTGTATCATTACTTTGCTGGTTTAATCAAAATGAGTCACTAGATAAGTTTTCCTTAGGATGCAGTCAGCAGCCAGTGCCCTTGAACCAGTGCGGGGGGGGGGGGGGACAGAGAGAGAGAGAGAGAGAGAGAGAGAGAGACAAAGAAGCCCTTGGGTTGACAGAGAGGGTGGAATGTGGCCTTGAAAGGGGAGTAGAGCAGCTCATGGAAGGACAAGGCTGTCACTGGACTTGGGTGGCTCAGACTACTGTGACGTCCATGGTTGGCTCTTGCCTGGCTACAGCCCTGCCCTCAGCTAAGGCATCGGAACAGACCCCACAGGGCACACAACAAGGATCTGGGAGCCTTTCTGGTCTAGGTTGGAGTGGGGTCAGCAAGCATTGTCTCTGCCCCATTTTGCTGTGACTTCTGCCCCCCTGGCAGGTGCAGGCTTAGAGATGACCTTAGCTGACACCGGGTTTCAGAGCACGGTCGGGAAATACTTTTCAGCAGCTTTCTTGTCTCCCGTGTGAATGCCCACCCAGCCATCTCTCCACAGTGTCCCTTTCCCTAGCCAGTGTCTGCCAGCTTGCAGAGGTGACAATCGGGGAAAAAAGGACGAGGCCAGGACGCAGCTACCCTGGGAGCCGCCTAGAGAGCAGTGGAGTGTAGGCGGGGATGTTTTGACCTGACCTGTTGTGCAAGATAAAACCTGCATGATGACGCCAACTTCTTGCAAGGGAGCATCATTCTTGCAAGTTCACTGCCCCAGCGGTTCTCCAAGTGTGAGCCCTGGTCAGCAGCAGCAGCCTTAGCCTGGGGACTTCAAATGTATGTCTTTATTTTAAAAAGGTCCATTTCTTTATTTTTATCTTGTTGAAAGGAAGAGTATTGGGGGAGGGAGGTGAGAGAGAAAGACCAACCTTCCATATGCTCATTCATTCTCCAAATGCCTACAACAGCCCGGGCTGGGCCAGGTTGAAGCCAGAGCTTGGAACTCCATTGGGATCTGCAGTGTTGGGGACGAGGGCCCAAGCTGTTGAGCCATCGTCTGCTGCCTCGCAGGGTGCGTTAGCAGGAATCTGCATGGGAAGCTGAGCAGCCCAGGGCTCGAATCAGCTTGCCCCTTGGGAACCTTCTAGAAATACAATTCTGGGGCCCATCATCGACCCCCAGAATCGGAAACCTTGGGGTGGGTGGGGACCTCCAAAGCCTTCCAGGTGCTCCAGTGCACACTTGGGTTTGAGAACCACGGGCCTGTGTGCCCCAAACCAGGGCATTCAGAAGCACTTCTAAAATAGGCAGAACTGGGACTCGTGTGTTGGGGACGGCTCCGTTAACAATCAGTGGTGCTGGCTTGCCCTTGCTTTCCTCAGGGGATCGGCTGCAGGACTCCCCACCGATAGCAAAAGCCAGGGCTGCTTAAATCTCTTGTATACAATGGCATAGTATTTGCATCGGAGCTGCACAATCATCTTTCTGTACACTTTAATCCACAGATTACTTATAATACCTAACACAAGATCAATGCTACAGAAATAGATGCTATATTATGTTATTTAGGGAATAATGGTGATAAGAACTGGCTGTACTTGTTAAGCGTGGGCCTCACTGCACGTGGGCGAGTAGTTAGGGAAATTTCAGCCCCCGGAAGTGGAGCGATGCCAGGGCCAGCCATACTTACGTGGGTGGGGTGGTACAGTCTAATCCTTCCAGAAGCGTCTGTGCCTTCCCACCTGGGTTTGAATCCTCGCTTTCTCTTTACTGTTCTTTGCAGTGCTTCTGCATCTGTGAAACACAGAGTGTCGGTGACCAAATTCTGTCCTAATTACTGTTGCACACCGGAGCCCTTTATGCCTGGTGGCAGGGCACAGCCACCGCTCTGTTGCTCTCGTGGATTCTGCGGGTCAGGACTTTGGACAGGGCCCGATGGGGCTGGCTGGCTGCTGCTCCCTGAGGTTTGGGGCTGAAGTCATCGCCTGCTTCTTGCTCCCAAGTCTGGGGCTTGGGTTGGGGATGACTCAACTCCCGGGCTGGGCTCGGCTGAAACTGCAGCCCAGAGTGCCCCGACAGGGCTTCCCGCGGTGAGGGGGCAGCTGGGCCCAGGGAATGCCCAGCGACCAGCGGACCAAGAGACCCAGGCAGAGAATTTTCGGCTGCCTCTGACCTGTGTGACCCGGGAAAGGTTACCAGAGTATACCTGTCGCACACCCACCCCGTGGAGGCTGTTAGCATTAAGTGAGATAAGGCTCTCCGAAGCTCATTATGCCCCAATCACTGGCCAGTGTTAATTATTAATGGAGTATTTGGGGTGGCTGTGACCTTGAGCATGGCCTTCATCGGTGCTGTGTCTCACCTGAATGGGACTGCCTGGGTCTGAGTCTGATCTGCCTGCAGCAGGTGCCGGGCAGGTATCTGACATGACTCTCAAAGCATCCCAGGATTCCACCTTGTGACTTCCACCAGGCACCCAGAGCCAGGTGGGATTAGGCAGGCCCCACCCCCACAGGGTTTATGTAAAACTGCTTTGCAGAAGCAATCAAGCCAAGTAGGAAAAGTGACTCTTGCCCACCCTGGCTGTCTTTGTGGGGCTCCAGAGATGTCTTTGCCCCGATGCCTCACAGATACAGGTCAGGAAGCTACAGATGCAGACCTGGAGGCTCACGACATGTGTTGTTGCTTTCACAACACACAACCATGCTGTTTTCTAAACCCTACATTTCGAGTCTGTTTTTTTTTTTTTTTTAAGTATGTGTGTTCTCAACTCCAGAGTGTGAACTATTTTTAACTAAGCACTAAGCACCGAGAAATTTCTTTGGTGCTTTCTAGAATGAGACTCTCAGAAATCGAAATCATTTTAACTGTTGCTCTCCTGTCTGTGACCTGCCTCCAGTAATTCAGAAGGCAAGGTGCTGCTCCCTGCGTTCCTTTTGTCTGTGATTAAACTAACCTAGGGTTTTTTATCTGAGAGGCGGGGGGGGGGGGGGGGCGGCGAGAATCTCTCATCTGCTGGTTCACTCACCAAATGCCCACAACAGCTGGGGCTGGCCTGGGCGGACAACAGGAGCTGAGAACCCAATCCAGGTCTCCCACATGGGTGGCAGGAGCCCAGTGCCTTGAGCTGTCGCTGCTGCCTTTCGGGGTCTGCGTCATCAGGAAGCTGCAGTCAGGAACAGAGCGAGGCGTGGGACCCAGGTTCTCCAGTGCGGGTCGCAGGTGCCTAACCTACAGGTCACACGCCTGCCCCTCCGAGGTTTTTATTTAAGGAAGTCTAAGTGAAAATGCAACTCCAGTCTTAGGAGGGAGGCCCTGCAGAAGAGCCTGAATTCTTCCCAGTCGTCAGAAGCATGACTTACTTTAAATAGCGCAGGTTCTGGAAAGTTGGCAAGTACAGCTCCTGCGACTGATGCAGTATTCTTAACATGTGCCAGGAGCTTTGCTATTTAAAGAGAACTCATTGTGAATCTTTCTGTGAATATTAACTCCCTCGTTCCTTCTGGTGAAACGTGAATTTCTGTCTGCTGAATTCAAGTAAATCCGTGTGGCCATGTGTTGTGTGGGAGATATGGCAAAAGAACCACTCAGAATTCTGGAAAATTCCTTTGTTATATGTGACGCCTTTAAAAAGCTTTTTAAAAATACTTAGATATTTATTTGAGAGACAGAGATGCAGAAAGAGAATTCCTTTTTTAGTTTTTTAAAGATGTTTATTTGAAAGGCAGAGTTACAAAGGAGAGAGAGAAAGAGAGATCTTGCATTCACTGGTCCACTCTCCAGTGGCTGCAATGGCTAGGCCTGGGCCAGACCAAAGCCAGGAGCTAGGGGCTGCTTCAGGGTCTCCCACATGTGTGCAGGGGCCCAAGCACTTGGGTCATCTTCTGATGCTTTCCCAGGCACATTAGCAGGGAGCTGGATGGAGAGTGGGGCAGCTGAGACTCGAACCAACGACCATATGGGATGCTGGTGCTGCAGGCCACTGCTTTACCCACTGTGCCGCAATGCAGCCCCCCAGGAAGAGAGTTCTTATCTTCTGGTTCACTACTGAAACGTCCACAGTAGCCAGGGCTGGGCCAGGCTGAGACTGGGAGCTGGGAGCTCAATCCAGGTTTCCATGTGAGTGGCAGGAACCCAATTACTTGAGCCATCCCTGCTGCCTCCCAGAGCCAGGTTCTGCATTAGCATGAGCTGGAGCTGGGCATCAAACCCAGGTACTTTGTAGGGGATGCAAGTATTTTTTTTTTTTAAGATTTATTTTATTTATTTGAAAGGCAGAGTTACAGAGAGAGGTAGAGACAGTGAGAGGTGTCTTCCATCTACTGGTTCACTCCCCAGATGGCTGCAACGGCCGGAGCTGGGCTGATCTGTGGGTGCAAGGGCCCAAGGACTTGGGCCATCTTCCACTGCTGTCCTAGGCCATAGCAGAGAGCTAGATGGGAAGAGGAGCAGCCAGGACTAGAACCGGCAGCCATATGGGATGCCGGCGCCTCAGGCCAGGGAGTTGACCCGCTGCACCACAGCGCCGCCCCGATGCAAGTATTTTAACTACAGTAGTTGCTGCAAGGCTAACTCCCAGTCTGTGTCATCTCCATAATGGATGTGTTGACGTTCTAGAAAGCCTTGAATTTTCCTGGCCAAGCCACGGGTGTCAGCTACAGCGAGTGTGATGGGGTGCAGAGCCTGGGGCAGCTCTCTGCTCTTTTGGGCCTCTGCTCACGCTCACAACACCTGCCTGAAGTAGCTGCTGGGCCCATTGAACAGATGTGGAAATAAAGGCCCAGCTCAGGTCCAGACAATGCCCCATGCTATGCTGAGAAGGTGCTGGATGGGCAGCTGGTTGTCCGGGACAGAATGACCCCGATTTGGCTCAGCAGTCCGTGCGGCTCACTTGCAGGTTTAGAATCAGGCGGCAGTGCACTCCCTAACAGAGTAAGTGTTCCGGTGGGGCTGAGCAGAGGGAAGACTGAAAGAAGCAGGATCAGCAGAGTCAAAAGCAGATGGGGCGTCTCACGGCTGCTTTCCTCATCCGGAGGGCCAGGGAGACCGACCCGGGGGAGAACAGCTGCTTGGTTAACGCCAGGCTCCTCTTGGTGCACGGATTAAGGTAGAAGGTGCCGTGTCGCGGTGATTCCAAAGGGCCTGTTTTGGAAATTTGGCCGTAGTCTCTGTGATGTTGGTGTTTGCGAAGGTCAGATGAACGGCGTGGCGAGGCTGAGCTGTTAGTGTGGCCGACTCCGTTTTGATTTCCAGCCGGTTAGATCCCCTAAGCTATGGCATGCCGTCATTTTTTGGCTATCACCATAGGCCAAGGAGCGAATCCACACACAGCTTAACTCGCTCCAGAGTTCTGCAGCTGGGGCTGGGGGCAGCTGTGACGTGGTTCTTGCTCCACTCCCCCCCATCCCGGGGTGAGGAGCTGGCTGACTCTGGGAGGGAGCTCTGGGCTGGGAGAGAGGTTAGCCCCACTGCGGGGTTCCAGCCCGGGCCCCCTCTGGTCAGAGCGAGCAGTGGTGAATGGTGTGGGGGAGAGAGAGCGCGTTGTGTGCTGGGAACTTTGGAAGAGGCTTGAAATAGGACACGGGGGTTGAGTTACGCTGAGACTGCATGAGGTCCTAGCCCAGCTCTTCTTGGAAGTACTCGGAAATGGAAGTTTCTTGTCCCACGTCCCAGTTCTTGGGGATGAGGTTTTTTTTTTTTTTTTTTTTTTTTTTTTTTTTTTCCCAGCGTAGAAATGTACGAATTCCCTTCCTTCCTCCCTTTCCTCCTTGGCTGCCTCCCCATCTTCTCCGCCCATCAGTTGAAGCAACCATAAATAATGGCCCCCAGCGCCGATGTGCCTGTGACGTAGTAGGGTCCCCATACCCCTGGGCCCACGCTGGCCTTTCTCTGGGTGCTGGTGTGTTCTGAGCGATGCCCGCGGTGGCTGTGAACAAAGATGTAATTGTCTTGTGTGTGTGTGTGTTTCTCCTGGGAACCTGTGCCTCCGTCTGACCTTGAAACAGGAAATGTTCCAATGGCACCTCATTCCTGTAGTCACACCCAGAGCCAAGGGTTGCTGTACCCATCCCATGGACTGGGAAACTCATGTTTAGACTGCATAACCGGTGTATCGGCTGTGGTCCACCGGGGCTGACTCTGGAACGAGGGGTTTTCGGCTGTGAGGATGTGGCTTGCGGGGGTCTCCCAGAGCTGACAGATGCGTTTGATTGCTCCTATCCTGAAAGGAGAGAGACAGCTCTCTAGAGCCTGGAGTGCACGTGAAGTGCAGATTGTGTCTACCAGCTGGGGTCCTGGGAGACTGGCAGCATCGTCAGTGGGATTCTGTTGGACAGCAAAAGCTCCTGTATGCTGCCCGACTCAGCGAGGGCACTGAGGCTGAGCGCCCTGGGTTAGGCTGCTCGTGCGCAGACGTGAGCGAGAGACTCGGCCCCTGGTTGCAGGCGGGCAGCCAGCAGTGAACTCATCTCAGGCTGAGACACAGGGAAGCGTGGGGTTGAGCTGCTGGGATCAGGGATCTGCCTGGCTGCAGCCATCTTGTCAGCCCTCAGAAGAGACTGAGCTGCACCCTGGTGCTGTCTCCAGTGCTGCCTTGATGCTTGGTGTGTTGCTTGCAGGATGCCCCATGGGCTCTGAGGCTGTGAGGTCTCAGTCAGGCAAGCAGTGTCCCTGGGAGAGGACTGTCCCAGTGCCCCGGCTGCAGGTGAGAGGTAGCGCAGTGAGAGGTAGCATCAGGCATGGTTAGAATGCTTCCTGCTGCTGCTCTCTGGCTGGGGCTGCTCACGGGACTGTGTGGACCATCCGAGGCTGTTTGGAACTGTGTCGGGGGGGAGCTTCCCAGGTGCATCTCTTGGGGTCTTCTCAGAAGATCTGGCTGGGGCATTTGTCTGCCCCAGGTGATGGCTGGAGCACCCAGCAGCTGAAGGAGGCTTGTGTCCCATGTGGGCTGCGCCCTGCACCTGCTGGGGCCTCCTTCTCACGCCTGGCTCTCCTCTGAGTCTCTGCAGTGTCCACCCCCACCTCCAACCCCACCCCTCTGCCTCAGCTGGGCCTTCTCAGGCTCTAAGTGACCTGGCCAGAGGCTCCTGCAAGGCCAGGCAGCTGGGGACAGGACCTCCTGCTGAGGGGCAGCCTGGCCCATGAATATTCAGAAGCCATAAACCTGCGGTTTGGGTGTGAAAACGTGATTGGTTTGAGAATGCACACACACCCCATCAGAGAAACAGCCTGTGGGCCCAGGTGGCAAAGATTTCCCCAGCTTGCTCACTGGCTTCCACGGCCCCCCTCCCCCTACAGTCTCTGTGACTTCCCCGCCTGCTTCTTGCCTGGTCATTCTTCTCCATTGTTGCAGGTGTCAACTGCCTGCAAGGCCAAGTCCTGCTTGAACCTCTTCCTCCCACCCCCACCCCTGCACTGCAGGCAGGGCTCACCCTTCTCCCCGACCTGGTGCTCAGAACAGCTCTTTACTGCCTGTTTGGATAGTTAGGGGCGACAACGGAGTCTAGGGTGGCTGGATGGACTTGGGCTGATCTGTCTGTGTGACCTTAGGCAGGCTCCTTAACCTCATCTGTAAGGGGTGATCCTTGGTCTCTGCTTCTGGCCCACAGCAGGGTGGGGAGTTCTGTCTATTAGCAGCCATCGCCGTTGCTATTGTTTTAGGCTTGGGTTGCCGTTAGCTTCCCTGCTTGACTTTCTGTGGGTGGATTCAGCTCGGTTGTGCTGTTTGGACAGGATTATCAGGCCTGCCGCAGTCTACCTAATGAGTTGCACCACTCACGAGAGTTTTCTTCTTCTTTTTTTTTTTTTTTTTAATATTTTATTTATTTATTTGAAAGGCAGAGTTACAGACAGTGAGAGGGAGAGACAGAGAAAGATTCACTCCCCAAAAGGCTGCAATGGCTGGAGCTGCGCTGATCTGAAGCCAGGAGTCATGTCCTTCTTCCCGGTCTCCCACATGGGTGCAGGGGCCCAAGGACTTGGGCTGTCTTCTACTGCTTTCCCAGGCCATAGCAGAGAGCTGGATGGGAAGTGGAGCAGCCGGGAGTAGAACTGGTGCCCATATGGGATGCTGGTGCCGCAGGTGGAGGATTAACTTACTGCACCATGGCGCTGGCCCCGAGTTTTCTTCTTAATGTCTGTTACCTGCACCCACACTCCCGGCTGAGTAGATCTGCCTTTCCGTTGGCCCTCGGCCTGGAGCTGTGATTGCAAGTGGTGCCCAGGAGCCAGGCCTTGTGGTGCGGCGGGTTTAGCCCCTGCCCTCCTTGGGACTCCCACGTGCCATGTCAGAGTGCTGGTTCCAGCCCCGGCGCCTCCACCTCAGATCCAGCTTCCTGCTAATTCATCCTAGGAGGCAGCAGATGATGACGGCTCCAGTGCCTGGGGCCCCTGCCACTCACAGGAGAGACCCAGAGGAGAGCTCTGGGCTCCTGGCCTCTGTCTGGTCCAGCCCTGTCTGTTGTAAGTGAACCAGCAGATGGAGGTGTGCCCATATGGGATGCTGGCACTGCAGGTGGCGGCTTCGCCCCGCTATGCCACAGCGCCAGCCCCCTCTTGTTGAGGTGTAATTTACAGACAGGGACACTAAGCGACCCTGAGAGACCAGGTGGGCAGCTGGCCGCTGCCTCCGAAAGCTGTTCCGGGGGCTACAGTGCAGCCTCGTGGTTAAGACAAGTACAACCCCTTCGCAGACTGCCTGGGTTCGAGTCCTGCTCTAGCTTCTGACAGCAGCTTTCTGCCAAGATCCCCCTGGGAGAGAGCACGTCAGGATGACTCAGGTGGTTAACTTCCTGACACCCACGTGGGAGACCTTGGTTGAATTCCTGGTTCCCGCCTTCTGCCCCGCCCCGCCCTGCCCCAGCCATTGTTGGCATTTGTTTGGGACCAGCTGTGTGTAAATCAGCTGGGAGTTCTGTCTCACTGCCTCTCAAAAATAAATAAATAAATAAATAGAAAAGAGGTTTTTATGGGTGCTCACTTCACCCGTGCCTGGGGCCCACTGATAGGGCAGTGGGTGAGACCATGGCTGCAGGGCTCCGTGTTAACCAGCAGGCTCAGCGCACCTGGGAGATCAAATGGCTCATGAACAGGATGTTGGCAAAAGAACTGGAGCCACTAATCCTCAGTGATGGTAAACCGGCAGGACGGTTTTTACAGGCAAATCATGGGATCCGAGCTTAGGTAATAGAGGGGGAGGGGATAGAACCTTCTGGAAAACAAGGGTGGCATCCCCCCCCACCTTGGTCAGTTGTTTCTGGAGCAGAGGCTGCTTTATGGGGTGCTGGTGGGTCCTGTGGGGAGGGCCTCCACGGGTGGCCTGGTGATGCCAACTTGTGCCAGGGTAGGGACTCCTGGTGTGAAACAAGGCTTCGGAATCTTCTGGAACGCACCTTGCAGCTCGGAGATCACGTTGGTCTCCCTGCTCCCAGCTCTCAGCACCACCCTCTCCATGCCAGGAGCCACAGCTAACTACATTCCCTTCCTCCTTCTCCCTTGCGAAGGCAGCGTGAGGGTAATGGCTGAAAAACTCCGTGTTTTGCAGTGAACTGCTTGGATCAGCACGTGCAAAAGGCCCCTGAAAGTGTTGCGTTGATCTGGGAGCGCGATGAGCCAGGAACGGAAGTGAGGATCACCTACAGGTACGGTGTGTCCCCTGGTGGGTCTCAGCAGGGCCGCCTGCGCCCAGGCCTTCCTGTGGGTTGGTTGGGGAGAATGGTCAGAAGTTGTAGCTTGGCCCGGGAGGGTGCTAGGGGTAGGGCTGGCCTTGACTCTTGAACGGGATCTTCTGAGACAAATGCTGAGAATGTAAAAAGGCACGGAGGAGACCTTGGCCTTGTCTTGGGAGCTTGCTCAGGCTCCGGGGGCCAGGGTTGCCCGGGTATCAGGCGGCTCATTCCAGTTCTGGACATGCACTCTCATTCAGGAAAGCAAACAGGAATCTACGCCGAAAACAACACATACTGTAATCTGTTCAGCTCCTTGCTCCCGGTACCCTTAGCAGATCCAGAGGCTGTTTCATTCTTTCGTTCTTTGCGTCCTGCAACAGTCTTTACTCAGGCCGGGTGCCTTCTAGGTGGTGGGCATGCCACGGGGAGCTTCTGGTCAGGTTGAAGCCTCGGCTTAGCTGCACCGCGAGGCTGCGGGCCCGTCATGCACTAAATTGGGTGTCTATGCACCTCTCCACAAGTCTGTTTTGTGTTGCAGTAACAGAATACCACAGGCTGAGTAACTTAGAGAAGAGGTTTACTTCTTATGGTCCGGGAGGCTGGGAAATGCAGCATCAAGGTATGGACATTCGTGCTGTGTCATGCCATGGCAAAAGAAGGAAGGGCGAGTGAGAGAGAAAGAGAGAAAGACAGAGAGAGAGAGAAGGGGGGAGACCACACTCACTCCCACCCCGTTACTCTCCCTTTCAATAAATAAATCTAAAGCAAAAGGATTAAAATGTTTTTACGACTTTAAGGCATTTTATTTATTTATTTAATATGTTTGAAAGGCAGAGAGAAAGACACAGATTTTTCCATCTGTTGGTTCACTCCCCCAAATGCCCATAATAGCCAGGCTCGCTTGGACAAGGCCAAAGCCAGGTTCTCCCACATAGGTGGCAAGGACCCAAGGGCTCGGGCCATCACCTGCTGCGTCCCAGGGTTTGGCAGGGAGCTGGAATTGGGAGCAGAGCCAGGACTTGAACTCAGGGACTGCAGGTGGGGCATGGGCGTCCAGGCAGCGTCTTCACCATCTTTTTGCCGAGTGCCTGCACCAGGCTCACTTTTGGATGCAGCAGGGTTAGCTCTGTTCCTGGGCTGCACTCCCAGCCCTGCCTGCAGCCCCAGCATGGGTCCTGTCCCATTTTGCACACCTGATGGCTTGAACTCAGGGCCTGTGTGGCTCTTGCCTCAGGTCCCTGGTTGCAGACCCCAGCTGGCCCTGGGTGCAATGGATGCTGGGAAAATTCTGCTGCTTGCATAAACACACCAGTCCAGCCACTGGACCAGCTCCACGTGTCTGGGATCAAACCTCCTCTCACAGGCACTCGAGATGCCTTGGGAGGCATCCTTTAGCAGATGGAAACCATATGTGCGGGGTTGGGGGTGGGAGGCAGAGGGCTTGGAGCTCTGTGGAGGGAGGGCTGGTTTCCTTCTTCCGTCTCTATCTCGTGTATGCCTGGGCCCTGCTCCCTGTCAATGGGCCCCTTGGCTGGCGGCTGCCCATGGGCACGAGGGCTGTGTCTTGAGCTGCCTTGGGCAGCCTGCTAAGAAGGGTGGTTAAATGTAAACTAGGCAGGAATGTTCAGGACTG
This sequence comes from Oryctolagus cuniculus, assembly GCF_964237555.1. Lineage (NCBI taxonomy): Eukaryota > Metazoa > Chordata > Mammalia > Lagomorpha > Leporidae > Oryctolagus > Oryctolagus cuniculus. Next base: position 49,485,305 of record NC_091442.1, on the reverse strand, counting down.
CAGCCAGCGAGTTAATGCTACCAGCAACTCCAAGTTCCTTTGCACCCAAGCAGCCCCGGGCCTGAGAGAGATTTATGAGCACAGGCAGAGTATTTATTATTCTGTCTCATCTACCAATGAGCAGAACTTTGCCAGGCGTAGCAGCCGATGCCTGTTGCTGTTTATACTGCTTGAGTGAGAAGGAGGTGTCATTCCGGGTAGTATGTGACGGACTCACGGTTAATTTTTCACCTGGTCCCTTGAGGTTTGGGACGGGAGCTGTTCCCTCCATGTTGGTGCCAGTTGAGACCACTGATGCCTTGTGCATTGGCCACCACCGTGCCCAGGGCACGCATGGGCCTCATCCATCAAGGGTCAAGTTCATGGGTGCAGGAGGAACCCCTGAGGACTGTCACTCAGCTCCCAGTGGCTGGGATGCAAGGCCCCAGGAGGCCACATGTCTGCGTGGTTAGCAAGGCCCCGGGTGAGTCTCGAGTGACCTGGAGAAAGACGCTCCTGACCCATCCCTGTGGCGACCTCGGGAGCAGCAGGTGGCCCGGTAGGGTGTGTTTCTCCTGGTCTGCACCCGGCACGAGGTCAGCTGAGTGCAGCGCTGTCTGGGTCTGGGCCACGCTCTGCTGGCTGCTGACCTCGTGAAGCCGTGTCATCCACCAGGGCGCGGTTTTCCCATCTGTGAAATGGGAGAGGTGATGACGACCGAAGTGGCTCTGCGGCATTGGCACAAGGAGGTAAGAGAAGCCCTGGGAGGGGAGAACACTGTGAAGTGAAAACCATGAGGGTTATGACAGCAGCTGCTCCTTACCGAGCACGGAGCCGAGCTTTAGTACTGTCTGGAGCCCTGTAACGGAGTTATTTTATGTAAGGGCTGCAGTTTGATTAGCTAGGAATGATGTTAACTGCTGTTTCCAACGTCTTGTGTTATGAAAAATTTGAATCGGTGCAAGGATCATGGAGCTACCACCTAGATTTTTTTAAAAAACATATTTATTTATTTTTTTGAAAGGCAGAGTTACAGAGAGGCAGAGACAGAGGCAGAGGCAGAGAGAGAGAGAGAGCGAGCGAGCGAGATCATCCAGCCGCTGGTTCATTCCCCAAATGACCGCAACGGCCAGAACTGGGCCCATCTGAAGCCAGGAACCAGGAGCTTCTTCCAGGTCTCCCATGCGGGTGCAGGGGCTCAAGGACTTGGGCCATCTTCTACTGCTTTCCCAGGCCACAACAGAGAGCTGGATTGGAAGTGGAACAGCTGGAACATGAACTGGTGCCCATAAGGGATGCCAGCACTACAGGTGGCAGCTTTACCTGCTACGCCACAGCACTGGCCCCATAACTACCTAGATTTTATAGTGTGTGTTCTCTCACATGTGATTCGTCTCTGCCCCTTTGTCCGTATTATTTTTGCTGCTATGCAAAGTAAGTTGCACACACCAACAGCTTCCCCCAAGCACTGCATTATGCCCCTGATGGACTGGAGACCACCAGACATTTATTTGTTCACTTTTTAAAAATATTTATTTTTATTTATTTGAAAGGCACAATTACAGAGAGAGAGATAGAGAGAGAGGTCTTCCATACACTGGTTCACTCCTCAAATGGCAGCAACAACTGGGGCTAGGCCAGACTGAAGCCAGGAGCCAGGAACCTCTACCAGGTCTCCCATGCGGGTGCAGGGGCCCAAGCCCTTGGGACATCCTCCACTGCTTTTCCAGGTGCATTAACAGGGAGCTGGATCAGAAGTGGAGCAGCTGAGATCTGAGCCTGCACCCATATGGGATTTTGGCATAGCAGGTGGTGACTTGACCTGCTGCACCACAACACCGGCCCCTGTTTGTTCATTTTTCATGTGAAATTTATCTACATTGAGATGCACAGGAGTGTATTTACTGGGTTTTGGCCAAGGCATTCATGCACCTATGTAACCCAAGTCCATATCAAGAGTAATGATTGAGGGGCCAGTGCAGTGGCATAGTGTGCTAAGCTTCCACCTGTGGTGCCAACATCCTATATGGATATCGGTTTGAGTCCCTGCTGCTCTATTTCAAATCCAGCTCTCTGCTAATGACCTGGGAAAACAGTGGAAGATGGCCCAAGTCCTTGGGTCCCTGCTCCCGCATGGGAGACCTGGAAGAAACTCCTGGCTTCTGGCTTCAGCCTGTCCCAGCCAGGCCTAGCCATTGCAGCCACCTGGGGAGTGAACCAACAGATGAGAGACCTCTGTCTCTCTAAGTCTTTCAAATAAATAAATATATCTTAAAAAAAAAGAAAGAAAAGAAAAGAAGAATGGTCATTGTTCTGGAGAGCCCCTGACTCTCAGAAGCAAGGATTGGTCTGATGTTTCCCACAGACTGGGGATTCTTTACAATCATGTCTTACCGCTCAGGAGGCTGAGGATTAGCTGCAATGATTTGTCCAAGGACAAAAGGCCTGGTGTGTGTGTGTCAGCAGGTTCAGTGCCACGCCCCTACGTGCCTGCATGGGCTCCGGGGATGAAGCCTTTCCCAATGGGCCGGGTCAGCGTCCTCTGCCTGGGGTGTGGTTCGCTCACCGCCTCGCCGTTCTTGGGTCGGGTACCTTTCTGAAGGATCACTGCAAAGCCTCTTAGATCAGGAACCAATAGCTCCTCACCGAAAAGGGGAGGTCCCAGTCCTTAATAACACCTGTGTGGTGTTCCCAGGTGTCGCCTCTGCTTGGGGAATGGGTGTGCAGACAGACAGACAGACACACACACACACACACACACTTGGAAGTGCTCCACGCAGGTGAGCTCCATTTCCTGCTCGGTGGGGGCTGTCACCCCAGACTTACTGAGCCACCGCCTGCAGGCGGGTGCTCCTGCTGCTGCCCTTGGGTGTCTTCTGTTCTGAATCCTGCCGTCTACACTCCACTTGGGCACTGGTCTTTCCGTGGGGTGTAGAGGGCGAAGCTGGGCAGCCCCTGCGTTAGGCACCTGGGGAAGCTGCCATGTCTTTGCCTGACTCCCACCCCGCCCACATCACAGCTTCTTTTCTTTGTGGCTGCAAACTCTGAGGTGGGAGTGGTAGCAGCCAGAGCCAGGCCCCTGCACGCTGGCCAGACAGCTCCAGGAGGCAGGGGCATCCTGGGCGGTGCGGGGGCCTCGTGCTGGCAAGGGCTGCGTGTGCTCTCCTGGAGCTTCCTCCTGTAGGAGCAGGCTGCTCACTTCCTGCTGGGAGGCAGAGGCTCAGCCTGGGATGGTCTGTGCCTGCCTCCCAGGAAGAGTCCATCTGTGGCCTGAGGCCAAGGCTGGCCCTTTCCCAGCCTCCCTCTGCCCAGAACCACCTGAGGTCATTGTTCTTCCACAGGGACCCAGCAGGCCGGCATCCTAGCGCAGGACTGGGGCTCCTGGGGGCCGCGGGGCGGGGCATAGCTAATCAGGCTGCTCCCAGGGCTGCATGTCTAGATAACAACCACTCCCACGTTGTAAGATTGTCTTTGACGTCTTGTTCAAGTAGGCACAGTGCAGAGACCCTTGCTGTGGGCATGTGGAGAAACAGACGCCTATCTTTCAGGTGTGGGTCTTGGGTAGGTGCCTGGGGGCCCAGGGCGGCCACCTGGTGTGCACCCTCGCTGCCTGAGCCTGGGGTCTTGGCCAGAGGTTTCCAGGTGGTGGGGGGAGGAGGGATGGACCCCAAGCTCGGGGAGCTGCCAAGGTACTGTGGCTGGCTTCCTGTAACTCAGCCCATGGGGCGTGCCGTGAGATAGCAGCAAGCAAGTGGTGGTGCCAGGCTGAGCACCTGCCAAGGAAGGCTTGGCCCAGGGCACCTCAGTGGGTCAGGACTTGAACTTGCCCAGCCGAGACTGTTTGAAGTCATGAGGCTGGGCTTGCTCGCTGGCCAGCCCTGTGGCCCTGCTGGCCGTGGGGCCTGCTACTGGTGGGCTTCCATGTTGTCATCTGTCAGATGTGGCCAGGGAGGGGCTCCCCACCAGCGTCACCAGCCACAGTAGGACTGAGAGGGTCTTGGATGCAGTTCAGGGAAGGCGGGGCTGCAAGTTGAGTGCAGAGAGACGATGCATGCATTTGTCCACGCAGAGCCTTTCTAGTGGGTGGGGGTAAAGCACAGTGAGGAGCAGGAATGACGGTAGGACCCCCTGCCCTGCCCCTTCAGTGGGTGCCAAGGGCGTGGCTTTCCTGTTGCAGTGAGTGGAGCCTGGAGTTTTATTGAGAATCAACATATGGGGGCTAGCGCCACTGCCTGCAATGCCAGCAACCCTTATGGGCGCCGGTTCGAGTCCCAGTTCCTCCACTTCCGATCCGGCTCCCTGCTAAAGGCGCCTGGGAAAGCAGTGGAAGATGGTCCATGTGCTGGGGGCCCCTGCACCCACGTGGGAGAGCTGGAGGAAGCCCCTGGCTTCTGCCTAGCACAGCACTGGCCATTGTGGCCATCTGGGGAGGGATCAGCTCATGGAAGATCTCGATCTCTCTCTCTCTGCCTTTCAAATAAATAAAACTAATCCAAAAGAAAAAAACGTAGCAGAAGATCCACATAGCCGGTGGCTGGTGTGCAGGCCCACGAGGGAAGAGGACAAGACTGGGCCCAGCCAGGGGTGGGGATCCTTTATCTGTGGCAGACGGAATGGCACACCCACACGTTGTGAAGGGGGTGGGCCGGAGACAAAGGGTTTGTTTCTATCCAGGCCCTGAGTGTGGCAGGAAGGCTGGGCCCCTGTGGGTGGGAGAGAGGAAGCAGGAAGTGGCTGTGCAGACCACAGCCGTTGGCCAGAGGCCTTGTGGGGAAAGGCAGAGGAGGGGCAGGAGAGGCAGGGAGCGGTGAGCACAGGCCAGGGGGCGGGCGGCCAGCGTGGGAGCCAGACCTGGGTGCACGTGGGAGGGCCTCTTTGCACGCTCGCTCTGTCTGCCAGCCGTGTGTGTTCCAGAATCACAGGATTAGCTAATCCGCCACCTCTCTGGCTCTGTTTTCCCACCTGCAGAATGGAATCACATTTGCTGGCTGGGTCACAGAGGCTGGGTGGAGGATTTGGGTTTGGTGTGGGTAGGGCATGGGGTGTGTGTGTCGGGGGAGGTGGAGAGTGCGTGCAGGACTTTGTGCCTGGGGAGGGGAGAGCAGGCAGTCAGCTGAGAACAGGCCATCAGCTGACAGCCATCCCCTGGCCCCTCCCTGCCCCACGTGCCTGACCCTTCTCACCCCCAAATTAACCACCTGAGTGAGCAGACTCTTTCCTTAGGATGGCGGGGCTCTGGGGACGTGGGTTCCAGACAGCGAGGCCAGGGAGTGAGACAGCCCTCCCGGCCAAAGGACACTGCCTGGGGGCCACCTTCTCAGAGGCTGGAGGCTGGGAGATCCGGGGCCCCGGTAGGGCCGGAGACCTGCGCGTGGGCAGATCTGAGTGATCGCCAGAATCCGCTCTGGTTTAGAAGCAGCGTCAGCTGTTCCTTAAGATTTTAACACCAGAGTTGGAGTTGGGAGTGTCTTTTTTTTTTTTTTTTTTTACAGGCAGAGTGGACAGTGAGAGAGAGAGACAGAGAGAAAGGTCTTCCTTTGCCGTTGGTTCACCCTCCAATGGCCGCCGCGGCCGGCGCGCTGCAGCCGGCGCACCGCGCTGATCCGATGGCAGGAGCCAGGAGCCAGGTGCTTTTCCTGGTCTCCCATGGGGTGCAGGGCCCAAGCACCTGGGCCATCCTCCACTGCACTCCCTGGCCACAGCAGAGGGCTGGCCTGGAAGAGGGGCAACCGGGACAGAATCCGGCGCCCCGACCGGGACTAGAACCCGGTGTGCCGGCGCCGCTAGGCGGAGGATTAGCCTATTGAGCCGCGGCGCCGGCCTGGGAGTGTCTTGAATTTGTGTGTAGGTGAACGTTTTTTTAAAAATATATATTTTATATATTTGAGTGGTTGAATTTATGGAGATAGAGGGAGAGAGAAAGAGAGAGAGAGAGAGAGAGAAATGTCCTCCATCTGCTGGTTCACTCCTCAGATGGCTGCAATAGTTGGAGCTGGGCTGATCTGAAGCCAGGAGCCGGGAGCTTCTTCCAGATCTCTCACATGGGGTGCAGGGGCCCAAGCAATTGGGACATCCTCCACTGCTTTCCCAGGCCATTAGCAGGGAGCTGGATCAAAAGAGGAGCAGCCGGGTCTTGAACTGGTGCTGGCACTGCAGGCTGAGGATTAGCCCACTACCCCACAGCGCCAGCTCTTGTTGCTAGCACCTCCGTGCCTCTGTCTTTCCCTTGGGATCACTTATCTCCCGACCACAGCCCGAGACTCAATGCTGGGAGTTTTGTTTCTGTCTTCAGGGACACCTTGCTGACGGGGACCTGTCTGAGAATTCTCTGGGGGCAGAGCAGGACACAGGTTTCACTGGAGGGGCACACGTGGAAGCCGACCCCCCTGCCACTGAGCTGGATCTAAGCTTGTACACGCCCTCTGCCTGCAGGGCCAGCCCCAGGGAGGTGGACAGGCTGCCCTGGGGAGGAGGGGCGCAGTCTCGGAGAAGTGGGTGGGATGCAGTTGGGGGAGAGATGTGCACTTGCTGATGCTTCTGTGACTGTGAGGAGGGGCTTTCCCGCTTTTGGCTTGTTTTTTCCTCATGCTTCTGCGGGCTCTAGACCTTGAGTGAGCCTGACTCCCAGCTTGTATTTTAAATATTTATTTGAAAGGCAGAATGATAGAGACACACACACTCACAAATACGTACACCCACACACATAAACAGAAAGAGAGAGAGATCTTCCATCTGCTAGTTCACTCCCCATAGAGCCACAGTGGGGCTAGGCCAGGCCAAAGCCAGGAGCCTGGCTCTCTGTCTGGAACTCCCAGGGTTGCAGGGGCCCGAGCACTTGGACCATCTTCTGCTTTCCTAGGTGCATTAGCTGGGAGCTGGATCAGAAGCAGAACAGCTGGGACTCGAACCCATGCTCTGGTATGGGATGCCGGCATCACAGGCAGGGGCTTAATGTGCTGTGCCACAGTGCTGGCTCCTGACGCACAGCTTTGCTGTGGGCTGAGCTCTGTTGTCCAGTGTTCCGTCCCCATAGGACAATGCAGCCAGCCCGGAAGCCAGTGGGTTGAACCTTCTCACCTGTCCAGAAATGTGCTAGGTCCCCAGCTCAGCACCTGGTCTCCTCCCCCTAGGCTGCGTCTTCCTTCCCCACCCCTCCTTGCCCCCTCTAGCTGTAGGAAGACAGAGCACAGGTGTGACCATGAGTGATAATGCCGTGTCCTGTTATGGGATGAAAACCGAAGCCCAGTGGCTCTGAGGCCCTAAATGGGCCATGGGTGTCCCTGCCCAGTCCTCTGTCCACCTGAAATCATATGGTGGCTCCACTGTGCCCACCCTCACCCCGGGTGCCTTGGGTGGGAGTTCTACCACCTGCCATAGTTTCTAGTCCTGATCGCTCTTGATTTTGCAAGTCCAGGACCCACTGTGCTGCAGTGGGTTAAGCTGCCGCCTGTGACACTGGCTTCCCGTATGAATGCCTTTTTGTGTCCCAGCTGCTGCATTTCTGATCCAGCTCTTTGCTCATGTGCTTGGGGAGGCAGCAGAAGATAACCCAAGTGCTTGGGCCCCTGCACCCACAGGGGAGACCCTGATGGAGTTCCTGGCTCCTGTTGCAACCATCCGGGGATGGAGGATCTCTCTCTCTGTCTCTCCCCCTCTGTAGATATAACTCTGCTTTTAAAATAAATATATCTTTAAAAAAAAAGTCTGGGAACCCAACACTCAGAATTAAAATTTGAGCCCCATGTTGGCTCTGGTGGATGTACCGAGGAGTCTGGTCCCAGCTAGGTGAGGAGGTGAAGGGACAATAGGGACTCTGCCTATTTCCAGTGCTGGGGGTGGGGGAGGCAGGCTTCCGTACCTCCACTAACCCCTCCATAAGTGGGCAGCACAGAGCTAGCTGTTCCCCAGGACATTTCTGCCTGACTGGCATACCCTCACCCTCCATACCTTCCCTTGGTCCCCCCGCCATGGCTGCTTAATTCCACCCGTATGTGGCGACAATGGTGGTACCAGGATGGGCCAGTGGCTCTCTACTTCTCCACTTTCCATGGCCACAAAGCCAGTGCAGCTCCCTCTGAGAGGTCAGGAGAGAGCTTTCTGGGCCACTGGCAGACAGGGTGCCCTGGTCATTGGTGGTTATTTAGGGAATGAACCAGTGGATGGAAGATATTCTCTCTCTCTCTCTCTCTCTCTCTCTCCCCTCTCCTTCCTTCTCTCTGTTTCTCTCTCTTTGACTTTCAAATAAATGAGTAAATAAACTGTAAAACATAAAAGAAGAAAACCCACTCCTAACCATCAGTTGTGTGCCTTGTGGGAACGTGTCTGGCAGGATTTGGTTGCAGGAAAGGGAGTTTGCACCCAATGCTCAGCAAGCCATGGGATAGGCACACTCAGCTCCACATCTCACAACCAGAGGGTCTCAGCAGCCCCCACAGGGCTGTGGTGGGGTCTGGACATCCCTGTTGCTGCTGACTCATCTGCCCCTTGGGCTCCCTCAGCTAGCAGGAATGCCCAGGGAAAACCCAGCTGAGTAGGTGTACCCTGTGGGCAGTCACCTGCTGCACGCTGGTCCCCACCACAGCCCTAGGACCAAGGGCATCTCAGGGGAGCATGTACTCTGGGCAGGCTAGTCTGGTGCTGTTTGGTGATGGGTTTGTGGAGCCTGACCTGTAGCTTCCTGGGTCCCAGCCACCTGCTGGGGCATGATGGTGCTCCTTAGGCAGTGACCAAACCCCTGAGTTACTCTATGCTGCATATTTTTTAAAAATATGTTTATTTATTTGAAAGACAGAGTTAGAAGGAGAGACACACAGAGAGAATATTCCATCAGCTTGTTCAACCTGCAAATGGCCGCAATGGTCAGGTGCATTAGCAGGGAGCTGGATCAGACGTGGAACAGCTGGGACTGGAATTGGTGCCCACATGGAATGTTGATGATGTCGCCCAACCCCCAACCCAGAATCCCCTCTTTACCCTGGAGTCAGCAAGATGTGGATTCGTAGCAGGCCAGCCGTCTTAGACAAGAACCGTCTGCTGTGTTGACATGAACTCACCCATTTGTCTTCTGGACTGTTCAGCTCAGTTGTCTGCCTCTTTCCCACTGGTGCCAACTGAGGGTGCTTTTGTGGAACTGCAAAGGGGTGTCCGTTTCAAAAGGGTGTGGCTTGGCATGGGTTCCAGTGTCCTGAGGCATCACCTTCCCAAGTAGACATGAGCTGGGTGACCGTGTGCAGCGGCCCTGGTGACTGGGGCTGCCCAGGAAGCCTTGCCCATGACCCCCCACTTCCGTGGAATCTGAATGCTCCAAATTTGTGTAGACTTCAATGCCATCTTTTTTTTTAAGGTTTATTTATTTATTTGAAAGGGGAGTTACAGAGAGGCAGAGGCAGAGAGAGAAAGAGAGAGAGAGAGAGAGGTCTTCCATTGGTTGATTCACTCCCCAGATGGCCACAATAGCTGGAGCTGCACCTATCTGAAGCCAGGAGCCAGGAGCTTCTTCCAGATCTCCTACATGGGTGCAGGGGCCCAAGGACTTGGGCCATCTTCCGCTGCTTTCCCAGGCCATAGCAGAGAGCTGGATCGGAAGTGGAGCAGCAGGGACTTGAACACATTGCTCATACGGGATGCTGGCACTGCAGGCGGCGCTTTACCCGCTACACCACAGTGCCGGCCCCAATGCCATCTTTTTTTTTAAAGGATTATTTATTTATTTGTTTGAAAAGCATTGTGACAGAGAGAAGAGAGATTTTCCATCTGCTGGCTCATTCTCCAAATGGCTACAAGGGTAGGGGCTACACCAGGTGGAAGCCAGGAGCCAGGAACTTCAGCCAGGTCTCCCACATGGGTAGCAGTGGCTCAAATAATTGTGCCATCTTCCGTTGCTTTTCCTGGGCACAGCAGGGAGCCGGATCTGAAGTGGAGCAGCCTTGACTTGAACTGGTGCTCGTGTGAGATGCCGGTGTCTTGGGCTGTGGCTTAGTTGGTGGCTTCCTCGATGCCATCTTAAACCCAGCGTCAGAGGGACTGTGAGTAAGACAGAGGCATGTATTTTTTTTTAAAGATTTATTAATTTATTTGAAAGTCAGAGTTACACAGAGAGAGGAGAGGCAGAGAGAGAGAGAGGTCATCCATCTGCTGGTTCACTCCCCAATTGGTTGCAACAGCCAGAGCTGCTCTGATCTGAAGCCAGGAGCTTCTTCCGGGTCTTCCATGTGGGTTCAGGGGCCAAGGACTTGGGCCATCTTCTGCTTTCCCAGGCCACAGCAGAGAGCTGTATTGGAAGAGGAGCAGCGGAGACTAGAACTGGTGCCCATATGGGATGCCAGCACTTCAGGCCAGGGCATTAACCCGCTGCACCACAGTGCCGGTCCCAGAGCATGTATTTGTTCCTGCACTTCCTCCCAAATTAAATTTTCATTAGCAATTACTTGTCGTTAGAAAAAGTTAAATAAATTAGTAACGATGATTGTTTTCATGAAGGAAAAATTGAGTGTAAGTGAACTTTAAGGGCAGCCTTGGGGTGGGGTGGCTGCTGGGAGAGAGGAGACTGTCCCCAGGGCAAGGCAGGTGCTGTCACTGACACCACAGGCTCCTGCAGTTGTTGAGGTTTGAGGTCCAGGGCGGGGCAGGTCCTTGTCACTTACAGAGCCCAGAATTCCAGCTGCTGGCATGCATAAGGTGAATTTTATTCAGAAGGTGAGACAATGAGCACACACACACACACACATGGGTATGGGTTGGCCCGCACATAGAAACACCCATCATGAGTGGCCCAGATTTCTCCAAAAGGAAAAGGGGTGGGAGAGGGGAAGCAGAGAGGGGGCCCTGGCAGCCGCAGAAGAGAGCTCGCCCCAGTTGTTGGTCTCTTTTATGAGGGGTGTGTGTGTTGGGGGGTGCCTTTCCAGACGTGAAGCCCCCTGGGAATTCTGTGGCACCTCCACAAGTCCCATGTGGGGCTCAATATCCATATTTCCATGGAGCCCCCTCCCACCCTAGTCCAGGATGAAGCAAGGTGCATGCTGGGGAAGGGTGTGTTTGGACGATGAGTAGGAGAGTTAGGTGCAGGTTTGTGACTTGCTGCCTGCCTGCTGATCCCACGTGTCGCAGCCTGCGTGCTCGTCTCCCCAACCTCTCCCAGCACGGGTCTTTTGTTGGAAGCTGAACAGCAGCAGTGGGGGAAGTGTCTCCATCAGGATAAGTAGCAAATGCTACGTATCAAATCAGGTCTGTTTTGTCCCCCCCCCCCCCCCCCAAGAAAGACTGTTAAACATTTGCCAGTCCAGTGCTGGGTTACCTGAGCCTGCGTTCTTTTTAATGACTCTCCAGGCTGCTACCCACGGGACATCAGCACTGGGTGCTTGGCGCCCTGTGGGTTCTCACCTGTGTGGCGGAGTCTGCAGGAGCAAACCCACCTGCTTGCCTCCCTCCGGGCGCTGATTTGGAAGGTTCTGTACGTTCCCACTGAAGTCTGGGGAATAGAATGGGCTAGTCTGGAACTTTCTGTGTGAGCCCAGCTTCCTTGTCGCAGCCACACGGGCTGGTGCAGAGCGGATGCTAGACCCAGCCAGCCTGGAGTAGCCAGAGAACATCCGTCCATGGCTTTTATTTGCAAGCGAACGCTTGCAGCAAGTTAAAGACCTACATCCTTTTTCCCCCAATCCCACAGAGGGAGGATTTTGGACTTCCCTGGAGGTAAACAGGCCAGCCCGCCAGCGGGTGGGTGTCCTGCCAGGGCACCAGCTGTTTGGGGGCTGGTGCCCAGGATTGGAGCCCAGCAGTGTGCTCTCATCGGGGCTGGCAGCCCACAGGAGCCTCTGCGGTTCTCAGTGCATTGGCATGGTCTTCTCCGTGCTGGGAGCTGAAAGAGAGAAAGCTGCTTTTTCCGGAGGCAAGGCCAGGGGCTGGGATCCAAGGGGCAGCCAGGCGTTAATGGGAACAGAGCTGTTCTCAAGTCTGACCTCCTGCCTCCTTCCCAAGAGGCTTTCTTTAGAGACCACTGCCTAGTGGGCTTTGGTCAGAGGAGAGAAACCTCAGATGTGGGATTTGCCCTGGATGTGCCTTCGAGACGCCTTGAGCAGCACCAGTCCCCGCCCCGTGCCTGGCCCCTCTATTCTGATCACAAGAAAGCACCCACATGACCTCACCAGGGAGCTGGTCTCTCGCTAACTTCCCTTTTGCAGAGTCAGTCTCGGGTTCATAGATTCATATGGAAAAAAAAATTAACCAAGCAGAAATGTCACATAAATAACAGTGGAGTCGGCAGATGCCCCCCCCCCCCCCCCAGTTGGGAAGCCTGGGGACCCTTACAATAGAAAAGGAGCTGTTCTGATACTGAGAGCTACGAGGGGGAGTAGGGACAGGGCAGGGCCTCGGCACCCAGGCCTGGGTCTGAATCCTGCCCCAACTCATTGCGCTGGGTGGCCTCGAGCAAGTGGCCTGACTTCTCTGTGCCCGTTCCCTCGCCTGGAACGAAGGGGTGAGTAGGGATTGACAGCTCAGAGCCAGCATGCTGTTGTGAAACTGAGCAGCCCTGGGCACAGCACACCTGCCCAGTTGCTGTGGCTTTTGTCAGCTCCCCAGGGAAAGAAGTGGGAGCTGAGGCGTGGGGGGCGGAGGAAGGGAGGAAAGGGAGGAACTGGCCCCCTGGAGGCTCGGGAGGTAGGAGGTGCTCCCCTGGGAGGCCTGAGGTGCTCCCCTGGGAGGTGGGCATGGGGTGGGGATGACAGGTGACGGCATTGTTGCACACGGCACACAGGCTGGGCCTCTTGGAACCACAGGCTCAGGTCTGGCAGCTGTGACTGAGGGTGACCCTGCCTCCTTCTCGGAGCCACTCCCACCACTATCAGCAGCCACGGCTCTCTGCCAGGGCACAGAGCACGTGTGCTGTGCAGGCGAGTGTTCCAAGCAAAGCGTTCACACGTACTTTCGCGTCGCATTGTGCCTGAGCCCGGGCCAAGGAGACTGCCACCTCCACGAAGCTGGCTACGCTTGGCTTTCTGACTCCGGATAAGGGGCACTTGGGGTCAGTGTCTCTGCAAGGACACTACAAAAAGTCCGTGGAAAATGGATTAAAAAGTTTACTTTGGTGCAAAAAAATATGTTGAATTCCATGTAGAGTTTCTTTTTTTTTTTTTTTTGCATTATTTACACTGCAAACTAGATTGAATATCTCTTTGTGTATCTGTCTGTGCCATTATGAGTTTCTTCTGTGCATTGTCTGTTCTTTGTCCAATGTCCAATAGTCTTTTTTTATTTAAAAAGAAAGATTTATTTATTCACTCAAAAGACAGAGCCACAGAGAGGGAGGGAGAAGGAGAGGCAACGAGAGATCTTCCATCCGCTGGTTCACCCCTGAAATGCCTGCAATGGCCAGAGCCGAGCTGATCTGAAGCCAGGAATCAGGCGTCTGCTCCGGGTCTCCCACGTGGGTGCAGGGGCCCAAGCACTTGGGCCATCCTCCGCTGCCCTCCCAGGACACATCAGCAGGGCGCTGGATTAGAAGTGGTGCAGCCAGGACTCACCAAGCCACAGCACTGGCCCCCAGAGTTTTTCACAGTACACGTTTTCTGTGGTCTTTTTGGAGACCTGACATATTATTCATGGATTTCAGATTTCTTTTTGCACCAAGATAAAGTCTCTTTTAATTCCACACTCCATGAACTTTTTGAACTTCTTGAAGTGCTCTGGTGCTAAAAGAGCCTTCCATGCTCACTAATACCTCTTTATGCCTATTTCTTATGCTGTTGCTGGAGAGTAGTGACACCTACTGTTTATAGGATAGCCTGGGACTTCATATTTGGTCCTCACGGCCACTTTGATGATAGGTCTGATTTGCAGGCCATCTTACAGATCAGACAATCAAGACTCCATGGGCCTCGGAAGCCAGGAAGGGAATCCTGTCTCTCTGATCGGATTCTTGGCCCCCAGAAAGACTGTTCTTCCAAGTGATAAACCCTCCACCCACAGTACTTTGTAGCAAGTACAGCAAGGAATTTAGCAAGCACACAGCCTGAGGGCCCTGAGTTGAGCTGGTGTTGCTGCTGATGACTCAGCTCCTGCCCTCTGGGAACCCCGGCTGTGTCTGTCCCTTTCTCTGCAGACAGGCAGCGGTAGGGGTTTTGCGAGTGTTGGGCCAGCTGCAGTCTTGTAGTTTAGCTATGGCTTTTCTTTGCTAACTGTCGCCGTCGGGAAAATCAAATAATGATGTGTGAGTTGAAGACTTGGTTTATGAGCTCAGTCAGCCAATTTCCCGGACTTCTGTCCACTTCGGGGTGGTAAGCGGCCGGCTGAGCACGGTGATTTCATCACCATTAAATCCCATGTAGTGGCCACGGTAACATTGCAGGTCAGAAGACTGCCAGGAAGGAGTTTGCTCTGTGCGCCTGGTTCACGAGACGTGATGTGGGAGCCTTCCACGCCGCACCCAGCCCTGTACTTTCTCAGCTTGGTCCCCCTTCCCCAGAGCCCATTCTTTCTTCTCTCACCCCCCAAACTGCCGCATGCTAGAGGCAGCGTGGGAAAGTGCTGTCAGGATCTCTGATGGGAGCACGGAGGTGACAGTGCCTGTGTGAAATGCTCCTTGTCACAAGCCCTCACACTTGGGCGCAATTACCTGGGCTTCCTTCCCTGATTGGCTGACTCAGCAGAAGGGGCGGTCCTTCCCTCCCTTGCTACCCCCTCCCCTTGTCTGAAGGTCAGAACCTTTGCATGCCAGTGTGATGCTGGAGCAACGGCCAGCTGTGCCCCCTCAAGTGCAGTTGGATGCAAGCCATCTGTAGCCTGAACAAGGGCTCCGGCTGCCTGTTGTCTGCCCAGCTCACCTGCTGTGCCCATTCGCTCAACAAATGTTTATCAAACACCTTTTATGAGCTAGGCTTAGATGGCCACACGCTGGGCGGGGAGTTCTATAAACAAAACTCAGGTCTCCACCCAAGAACAAGACCATAAAGATGTCTGCTAGCTCTGAATAGGGGAGAACCAGAGTGATTGTAAGGAACCAGCAAATCCTGCACTCCGCATGTTTATGTTTTAAACACAACATGAGCACACAGAGGACTAAGCTTCCTCCCTTGGGCTGCTGGGCTGTCATCAGGAAGTACCCAAGAGGGAGACACTTGCAAATACTAGCCACAGACCAGACTTTGATTGGAAGATCCATGTGCAGATAAATACCAGGGAACTCACTCTTTCCAGCTGTTTCCTGTTTTGGACTAACTTGGGTTTGGAGCCTGGGTGGGGAGGCAGGGCATGCATTTGTGCTGTCAAGAGTTTAAGCAGGTGTCCTATTGGTGACAGCCACTTGCAGTGGGGGAGGGCCATTGCCGAAGAGTTATTCCCAGCTGGTGTTGAATTGGTTGAAGAAGGCCCTCCCTCCCTCCCTTCCTTCCTCCCCTCCTCCCCTAGTCAGTCAGCAACATTTCTCCTGTGTTAAGCATCATCAGGAACAAAAGACCAGATCTGTGCCTTTGTGCACGGCGTCTTCTGCTAGTGTCTACACTGGATGCTGGGCCGCCAGGCGCCCTCACTGCAGGCCGTCTTCAGTGTCCTGCCCAGTCCCTGAAAGGGAAGAGTTCCGTTTGCCTTTGCACTTACAGATTGTAGTGAGATCATGCCTCAAAGAGATGCATGTCGCTGGTGGGCTCAGTGAGAGGATGGTACTGGCCGTGCAGAAGCCACGGAGCTCCCCCACTGAGAGACTGTGGTACCGGCTACTATGGAAACAGTAGCACTTTGGTGGTAGAAGGCTTTGAGAAGTCATGACTATCCCAGAACATCTTTTTGAACAGTCCCCCTGAACACCTGGAGTGATGATGTTTGTTTTTGAATCACGGGAAGACCCAGCTTTGCTGACCAGATCGTCCAACAGGACAGGTCCAGAGGAGACTGCAGTGAACAAATAAAAGTTTAAAATGGAGCCCTTGTGGACGGCGTTGTGGCACAGTGGGTTAAGCCGCTACTCGTGATGCTGGAATCCCATGTTGGAGCTCTTGTTCTTGTCCCGGCTGCTCCACTTCCCATCCAGCTCCCTGCTAATGAGCTTGGGAAAGCGGCGGAAGATGGCCCAAGTGCTTGGACCCCTGCACCCATATGGGAGACCTGGATCGCTCCTGGCTCCTGGCTTTGGCCTGGTCCAACCCTGGCTCTTATGGCCATTTATGGAGTGAATCAGTGGATGGAAGATCTTGCTCTCTCCATCTTTCCCTCTGTCGCTCTTTCAAATAAATTTAAAAAAGGAAAATTTCTGCAGCTGTTTTGGTGCAGTGGCTTAAGTGGCTGCCTTGGATGCCTCCATTCCCTGTAAGTGTGCTGGCTGGAGCCTGCACTTCCAATCCCCCTTTCTGCAAACATGCCTGGGGGCTGGTGAATGACAGCCCAAGCACTTGGGCCCCTGCCACCCACATGGGACACCAGGATGGAGTTCCTGGCTCCTGGCTTATGTCTGACCTAGCCCTGGTTGTTGCTGGCAGTTGGGGAGTGAACCTGTGGAAGATATCTCTTTCTCTCTGTCACTCTTTCAAATATATAAACCTTAAAGTTAAAAAATGATGAATTATATAGAAACGTGAGAAAGAGAAAGAGTTGGGTAGCAATAAATAGAAAGTCTGCTTAAAAAAACAAACAGAAATCCAAACTTCTGTTATCTGAGAAGGCCTGGTTAAGGAGTGTGTATTACGTGTGCTGGGGGTTCAGAGGTGTGGGTTGGTGACCTCATGCTGAATTTGAATCCCCTGTGTCAGGCATCAAAAAATTAATGCACATGAGCTAATTTATAGCACTAAGTATAGAATTGAGACTAAGAGTCTGGGTATCTATTCTGCTGTGGGCCAACTCCATTGGCGTGAGGGGTCCATTTGGTTATCTGGGGTGTTCAGAGAGTGTGTGGGGTCGGGAAGACTGGATGAGAGAGCCTGGGAGAGGAAAGATTCAGGGAACTTGGGAATTTGAAGGCCTATCACTGAATGACAGCTTCCGTTGATTCTTGGTCTTTGCACCTTTAAAGGCTGAGCTAGACTGTGGGGGTGGAATTGGAAGGCCTGCAAGTCTTCACTCCATTTTACGTAGGCCATGTACCTATTAAGGTGACAAAGACAGAGGCAGCCCCGTGAGGTGACCTCTGTTGAATGTGATGTTGCAACAGAAGCTGAACTGCTGTGGCAGCTGATTCCAGGGTCCCCAGGAGACTGTACCCCGTCTGGCCTTAAAGGATCCTGTCCACCTCCAGGTTCATGGCATTGGTGGGCTCTGAGATTGACCAGGGTCAAATCCTTCAACTGATGCCTCTCCTCCATACACAGCACTGAGAGAGTGACCCTGCCACCTCCTGGGTGTGTGTTGAGGCCCTCAGTCCAACAGGGAACTTGTGGTCAGCCTTGACCTTGCCTTCGGTCTCTCCCTTAGGTCAGCTGCCCAGCTCCAGTGGCTCTGTTCCTGTAGGGTACACACACCCATTCCTTTCTGCTTTAAAGCTCCTCCCCACAGCAACCTGTCTCCCTGCTATCCTAAGCTTCTACGCCACCAAGGTGCTGTGCCCTGCACCCTCACTCCTGGAGGACACATCCCCCTCTCGTTTCTTTTGTCTAAAGCCAACACTCTCACTCAACCCCACGGTGCTGAGAACTAGATTTACTTACTTATTTGAACAACATACACAGACAGAGACAGGGATAGTGATAGATATCTTTCTTTTTTCTTTCTTTCTTTTTTTTTTTTTTTTTTTTTGACAGGCAGAGTGGACAGTGAGAGAGAGAGACAGAGAGAAAGGTATTCCTTTGTTGTTGGTTCACTCTCCAACGGCCGCCACGGCCGGCACACCACGCTGATCCAAAGGCAGGAGCCAGGTGCTTCTCCTGGTCTCCCATGGGGTGCAGGGCCCAAGCACTTGGGCCATCCTCCACTGCACTCCCGGGCCACAGCAGAGAGCTGGCCTGGAAGAGGGGCAACCGGGACAGAATCTGGCGTCCCGACTGGGACTAGAATCCGGTGTGCCGGCACCGCTAGGTGGAGGATTAGCCTATTGAGCCGTGGCGCCGGCCTCTTATTTTTTTTAAAGATTTATTAATTTATTTGAAAGTCAGAGTTACAAGGGGGAGGGATCTTCCATCCGCTGGTTCACTCCCCAGATGACTGCAACAGCCAGAGCTCTGCTGATCTGAAGCCAGGAGCCAGGAGTCTCTTCCAGGTCTCCCATGTGGGTGCAGGGGCCCAAGGACCTGGGCCATCTTCCACTGCTTTCCCGGGCCATAGCAGAGAGCTGGATCGGAAGTGGAGCAGCCAGGACTTGAACCAGCTCCCATATGGGATGTCAGCACTGCAGGCAGTGGCTTTACCCATTAACCCACTGTGCCGGTCCCAATAGGTATCTTTCATTAGCTGGTTCACTCCCCAGATGGCAGCAACAGCTAGCGCTAGGCCAGGCCAAAGCCAGGAGTTCACATCCTCCAAACACTTGGACCATCATCCTCTGCTTTCCTAGGTGCATTAGCAGGGAGCTGGAGTGCAGGCTGAACATCTAGGACTTGAACTGTGCTCTGATATAGGATGCCAGTATCACAAGGGATGGCTTAACCTACTGCACCACAACGCTGTCCCCTAGAATTAGATTTTTAACGTCTTCAGGATGCACCAAGGTGAAGCTGATTTTAGTCAATTTAGAAAATGCTTTCAAACAAAAATCTCTGGGAGTTTGCATCCTACTGCTAAGAATACCTAATGAGTGGGTTCGGCAGGGTCTGGGTGGGTTCTGCTTGAGAATCTGAGAGATTCCTGCAGCAGGCACACTAGGCGGATGGATGATGGGTGCCCATGTGGAAGTGGAGACTCCTGCAGTGCTGTGCTGGCCAGCTGCAGCTGTCAGGAGGAGCACAAGGGTTCCATTGAGGGGCGCTCCCCACCCACTGCCCGCCCAAGTTAAGAGGAAAGATGGAACAAAACCAGGACAGCCTCCGGAGACCCAGCTCCGCACACTGCAGGCCCGGGAAGGAGGCTGGGATGGCCAGGCCGGCACAGAAGAGGCAGCTGCAATCAACAGAGCCAGGAAGTTAACTCCAGCTCGATGGGTGCAGAGGAAGAGACAGCGAGAGAGAGACAGATCTTCCATCTGCTGGTTCACTCCCTAAGTGGCCACAATCCGAGCCAGGAATTTCTTCCATGTCTCCACATGGGTGCAGGGGCCCCAGCTGTTGGGGCATCCTCCACTTTTTTCCCAGGTGCATTAGCAGGGAGCTGGATCGGAAGTGGAGCAGGCCGGGTCTTGACGGAATGCCTATGGGATGCAGGCATCCTAGGCGGTGGCTTTGCCACAGCACGAGCCCCGCAGGCTGCATTCTCGCAGCTGTGAGGCTGAAGCCTCTGGCAATACTAGCTGACACTGAGGCCTGAGTTTGTGCCCCTCGGCCAGTAGTGAAGTTCACATCTGGAAGTCAAGGCAGAACTCTCACTGCACACAGAGGAATGACCCGGGTCAGCTTTCTCTGCTGGCCCCTCAATGGAACCCTTGTGCTTCTCCTGACAGCTGCAGCTGGCCCGGCGGTCGTGTGCTCAGCCGGTCCCCTTGGCGGGATGGCACTGGGGAGGAACAGAGACCTTGTCCTGTCCCTGCCCTGGGCGTGGGGGGGGGGGGTGCTGCTCCTTTCCGTTGCCCTGCGGCTTCCGGGACAGCCCCTGTGGAGTTTCCATTGCCTGGACTACCCTTTGCTTGCTTGCTCGGGGCCTTCTGAATCCCTGATGACGGTCCCCTCTTGCTCTCTCCTCCTGTTTTCTTTTTTTGCAAATAATAAATTAAAAATCACACCAGGTAGAGGAAGTGGGGGAAATGATGGGTTTTGGCAACTGCCAAGTCCAGGTTCAGGGGGGACCAGCAGTTAGAACAGCCTTGAAGAAATTAATGGTGGCCGCACCTCCAACCCCACCTTAACCTTTCTCCGCTTCCGGCTGAGCGTCACACAAGCGCGGCTCTCAGGGACTTCCAGGTTGTCTCAAGTGTAGTGTTATGGCCTCTTACTGGGCTGCACGGGGTCACGTGTCAGCCCAGAGCCAATCAGCTCGCCCGGAGAGATGATGTCCTCGGATTGGCCTTCAGGACTTGGCCGTGGGCCTATGAGCTGAGGAGGGGGTGGGGCATCACGCCACGTGGTCAGGGCGGCTGATGCTCGGCTGTTGCCTCGTGCCCAGTGGGTTCTGCGTGTTAAAGCCTGGCAGTGCCAGCTTGGAGATGCCCGGATGATGTCTGTTCTGGCTCAGTGGAGTCGGCCCTAACAGGGCAAGAGTGCTCGGTTCCCTGGCCTGTCTCTGCTCCTCTGAGTGTCTCATGTAGGAGAGCTTCCTTTCCGGATGGGAGTGTGGTCTGTGCTTCGATTTCGAAGTCTTGGCCTAAATGGACACGGTCCTGCCTTGCAGCAATGTGACCATGACGCTCCGCCAGTACCAATCTGCCAATATAAAGCACATTTTCTAATGGAAAACAACCTACCGGGCGGCAGGGACTGACGTTCTGGCTGTGGGCAGTGCGTGCAGGCAACCAGTGGTGCTGCCCCCAGCTGATGGACGACTTTCACTTTGCTGTGCCACAGGGAGCTGCTGGAGACCACGTGCCGCCTGGCCAACACACTGAAGCGCTATGGAGTCCGCCGAGGGGACCGTGTGGCCATCTACATGCCTGTGTCTCCAACAGCTGTGGCGGCCATGCTGGCCTGTGCCCGGATTGGAGCCGTCCACACCGTGGTCTTTGCTGGCTTCAGTGCGGAGTCCTTGGCTGGGAGGATCAATGATGGTAAGCAAGGAATGTGTGTGTGTGGGGGGGCGGGGAATGGGGACCGTGGACCGAGGAGTCCCTGGCCCTTGATTCCAGGAGCCTGGCCATCACTGGTAAAAAGTCTTGTGTGCAAATGATACCTGCTGCCAAGGACAGGCACATGGATGAACATTTGTTCTGTAAGCTGAGCTTGGTGAGGTATGGGACAGGCCAGGTTGTCGGAGGGGCATAGCACCTACAGGAGCCTGGAGGAGGCCAGTGTGGCAGGAGGGAGAAAGTGTGGAAAGTGAGATGGGGCTGGAGATGCATGGGGCAGGTCCGCAGGTCAACAGCTAGAAGGCGGTTAGTCTCCTGGACCATGCAGGGTCACAGTACTCTGGGTACTGTTGGGATGACCCTGTGTCTCAATGGTCACCCCGGGTCCATGCAGTCTGCTCCCTACTCCCTGGTATCTCCCACAGGGAGCCACCTGAGCTGGCGTCCAGTGGAAGGTGCTGGACTCTGGAGGCCATTGAGAGTTCTTGGGTCTCAGAGAAGACCTGTCTGTGGGTGGGGAGCAGAGCTAATGGACTGAGTTTCCAGACCCTTTTCCAAGTTTCTCCCTCCACTCTCCAGGCACTGTACTAAGCACTTTGCAAGGGCTATCACCTTTAATCTAACTCACTCAATCCTCAAATATTAGATTAGACAAACTCTTGCTGTTTCCCTCCAACACCCCCCCCCCCACTTTAAAAGTTACCATGGTCACCATCTACAGGTGTACAGTTAGGCATTAAGTTCTTTAACAGTGCTGTATAATCATTCTAGAACTTTCCATCACGCCAATGGACACCTCATTCCCATCTAGCACTATTTCCCCGTAACCCCCTTTGCCCAGTCTCTGGAAACCTCTGCTACAATTGGTCTGTTTTGGGTATTTCACATGAATGAAATGATACAATACGTGGCCTCCCACGTTTGATGTTTTTCACTGAGCATAAGATTAGCAGGGCCGATCCACGTTGTAGTGTGCCGGCACTCCATTTCTTTTTGAAGCTGAGTAGCATCCCACTGTATGGATACCACATTGTGTTTGTCCACTCATTGGCTGAGGGGCCTTGGGTCATTTCCACTTTCTGCTGTTAGGAATGTTCGTGGACAGGCTGTCTGCTTTAGATCACATGGTAATTCCATGCTTAGCTTTATCTAGGAACCATGCAATTATTTTCAGAAGGAGCTGCACCAACTTACATTCCCAACATTAATGTCAGGACTAGAGTTTCTCTGCATCCTCATACACACAAAAAACTTTTTTTAGAAAATAAAAATATAACCATAGTAATGAGAATGGAGTATTATCCCATTCTGATTCTGGTTTGTACTTCCCCATGAATAGTATTATAGAGCATCTTTGCTTGTGCTTCTTGGTCATTTCTGTGTTTTTAGAGAAATGTCTACTTAAGCCCTTTGCCAGTTTTAAGTTGGTGGTTCTTTTTGTTGTTGAATTGTAAGAGTTCTTTATATATTCTGGAGATTAGGCCTTTTTCAGCTATGCGATTTGCTAGTATTTTCTCCCTTTCTGGGAGTAGTCTTTTCAATGCCAGTTTATTTATTTCTTCTTCGCTTTTTTTTTTTTTTTTGCTTTATTATTTAAGAAAATCAACTAATCTTGCATCATGAAGATTTGCCTTATGTTTCCTTCTGAAGGGTTTATAGCTTTAATACCTTTAACATTGAGATCTTCAATTCACGTTGGGTTGATTTTTGTTCAGGGTGTGAGGTAAGGGTCCAGTTTTGTTCTTTGCCTGTGGATACCCAAGGGTCCTGGCACCATTTGTGGAGAGACTTTCCCCCTCTCCATGGAATGCTGTTAGAACCCTGGTTGAAAATAATTTGACTATATAAGTGAGGCATCATTTCTGGAGTGTTTATTCTATTCCACAGACTCTCTGATTTACTTATTAGCTCTAATAATTCCTGTGTGGATTCCTTAGGATTTTCCCCACATAGGAGTATATCCTATGGAATAGAAGTAGTTTTACTTCTTCCTTCCCAACCTGGATGCCTTTAATTTATCTTTCCTGCCCAGTTACTCTTTCTGGAACTTTTGTTACAGTGTTGAATTACAGGATGGAAAAAAGCAGGCATCCTTGTCTCATCTCTGGTCCTAGTGGGGCAGTGTCATCACAGAGTACGTTAGGGGTTTCCATAGATACCCTGTCCAGGCTGAGGAAGTTCCTTTGCACTTCTAGTTTAGCAGATGTTTTTATCATGAAAGATGCTGGATTTTGTCAGTTGCTTTCTCTGCAGCAGTTGAGGTAGGGGTTTTTCTTTCATGTTGTTAATGTGGTATGTTACCTTGATGGATGTCTGCATGTTGAACCATCCTTGCTTTCCTGAGGTCAATCCCATTTGGTCTGGGTGCTGAGTGCTGTGAATATGTTGCTAAATGCACTTTGCTAGCCTTGTGTTGAGGGTTTTTGCATCAGTGTGCATCGGGGTATTGGTCTATGGTTTTCTTTTCTTGTAGTATCCTTGCTGTGGCTTTGACATCAGGGTAAGTTGGAAGTAGCTCCTCCTCTTCATTTTTCTCTTTTCTTTAATTGTTTGAGAAGGACTGGTGTCAGTTGTTTAAATATTTGGTGGAATTCACCAGTGAAGCCATCAGGTCCTGGTCTTTTCCTTGCTGGGAGGTTACTGTTCCCCTTTTTGAAGATGCAGGAAACTGAGGCACAAAGATGTTAAGTGGCTTCCCCAGAGTCACAAAGCTGGTGAGAGAGCCAGGGTTTTTCCATCAGAGTTTTTGCTGTTGGTGTTACACTAGGCTGCTTGCCTCCTCTGCCTCTTACTCTGAGGCCATGGTTACCAAGTGTTTCTGTTAAGAATCCTTGAAACAAGCTGTGGCAGTCAGTCGACTGAAGCCTGTGGGGACTTAGTGACTGGGTGCTGGGGTGGCCCCCAGAGCCTCAGAACTCCTAACCAACCAGCGTGGAGGGTGGGGGCCAGGCCAGCGTGGAGGGTGGGGGCCAGGCCAGTGTGGAGGGTGAGGGCCAGGCCAGCATGGAGGGTAGGGGCCAGGCCAGCGTGGAGGGTGTCTGTCCTTCATCCCTACCCTCATACCCTCAGCCTCTACCTTGGTTGGCCGTGGGAACTCAGGTGTCCCTTGCATGAGCCCAAGCCTGGCTGGGTCCTCTGAGAGCAGGCTTGGAGGGGAGGGGAGGAGACTGGTCAGACAGGGTCTGTGTTGTCTCTGGCAGCCAAGTGCAAGGTGGTCATCACCTTCAACCAAGGACTCCGGGGAGGACGCGTGGTGGAGCTGAAGAAGATAGTGGACGAAGCCGTGAAGCAGTGCCCGACCATCCAGCATGTCCTGGTGGCTCACAGGACGGACAGCAAGGTTGACATGGGGCACCTGGATGTCCACCTAGAGCAGGTGGGTTTGAACCCGCTTTTTGTACAGCTTGAGGAAGAGAGTTTATTATTGGGTTGACTAGGTCTTGGGGGTTCTCAGTCTGGGCTCCCCGGAGGTCCCCAGGGTCCCCTCCCATGGTACCTGATGGGTTTATGTCTTGGATGGGAAGATAGTATTCAAATTCCACAAGCGTATGGGGACCCTTCATGCCGCAGGAATGATCGGACCCATCCTTTTATTCCATGTCTTCTCTGTAATGGAAGTGAACCTGGGGAGGTGGAAACCGTATCCCCGGTGCTGAGCAGCAGCTGGGCAGTGGTGTTGTCCGGGAGGTCAGGTGGAGGGAAGAGGATGCGGGCCCTGGACTGGCTGTTTCTTCCTCCTTGCAGGAAATGGCCAGTGAGGCCCCTGTGTGTGCCCCAGAGAGCATGGGCAGCGAGGACATGCTGTTCATGCTGTACACCTCCGGAAGCACCGGCATGCCCAAGGGGCTCGTGCACACGCAGGCCGGCTACCTGCTGTACGCTGCCCTGACGCACAAGGTAGGACGGTGGGCTGAGGGCAGGTGGCGCTGTGCTCCCTGGCTTGGCTCCATGAGCGGCTGGCCAGGGCTGTGTTTGGGGAGGGGACTCCCACTGCCCCCAGAATTCCGCCCACAGGGGTGTACAGCCAGCGCTTCCTCATAGCAGGTTCCTGAGCAGGGCCACTGTGAGCCTTGGCACTGAGGCCATGGAGCAGGTGCATGTGGGAGGAGTCCCTAGTCCTGAACCGAAGCTCACAGCTGCCCCACAGCCCCTCTGCCCACTTGCGGCCTGCAGAGAGGGGCCCCAGCCAGCTCTGACTTTCCAGCCAATGTTGCTGACCCAGGGGCTACGTTCCGTTGCCCTGGGCACAGGCACTTGTGATTCTGTGGACTTCTTACTCCATTAAAAAGGTCAAAAGTGTATTTTTTGCAGCTGTATTGCTGTAAAGTTGAGCTTGGGGCACCATCTGTGGCCTGGATTGTCTGTTGCAAAAGGCATACTCTGTGCCAGCTATGCCAGCAGAGAAGGAAGCAGACTGGCTTCGGGGGGCCTGGGAGTCCAGGCCCTGGGTTCAGGGCCCTGTGCTGTCCCAGGTGGTGGCATCTCCCCCTGCATTGGCCATCCTCAGCTTCGCAGACCAACTCCCACCCAGGCTTCTGTTCCTTAGCTGGGCTGAACAAAGGGGCAGAGAGAACCAGCAAAATCTCTGCTGAGTTGGGATCCAGGGCCCGACTCCGACGTGGTCACTGTGGTCTGGGGTGGGGTGGGCCAGTCTGAGACACGTGGGAGGTGAGCCCCTGGGAGAGTGAGGCAGGGTGGCTCCCCAGAGAGATGAAGTGGGAGCTGGTGTCCGTGCCTGTGCATAGCCTCTGAGTGGTGTCCACTCGCACGCACCCAGCACTTAAGATGTTGATGGTGAGGCAGGCATGATGCAGGGCCAGCCGAGCTGACTGTGAGCGGGGCTGGACCCAGTTACCACTGGTGCTGGTAACCTTGAGTGAGTCGTGACCCCTTCTAGACCTCTTAGTCTTCCCACTGGGGAAGCCCCATCCTTCCTTAGCTCCAGGTGGGGCTGGCTGTTGCTGAGATCAGTGGGTTGTGTGATGCGTCCATTCTCCTGGAAAGGCAAGGGTGTGTCTTCTCACCCACTTGGTGTTGAGGGCACCCTGCATGCCAGTGTGGTGCTCAGGCCATGGACTTTGGGGAGGCCTGAGGTGCAGCAGAAATCAGGCAGCAGTAAGACCTGCTGTGTTCTGGCTGTTCTTTCCTGTGAAAGTAACACAGAGGAAGAGGAGCGTTTGGGGTCAAAGTGTGGGCTCTCCCAACAAGGTGCCCCAGAAGTGGCTGGTTGAGCTTGTGCAGCTGTTTAAGCTCTGTCAGTCTCCGTGTCTGTAGCCGTGTGGTGGGCTTGGCAGTTCCATGCCAGGGGCTACCCTGCAGCTTAGGGGAGGGTGTGTACCAGGTACCTGGTACAGCGTCTTGTTGGTGCCCTGATCCCAGTCGCTGGGATCTTAGTGTGTGTGCTCATGTGCGTGTGTGTGTGTACCAGTGCCCATGTGTGTGCCGGTGCCCTTGTGTGTGCATGCGTGTGGGTGGGTGTGGATGCATCGGGTAAGCAGTCGTGTCTCATGAGCGTGTACATGTGTGTGTGCACGTGCAGGGGAGGGGCCTCTGTTGACTCCTTCAGGGAAAAGGACAGTTGGCTCTGAATGGGGTGCTGGGAATGGAAGTGGGGTCCGGGCACTGTGTGGCTGCCAGGCCCTTTGGAGGTTGGCCCCAGGCCCGGCTCTCACTCTCAGAACCGCAGAGTAGTCTATAGCTGCGTGATGGGCCTGGAAGTTTGGGTCCAGCTGGTATTACGGTCCTGCCAGCTCCTGCATGCTGCGGGGCTCTGGGATGTGGGTGCCCCGATTAGCCAGCAGAAAGCCAAGTTTACTCCTTCCTCCACCTCGAGCCACATCTGTGCTCACAGCCCCCCACACTGCCTGGGCACTCCTGGGGAGTCCATTTGCCTGTGTGCAGACACTGGGCATTGGAAGCCACTGCTGAAGATGTCAGATCAGTCACAGAAACCATCGCTATCAAAAGTGTGGTGTGATGAATTATCAGAAGGCAAAGGCCACTATACCATCAGCCTTGTAGAAGCCCCTTCTGCAGCCGTCTGACCATAACTCCCTCCTCTGTACTCTGACTTGTCACTGCCCTGTGTCTTCCTTTTTTTTTTTTTTAAGATTTTATTTATTTATTTGAGAGGTAGAATTATAGACAGAGGGAGAGACAGAGTGAAAGGTCTTCCATCCGCTGGTTCACTCTCCAAATGGCTTCAATGGCCAGAGCTGAGCAGATCTAAAGCCAGGAGCCAGGTGCTTCCTCCAGGTCTCCCATGCAGGTGCAGGGGCCCAAGCACTTGGGCCATCCTCTGCTGCCTTCCCAGGCCATAAGCAGAGAGCTGGGTCAGAAGAGGAGCAGCCCGAACAGGAACGCCCATATGGGGTCCTGGCGCTGTAGGCGGAGGCTTAGCCTATTAAGCCACAGCACCAGCCCCTCTGTCTTACTTTTTATAGTCTTGTTGCCCAAAAGTACAGCCCTGGACAGTAAAACTTAGTCTTTTTAAAACGAAAATTTTGGGGCCAGCATTATGGCTAAGCGGTTAAGCTGCTGCCTACGATGCCATCATCCCATATGGGTGCCTGGTTGGAGCCTTGCCTGTTCCACTTCCAATCCAGCTCCCTGCCAATGCGCCTGGGAAAGCAGCGGAAGATGGCCCAAGTGCCTAGGCCCCTGCACCCACGTGGAAGACCTGGATGAAGCTCCTGGCTCCTGGCTTCAGCTTGGCCTAGCCCTGGCTGTTGTGGCCATTTGGGGAGTGAACCGGCACATGGATGATCTCTACCTCTCTCTCTCTCTCTCTCCCTCTCTCTCTCTCTCTCTCTCTCTCTCTCTCTCTCTTCATCTTCCTTTCTTTCTGTAACTTTGCTTTTCCAATAAATAAGTACATCTTTTAAAAAAATAAAGTAAACTAGTCCGGCACTGCAGCTCACTAGGCTAATCCTCCGCCTTGCGGTGCCGGCACACCAGGTTCTAGTCCTGGTCGGGGCACCGGATTCTGTCCTGGTTGCCCCTCTTCCAGGCCAGCTCTCTGCTGTGGCCCGGGAGTGCAGTGGAGGATGGCCCAGGTCCTTGGGCCCTGCACCCCATGGGAGACCAGGAGGAAGCACCTGGCTCCTGGCTTCGGATCATTGCGGTGCGCCGGCTGCAGCACGCCGGCCACATCAGCCATTGGAGGGTGGACCAACGGCAAAGGAAGACCTTTCTCTCTGTCTCTCTCTCTCACTGTCCACTCTGCCTGTCAAAATAAATAAATAAATAAATAAATAAAAGAAAGAAAAAAAATAAAGTAAACTGAAAGTTTTTTATGTCTTTCAAGTCTTGTATGACCTGCGGGTTCTCCTTCATCCTTGGATTTCCTCAAACTTTGTTGTGGCTCCTGCCGTTTGTCCCTGGTGTGCTGGAATCCAGCTTGTGCCAGTGTCCCTCTGTCTGCTGTTTCCTGAACACAGCAGCTGGATTGCGAGATTGCGTCAGGCTGTGGGCAGAGCCTTTGACAAGAATGCCCGAGATGCAGGTGTTGCTCCTCCTTCACGCTCTTCAAACTGGTGATGCCTTTTCGGCTTTTCGTTTCTTAGTTTTTAAAGTATTTGGAAATCGTGGCATAGGGCAGAAAGGTGCTCGTGTCTTAACCACACCAAGATGGAAGTTTTGTCCCTGGGCACCAGGATCAGGACATGGGACATCTGCAGCTCTGGGAGGCTCTCGCGTGCCCCTCGCCGCTGTCCCCAGGGCACCCTGGGCTCGTGGGTCAGCTCTGTTAGACTTTGGGCTGCTCTGCAGGGGCTCACAAGACACAGCACCTGCGCTTACATCTGGCCTCTTGCGGTCCTGTCTGTGAGGCTCATGCTGTTGCTGTGTGCACCCACAGCACTGTCCTCCTGTCATGGTGCTGCTCACTCTTGCTGCCGCTGGTGGCCTGAGGAGCTGCATCGTAGGGCCAGAGACCCCTCAGCATGCACAGCCATATCCTTGTGATGGGTGGGAACACGGTGTGTGTGTGCGTGTGCATGTGACTGCATGTGTGTGTGCGTGTGTGATTGTGAGTGTATGTGTGTGTGTGTTGAGGGACAAGCTCCTGACGGCCCCCTCCCTCTCATTTCTGCAGCTCGTGTTTGACTACCAGCCAGGCGACGTCTTTGGCTGCGTGGCTGACATTGGCTGGATCACTGGACACAGCTACGTAGTGTACGGCCCACTCTGCAATGGAGCCACCAGCGTCCTTTTTGAGAGCACTCCAGTTTACCCTGATGCTGGTGAGGACACGGGACCTTGGGGGGTTGAGAAGGGGTTCACAGAGGGTGGAGGCTGGGATCCTTGTGGTCCTGGTGGCCAGATGCCAAGTGGACACCAGAGCTGCTGGCCATGAGCCCTGCCAGTGGCTGGGAACTGGGATTCATGCCTGTAGGAAGGTGAGACGAGTGATGGAAGGAAGGCTGATTTGGAGCCGGAAGGCATCTCAAGGCTCCGGCATGTCTATCTCTCTCACTTGAGCTGCCTTCCTTAGCATTGCCCCTCTCACCTCTATGGCCACCTGACCAGAGCCAGCCCTTTGTCAGAGCCCAGGCCAGCTGCCCGGCTCCCCAGCCCTGTCCGACCGCACTGTACATGGCCTGGACCTGCCTATGTCGGAGCGAGTTCACTCTGAGAGCATGGCCATGTCTCACTCTCTTGGGTGTCCTCCTCCCGCAAAGCGTGGTTCCCCAAACATCTGTTCTCAGCAACTGAGTCACAGTGGCTCTGTCCTGAGGCCCTTGTCCCAGAATTCCACCGCACAGCCTGCCACGTGCATTCGGAGTGGGGCTGGATGTGCTCCAGGGAGAAGGTGCGGGACAAAGCTGGAGATTCAGGATGTGGCTCAGGTGTGGTCTCAGGTGACCCCAGTCTCCAGGAGCTCAGGGTCCTGTGTGGAGGGAATGGTGGGGCTCTACGGGTTTACAGGAGTCAGGGGTGTGTGTGTGCTGGGTTTGTGGCCTTGCTCCTGGGGCGTTTGCCAAGTAACTTGGGGGAGCACCAGCCTTCCTTTTAGAAACCATCTTAAGTGCAGCTGGGCCCAAGTTCTATGTCATTGTGAAAAGTCACAGCTGGAGCAGGCTGTTTAGCCTAGTGGTCAAGATGTCAACATCCCACACTTGGGAGTCCCTGGGTTCGATTCCCGGCTCCAGCTCCTGACTCCAGCTTCCTACTGATGCAGACCCTGGGAGGCAGCAGTGATGGCTCAAGTGATGGAGCCCCTATATTTTGTGTGGGAGCCCCAGATTGAGTTCCTGGCCCCAGGCTGGTGTTATGGGCATGGAGGGCGTGAACCTATGAGTGGGAACTCTGACTCTGTCTCTTTTCTCTCTCTGCTTCTCAAATTAAAGATAGTCCTTTTTTTTTTTTTTTTTTTTTTTTTTTGAGAACTCACAGTGAGTTCATTCCTTTGAACTTATTCCTTTGAACTCATTCCCTGCTAGTTCACATGTGGACGCAGCTGTGCAAGACCCATGCACGCTGTTCCCATATGTGCCTGTGGCCTGGGAGTCCTGGCAGGAGTCGGCGGGGGTGGGGGAATGGGGGAAGGCTCTACGCCCAGCCCTGCACTCAGTGGCATGGGCTTGTCCCCACATAGGTTTCAAATAGCTGGCCCGCTGACCAACGTGTTTGGGCCTGTTTGCAGGTCGGTACTGGGAGACGGTGCAGAGGTTAAAGATAAATCAGTTCTACGGCGCCCCCACGGCCGTCCGGTTGTTGCTGAAACACGGCGACGCCTGGGTGAAGAAGTATGACCGCTCCTCGCTGCGCACACTGGGGTCAGGTGAGCGGCTGGGCCCCTGCCAGGAAGTGTGCTGGACTGTGTGGTTCCAAGAGAGAGGCAGGCAGCGGGTGGGCAGGTGTCTGGGTGGAGTGAGCGCTGGCTGAGTGCCAGCGCTGCGTGGGTGCCTCATTATAGCGGGAGACCCCCAAGGAGCCGGGTCAGAGGGTTCCCAGGTACAAGCACTTTTTTCTCTGTTGAAGCATAATGCCTAGTGAAATGCACAAAGCCAAGTGTTCAGCTTGAGCAACGCTTGCTTACGGGCCTACAAACAAGGGTGCTTGAAGGGACTAGCACTGTGGTGCAGTGGGTTAAGCCACCTCCTGCAGCGCCGGCATCCCATGTCAGAGTGCTGGTTTGAATCCTGGCTGCTCTACTTCCATCCATCTCCCTGCTAATGTGCTTAGGAAAGCAGCAGAAGATGGTCCAAGTGCTTGTACCCCTGCTACCCCCATGGGAACCTGGATGGAGTTCTGAGCTGTTGTGGCCAGTTGAGGGGAATGAACCAGTGGATGGAAGATCTCCGTCTCTCCCTTTCTCCTTGTCACTCTGCCTTTCAAATAAATAACAATAAATTAGAGCTGGCGCCATGGCTCAATAGGCTAATCCTCTGCCTTGCAGCGCCGGCACACCAGGTTCTAGTCCCGGTCGGGGCACCGGATTCTGTCCCGGTTGCCCCTCTTCCAGGCCAGCTCTCTGCTGTGGCCCGGGAGTGCAGTGGAGGATGGCCCAAGTGCTTGGGCCCTGCACCCCATGGGAGACCAGGAAAAGCACCTGGCTCCTGGCTCCTGCCTTCGGATAGGCGTGGTGCGCCGGCCGCAGCGCGGCGGCCGTGGCGGCCATTGGAGGGTGAACCAACGGCAAAGGAAGACCTTTCTCTCTGTCTCTCTCTCTCTCACTGTGCACTCTGCCTGTAAAAAAAAAAAAAAAAAAAAAATTAGAAAACAAAAGCCGGCCAGCGCTGCGGCTCAATAGGCTAATCCTCCACCTGCAGTGCGAGCACACCAGGTTCTAGTCCCAGTTGGGGTGCCGGATTCTGTCCCAGTTGCCCCTCTTCCAGGCCAGCTCTCTGCTGTGGCCAGGGAGTGCAGTGGAGGATGGCCCAAGTGCTTGGGCCCTGTACCCGCATGGGAGACCAGGAGAGGCACCTGGCTTCTGGCTTCGGATCAGGGTGGTGCGCCAGCCGCAGTGTGCCAGCCGCAGCGGCCATTGGAGGGTGAACCAACAGTAAAGGAAGACCTGTCTCTCTCTCTCTCACTGTCCACTCTGCCTGTCAAAAAAAAAAAAAAAGCCAAGAGTACTTTTAAAATTCACGGAAAAATGGAATTAAAAGTATGAGTTTACTTTGTTGCAAACTTTTTTTAAACTTGTGTAGTTTTCCATAATGTCCGTTTTCCATTATTATGAAAAATAGTTTCTGCACTGGTTTTCCAAGGGCACTTTTGGAAGCCACTGCTCAGATTAAGCTCTGGAGAGTCTCGGTCCTCAGCAGGCTCCCACCCTCTGGCAGGGATGGGACCATGGCGTGTGCTGCTTCCTGGCCCAGTGACGTGACTCCGTCGCATCCGTGTGTCGTGGGGCATCAGTGGTCTGCTTATTTCCAGTGCTGTGTGCAATCCCACTGCGTGAATGTACCACAGTTTACTTAGCCATTCTATGCCTGAGGGGCAGTGTTGGGGTTTCCAGAAGTTCTGAGCAGGGTTTCTGTGCCCATCTCGTAGGTGGGGATCCTGCACTCATGTCTGGAGAGTAAGTCTAGGCCAGGAGTCAGCTTTTTGGGTCATAAGTGAAACATATATGAAAAACATAAAGAAGGCATGATAAGCTATGCATGGATTCCCAGTTTTTTATATCAAAATAAATTTACCTTTCAAATTCATTTCTCCCAAACTTTTTGAAGTACCCATGTATATTTAGCTTTAGTAGAGTCTGCTCCAAACAGTTGTAGTTGTGTTTGATGTCTTCACTTTTAAACATTCAGCGAGATTTCATGGGGCCGGTGCTGTGGCACAGTGGGTTAAGCCACCATGTATGACTCTGGCATCCTATATGGGTGCTGGTTCGAGTCCCGGCTGCTCTGCTTTCGATCTAGCTCCCTGCTGATGACCTGGGAAAGCAGCAGGGGATGGCCCAAGTGCTTGGACTCCTGTACCCACATGGGGGACCTGGAAGAAACTCCTGGCTCCTGGCTTCTGCCTGGCCCAGTCCTGGCTGTTAGGGCCATTTGGGGAGTGAACCAGCAGATGAAAGATCCCTCTTTCTCTCTTTCTGTCTGTGTCTCTGCTTGTCTTTCTATAACTCTGACTTTCAAAATATATAAATACATCTTAAAAGAGAGATGTGCAAATTGCTCCTCCAAATTAATTACACAGCTACCATGTATGGAATACCTGTTTTCTACCAAATGCTTACTGACTTTTTTAATATATAATTTTTTTAAAGATTTATGTATTTATTTGAAAGGCAGAGTTACAGAGAGGCAGAGACAGAGAGAGAAGTCTTCCATCCACTTGTTCACTCCCCAGAGGGCTGCAACGGCCGGAGCTGTGCTGATCCGAAGCCAGGAGCCAGGATCCAGGAGCTTCTTCCAGGCCTCCCACATGGGTACAGGGGCTCAAGGACCTGGACCGTCTTTTACTGCTTTCCCAGGCCGTAGCAGAGAGCTGGATCGGAAGTGAAGCAGCTGGGACTTGAACTGGCGCCCATATGGGATGTCGGCACTGCAGGTGGTGGCTTCACCTCCTATGCCACAGCGCCAGCCCCTTCTTGCTGACTTTTAAATTTTGACCCTTTAATGGTGAAAACACTGTTGTGTAATCTATTTCTTTGATGACCACAAACATAGTGTATCTCATTGTTTTTTTGGGTCTCCTTGTACTACTGTCCTTTAAGGGAACTACATGCAGTTTTCCCCTTAAAGATCCATTTCTCTTTGGTTTCAGGCATATTTGAGATCTATTAATGTCTTCCTTTTGCATGTGGTTTCAGTTGGAGAGCCTATCAACAACGAGGCCTGGGAGTGGCTCCACAAAGTGGTGGGGGACAGCAGGTGTACGCTGGTGGACACCTGGTGGCAGACAGGTGAGAGCCCCCGGGAGGAGGAAGGGGAAGAGGAGTGGGCCTGGGGAAGCTGCAGGGGTAGTGTGGGGCTGGGGCTCTCAGAAGCGAGTGCCACTGAATAGACACTGAATTGCTTCAGTGCGGGGCTGTCAGATGAGAACGCTCAGAGCCGCCTGGCTGCTCTTTCCCACGGTGAGACCACGGGTGGTCACTTCTCTGAGCGTCTTTGAAATGGGATGATACCCCCAAGGCGGCCTATTGTGTCTGTGCACTTTTCTTTGGGGTGCCTTCTGGACACAGGTGCATCTGATGAAGGGGAGCTCTATTGTGGCAGGGACCATGAGCCCACATTTCTCTGAGTGGGAAGAGGAGTTTTTTTTTTTTTTTTTTTTTTTTGCCTGTGGGGTTTGGTTCTGGCCTGTCTCCTGGGATGGCCTGAAATGTCTGGGGACACGAGCCCAGTGCCGATGCTGCCACTGCCGCCATGGGGTAGCTCTCGGAGGTCTCGTGCGGGCACCCGTGTCTCACAGGACGTTTCCACGCAGGCTGCTAGAGGCTAGCACGTGAGCACGGGACTCGGGGGCCTCTCTTTGCATGGTTGGGTCTGTGTTGCACGGGCCCTGTCTGGCCCAGGAGCAGTTCTTTTCCTCCTCCACCTTCCTGTGTAAGTAGGCGGGCTCGGCCCCTTCCGCGGCGTGTCCCGTGCCCTCTGACGACAATGGCCCGGTCTTGGAGAAATGCACTGGCCAGTGCTGGGCTCAATCTCCTGTTTCTTCCTCCCCTCCCTGCCCCCACCCCACAGAGACTGGCGGTATCTGCATCGCACCGCGCCCCTCAGAAGAAGGGGCGGAGATCCTGCCCGGCATGGCCATGAGGCCCTTTTTCGGCATCCTCCCTGTTCTCATGGACGAGAAGGTGTGTGTGGGGGTGGGAGTGGTGGGAGGGGCTCCCGGGGACCGAGCTCCCTTGTCCACCCACCTCCTTCCTGGCTCCTCCCACCTCTGTTGCTCACCTGCCCAAGGTCTGGTATGGGCACCTGCTGTGGGGCAGGCATGTCACTCTCTCGCCCTTGTCCCACTCACATCTCTTGGGTCGGCAGGGCAACATCGTGGAGGGCGGTGACGTCTCCGGGGCCCTGTGCATCTCCCAGGCCTGGCCAGGCATGGCCAGGACCATCTATGGCGACCACGGCCGATTCGTGGATGCCTACTTCAGGGCGTTCCCAGGTGAGCCTCCTGCGGCCGTCCCGTGTGCCCAGAAAGCCATCCACGTCTCTGGCAGTCCAGGGCAGGGTGGCAGAGCTGGAGGGAACAGGCACTGTTCCCTGACTTTCCTTATCTCAGCTCCACTACGGGGCCCTGTGTGGGGCCCCCGGGTGTGAGGGTGGAGCCCCCTCTGAGAGCACAGCCCAGCCGGCCTGTGGCAGGCTTCCTGTTAGACCAAAGCAACTGCTTCAGAGAGCTGTCCCAAAGCCTGGACTCGCTTCTAGTTGGCGTTTTTTTGTTTTGTCCCCGGGTGCTGCGGGTCCCTGGTTGTCAGTTTAAAGGCAGGCCATCTTCTCTGCCTTGTTGGAAGTCACAGCTCTCAGTGTCACGCTTGTGAGTGCGAAGTCACCGTTTTCTGGAAGCTTCTCGAATATGCCGCTCACTTGTCTTCTGCTTGCAGGACATTTGCCATCAGTATTCTGGGACAGGGTCACACAGCGCCCCTGCGGCAGCACCTGCAATGGGGTTACGAGGAGGGCCAGCGGGCACCAGGGTGGGCGGGTGGAGCCAGCATGTGGGTTCCTCCATCCCTCGAGGAAGGTGGGGCCTGCTCCAGCATTCCTGGCGCTGAGTCCCTGGCTGTGTGCAGGCTACTACTTCACTGGAGACGGGGCCTACCGAACCGAGGGTGGCTACTACCAGATCACGGGGCGCATGGATGACGTCATCAACATCAGCGGCCACCGGCTGGGTACTGCCGAGATCGAGGATGCCATGGTGAGCTCAGCCCATGCCTTCCCTGTTGCTCCCGTGCCTCCGTGCAGGTGCCTTTGGGTGGTGGTGGGAGTTTGCGCCCTGAGCCACCTCCAGCTCCCCTGCTGTGCTGTGCTATAGTCTCCTGTTTCATTCTGCATCTGCACAGGCGGACCACCCCGCAGTGCCAGAAACTGCTGTCATTGGCTACCCCCATGACATCAAAGGAGAAGGTGAGTGGCCGCAGACCCCCGGGGAGATCAGGGTCTGCACAGGGCACACTGTTGGCCTGCCTCCTGCTCAAGTGGAGACTGTGGGCGAGGAAGCTGCGCAGCACGCGTGGTAGTCAGAGTTCCCAGATGCCCTGGCACCAGCACCCTTCAAGGATGCTCATCTGCATGGAGCCGTGATCTAGTTGGCTCCCGGCTGAGCCTGGGGGGGGGGGGCATGTCCTCCCCCAGGGGACACCGTGCACAATTACAGAGAGTTTGTAACAGAGCATCCGGCCACACACTGGCCTTCTCTGCTCACGGTTTGGGCACAGTGCCCGAGCCAGCGGCTCTGAGGCCTCCAGTCCTGCACATGGGGGAGGGGGCGCCCTTGGACTGGCCTTTGGTTTCTGTGGGATGCTTTTGAGGGAAATTTGATTTGCACTGCGCATCTGCATGCAAAACAGGACACAGTCTGTCTCCGACTCTGCTGGGTTTGCCACAGCCGGGTCTGCAGTGGGGCAAAAGCACAAACGGCGTAAAGCCAGAGCCAGAGCGGCCACACTGGCCTGGCCCAGGGTGACTCAGACACATATGGGCTCCATGCCAGGGCACTGCCAGGCAGACCAGCCTCTGCTATTGCGCCTGGTGGCCCGGGGCTGGGCGCCCTTCTCCCAGGGGTAGACATCTGTGTCAAAGCCCGTCCCAGACTTCTCCAGCCTCCTTTGCCATGCTCGGGTGCCACCGTTCTGTTCCTGTCGCAAACGCTGACTTCAGAGTGACCCGCTCTACAACGTGGAGTTTATTGAAGTGCTTTGGCAAACAGCATTTTCAGCCACCCTGACACGTGCTGATGATGCTGCTGTCCCTTCGTCAATGGGAGGCTGGGGTGGGGGAGGGGCTGTCATCCTGGGGAGGGGTGGGATGGGGATGAGAGTGTAGCCTGTGCCCCACCTGAGGGCTTCTCACACTGGCAGGGGTCTGGGTCCTGCTGCTGGGGCCCCTGCATTTCACAGCTCTGAGGTCTAGGTGTCCCTAGGGTTAGGGAGTCCAGCGTGTGAGCCCCATGCGCCCAGTGCTGCCACCCCAGGTGTAATCTACCTGTTCTTAGGGCTCTCTAGCCACTTGATGCACCCCAGAAAGGACACACAAGATCAAAGTAGGCAGATTGGAATGCAGATTAAACAAGATGTGCAGCGTGCTAGAGTCGCTGCCTGTCCCAGGCCAGCTTGACGCTCAGGGGGCTGTGCTGGGGTCGGCGCCTAGGCTTGCGGGCAGTGCTGGGGTCAGGGGTCTCTGCTATGAGCGCCTTTCAGTCTGCGCAGGGGTCTCGCAGACACGGAGTCCAGGCTGCAGGCACACCAGCAGCTCTGAGCAGCCCTTCCTGCCTCCTGAGCAAGCCTGGTATTGCCAGGCCCTGTAACGTCCATCTGGCAGCGGGGCGGAGCTTGTGTTATCAGGAGGCGGGTCACATGCCTTTTCCTGATTTCTAACAAACTGGAGTATCTCTGTCTTGTAATTAAGCTGTAACCCGTGAGCAGCTTCTGGCGGGCCCTGAAGCCACCTGTGAGCCCTGTTGTGTCTTTGTCCCCGCTCCCTCCGTGTTGCACTTGGACTGAGCAAGTCCATTTTGATTGGGACCCAGGTCCTGCCAGCCCTGGCACCTCTGGCCAGGCTCATGTCTCTTCCATGCCTCCCGATGTTGGGTCTTGCTGGCCACCTCCTACTCCTCACCAGCTCCTCTCCCCACACAGAGGGGCCCTCCCTCCACCTCTGCGCCCAGCACTCCACTCCAGACCCCTTTCCAGGCCCCTCTCAGCTACCAGGCTGACAAAACTGTGGCCCTCTCCTGCAAAGATCTCTTAACCTCACGAGGTGAGGGAAGCGGGGGTGCCACAGCCACGGCAGGTTCATCAACAGAGCTGGGATGGCTGCCCAGGTGGCTGCTGGATCTTGAGGGACCAGGTGGAGGTGGGGAATGGCTCTTCAGGCGGAGGCTCTTGGTCTGTGCAGATGGAAGCTTGTTTGGGAAACAGTTGTTCATTGACACCCCAGGCATGGTTCTGGGTGCTGGGGACACGGAGCACGTGGGAGAGACGGGGAGAGGAGGGGGCATGGGTGACAGAGCATGGGTGAGGAGACCCCTCAGTGCCTGCGGCGAGGTGTGCCGGGGAAGAACGAGTTAGGGCAGCGGGAACCGGTGCAGGAGTAAACAGACAAATGAAAGTCAGGAGGGCTGACATAAATAGAAAGCTTGTGCGTGAGGGAAAGGCACGTGGCAGGTCGGAGGGGAAGGACATGCTGAGGGTAGGAACAGCACTGGCGCAAGAGGTCATCACCCAGAGGACAAGGAAATTAGATCCCATGCTGCAGTAGGACCCACCAGGGCTGGTTTTTGTGCCAGGAAACCAGCCAGCGCAAGTCTGCTCTGCACCTGCAGCCCCCTTCCCCCAGGGGGCGCTGAGTAGTACTTGCCATGCAGCTGGTGCAGCTGAGAGTACAATCTTCATTCATTTAACCTTAACACAGCCCCGGTTGCCAGCGGCCACGGCGTTGCCCCTGCTGAGGCCAGGGCCCGCCGGCTCTGTGTGCACGCTCAGGCACCGTCTCATGTAAGCTCCCGTCAGCCGTGTCAGGGCTTCTTGCACAGGTGAGGAATCAGCTCGAGCTGGGGGTCCCAGGCCACCCCAGCAGCCTCCAAGTGGTGCCAAGCACTGCACACACACACACCACAAGCTGTTCCCATTGCTGCCATGCAGCATGAAACCGACCCTGCGTCTTTAGGGCAAAAGGGAAAGACAGCAGCTGCCCCAGTGCCACCCATGTGCCCTTTTTGGCCTTCTCTGGTGGCTTGTATAAAACCCTGAGCCCTGGGAGGTATTTGGTGATCTAACTAACGCAGCCGGAACCTCCGCTTTCCCTCCAGCCGCGTTTGCCTTCGTCGTGATGAAAGATGACAGCGGTGACACAGATGTGGTAGTGAATGAGCTCAAGTCGGCCGTGGCCACGAAAATCGCCAAATACGCCGTACCCGATCACATTCTGGTGAGGGGCCCCCGCCTCAGCTTGGGCAGCTGGGATGGCAGCTACTCTTCTGAAGAGCGCACACTCACCCGCCCAGGCTCTCGCATGACCTGTGAACTTCCCAGCCAACATCAGAATGGCTGCTGGGGTTTCCCTGGGTGGTGAGGGAGGAGCTGTGGCTTCCAGGGTTCACACATGTCCTGTTTAGGAGACAGTTTTGGGCAGGGTGAGATGCTCTTGTGCTTTGGCAGAGGGCTGGTTACGGGAATAGGGATTGTCAGTAGAGAGACATGGAAAGTACCGGAGTTCTCCAGCCCCGTACACGGCTTCTGGTGTCTGCGAGGGTAAACCTTCAGACACCCAACCCCGGGGCAGTGAGTTCCAGGACAAGAACTGGACCACCTGTAGCTTTTCCATTCCTTCCTTGATTAATGTCTCCTCCCCTCCCAGTGGCTTCAGGGTTTGGAGGCGGTGGTTGTCTGGGAAGGAAGGGATGGAGTTTCACTTGGCATTGTAAGAGTGCACACCAGCAGCCTTGTGGCTGGAGATTTTAGCTGCATGGAACCCTTATGTGGCTATTTCTGCATTGCCATCTGCGTGGAATGGTCGCTGGTGGTTCGAAAATGCTGAATGTCAAATGTGCAGATGCCCAGTAAGACAAAGTATATCTCTAGCTCTTACACTTCTTGTGTAAGACAAAGCGGGCAGGTCCCAGGCCAGGGGTTGGAGAGGAGGCACCCTGCAGGTCCGTTGCTTTGTTGCTGCCTGAGCCAGCAGGTGTCAGTATGAGGTGCAGTGGCAGGTGCAGGTCCCCCCATCCCCCGCCGGGGGTGGGGGTGGGGAAGCTTCTACAAAGCCCGCCTCACTGCGGATCCTGCCTTGGGGCTGATTTCAGCCTTAGACTTGCCCCCCTCCCCCATACCGGTGCGGGAGCCCAGGCAGCACGCCTCACTCCAGCGCCACCCCTGTTCTTGCCAGGTGGTGAAACGGCTCCCCAAGACACGCTCTGGAAAAGTCATGCGGCGACTGCTGAGGAAGATCGTCACGGGCACGGTGCAGGATCTGGGGGACACCACCACCCTGGAGGATCCCGGCGTCATCATGGAGATCATGAGCACCTACCAGAAATACAAAGAGAGGCAGGCGGCCGCCAAGTGAGACAGTGCACCTCGGCCGCCGGGCCACGGCCGAACCTGAGCCCCTCCCTGCCCTGACGCGGCTCCACCTGTCCCAGCCCGTAGCCCACTCCACCCTAATGTGAAACCCAGCTGAGGCCCCTTTCTTCCTGCTGAGGGGCTCACAGCAGCGAGGCCCCTGGAGGGGCACTGTCAGACTTGAGTAGGCTTTGTCCCCTGGTCCGCATTTAGTTTCTCGGAGGGAAGGTTTCTCAGCCCTCTCTGTCCCGTGCCCTCTCGGGGCAGAGGAAGCCTGGTTAAAGCGTGTCTGCTCACACAGCTTAGAACAGAAGCAACCATGTTCTCACCGGCTCTTTTCAGATGTGCAAGGCAGAGACTCATTTTTTATATTGTATATGTTAGGAGAATGGTGTGGAGGCACTCACGTGTAATGTGTGGATTTGCCTGTGCACGCTCATCGTGACACCACGTGACAGAAATCCCCCTGCTTTGCCCCCCCCATCACTGGTGGGGCAGTTCCGTGAGCGTCAGAGTGCACGTCCAGTTAGGGGTTAGCACGTTCAGAAATCCGAGTTGGAGATGTTTGCTGCCCTGAGAACCTCTGAGCCTGCTGCCTGCTGTGTGCCTATGGGCAGTGGGGGGCGGGGGTGTCTCCCAGTTCACCTTGTAATGGGACTCGCCCCTAATGGCTGGTGCACCTGCTCACCTTCAGATGTACCCCCTGGTCATATTGTGTGTCTCTAAGCTGTGAGTGGAGAGAGTTTTCTCTCCCCTGGATGCCCTGTGGCAGGAGGTGAGCATGCTCCAACTCAGCAGGGTCACTCAGGGAAGATTCCAGAGCCTTGTGAGAGCACTCCGCAGGTTGGACGTGGGCCCCTGTGAACCCTGCCTGCCGTCCTCCTGTGGTCGCAGCTCTGAATCGAGTCTCTCCCTTTCTCTCTCTTCCTTTTGATGTGCCTTAAGTCCTCTGAACATGAGCACAATTATGGAAATCTTGAGGTCCCTAAGTGCCTACAGTGGTGACAGGTGGAGGTAGCCCCATGAGCTGGGTCCTAGAGGGCAGGGAAAGTCCCCCCCCCTTAACTGTGCCCCATAGCGCCTTACGGCTGGGTAGGTGTTCACGGGGTATCTGGGGTGCTAAACACCTACCACAGCTGTGCTGGCCTCTTAGGTAAACAAGTGAGTGGGCCTGGGACAACCAAGTGTGGCACTGGCTGTACAACGCACACGTACTGAGCTGTGGTCTCATTAGCATTAGCCACAAAGAGCCATGCACCAGGCTTGGTAGACTGGTTGTGGTGCTATTTATGAAATGGCTTCAGTTCCACATTGCTGACAGAAATGTAGACAGCAGTGCAGGTCTGAGAGTGGCCTGTAGAGGAGTTCAAATAAAGCTTTATTTTATTCACCCTCTGTGTCTGCTGGTGCTTTTTCTTGGAGCTGTTCCCTTTTATTTTGTGTTTTTTTAAAGAAACAGACAGACACACAGAGTGAGATCCATCTGTTGGTTTAGTCCCCAGAATGTCTACCATGGGCCAAGCCAAAGCCAAGAGCCAGAAACTCAATCCAGGTCTCCTAGGTGGTTAACAGGAACCCGATTACTTGAGCCATCAGCACTGCCACTTGAGTAAGCAGGAAGCTGGAAACAGTATCTGGAGCTAGGAATTGAACCCCGGTGCTCCAATATGGAATGTGGACATCTTAACCAATGTCTTTATTGCTAGGCTAAGCACACATCCTGCTGCCGTCCTTTTCGCTGTAAGAGACCCAGTCACTCAGAAGAGAACGCTTAAACAGAACCCACTTATTTTATTTTTTGAAGATTCATTTATTTATTTGATAGGCAGAGTTATAGAGAGGGGGATATCTTCCACCCGTTGGTTCACTCCCCAAATGGCTGCAACAGCCAGGCCCGGACCAGACTGAAGCCAGAGGCCTAGAACTCCCCATCTGGGTCCCCCACATGGGTAGCAAGGGCCCAAGCACTTGGGCCATCTGCTGCTTTCCAAGGCCATTATCAGGGAGCTGGATTGGAAGTGGAGCAGCCAGGACACGAACAGGCACCCATATGGGATGCCAGCGTCACAGGTGCTGACTTAACCCTCTGCACCACAGCGCAGGCCTCAGAATCCACCTTACGGGAGGAAATGCACACTAATACCTCACCTCTCTTAAGCTGTTACCTGGTCAATTTCTGTCTCTGGCTTAAGATACTATGCAATACACTGGGCACTTAGCTAAAATTAAATGAAATCAACTAACAACTTGGTTCCTTGGTTATAGTAGCCACATTGCAAATGGAGTCATGTAGGTATGACTGGGCAAGCCGGCTAAGAGCAGCCCCATCACAGAGGGGCCTGGTGGGCAGTGCTGGTCTAGACAGTGGAGGAAGTGTAGATTCCCTGGGAGTCCATGGCGGATTTGTTGTTACATGGGTGTGGAACCATGAGCCCTTCCCTAATCTGGGGCATCCAGGAGGTGACACAGACAATTTTAGGAACTCTGGTTGTCCTGCCCAGCCGTATTTTAGCAGAGCCACCCTGATTTCTGTTGGAGACTATCTCTCCCCGACGTTGTCCATGACCAGCCCTGGCCTCAGCTGTGGGTTTATGAGGCTCATTCCCAGCACCCCAGGTTCAGGCCTGGCCATGTGACATTGTCAAGGCCACTGGGGAACACCCAAGGACACAGCTGGGAAAGGGAATACTGCCCATTATCTGTGGGACAAGACAGGCTGTAGCAGCCACTGGGTAGGGACAGAGCCCTGTGGGGGATGACCCGAGGCTCGTCCAGCTGCCCCAGGACTTAGCTTCTTGCTCCCCATTCTGTGTCCTAAGACAAGGACCCCAAGTCTTTGGCACTGAGATGCACTGATAAGTGCTGGCAGCTGAAGAGAAGGAGAGACGCTGCGCCTGCAGGTGCTGGGCCCTTGGATTCAAAGGCAATCGCTGTGAACACGATGTGCCTCTTTCAGCCAGCACAGTGGACCACGGTGTCATGAGCACAGGCCGCGGAGTCTGGCTCAGAGAGAAGTGCCTACTGAGAGTCACTTCCATTTCAAGTGGAAGTGGTCATGTCCAGAAGAGCGCTTCAACATGAAGTCCCAGGGGAAACACGTCCCCACGACATACTGCAATATAAAAAGCAATCAGGGCTACTGTTCATGATTTCACTGCCATGCTCAGCTGAGGGTCAATCAAGAGGCAAGGTCAGGTGCAACTGGCTCACCTGCAGCAGCTGAGGGGAGGGGAAGAAGGGGTACTGAGTATCCTCCCTCCACTTTCTCCACCTGGCTGAGGATGAGAGTTAGCCATGGAACACAGGCGTAGGTGTAGGTTCCGGCGGAGAGCCACCTCACCCACCCACCCTCACAGTGCCCCATGCTGGGGACAAGGAATCTTACATGGGCTGACTGCCACGCTCAAGGAGGCCCCTGGCAGGTCCCAGACTCTGCAAGTGTCTCCCCTTCATGATGGCTCATCAGGTACACACTGTTCTCTCACTTCCCAAAGAGCCAGATTTGGATGGAGTGTGTCTGATGACCACCACGTGCAACGGTATGTGTGGCCTCTTTATGGGACAGTATTGACAGCTACCTCACCTCCTTTTTTTTTTTTTTAAAGATTTATTTATTTATTTGAAAGTCAGAGTTACAAAGAAAGAAGAGAGGCAGAGAGAGAGAGAGAGAGAGAGAGAGAGAGAGAGGTCTTCCATCCGATAGTTCACTCCCCAATTGGCCGCAACAGCTGGAGCTGCGCCAATCCGAAGCCAGGAGCCAGGAACTTCTTTCAGGTCTCCCACGTGAGTGCAGGGGCCCAAGGACTTGGGCCATCTTCTACTGCTTTCCTAGGCCACAGCACAGAGCTGGATCAGAAATGGAGCAGCCGGGTCTCGAACTGGGACCCCTATGGGTTGCTGGTGCTTCAGGCCAGGGTGCTAACCTGCTGCGCCAGAGCGCCAGCCCCCCTCAACTCCTTTTCTAAGGTATGTTATTGTTGGATGTAGAGTAGCTCCATGAATTAGAGCCTGTGGGTGGGGCGGGGCGGAGGGATGTGCAGCCTCAATCTTGCTGAAGACGAAGTCTTCCTCCTTGGGCATTTCGCAGCCTACCAGGTTTGAACCACACAAACATCAACTGCGGCCCTGGGAATACCATCGGTTCTTCTCCATGTATCAGGCGCAGGCACTATGCCTTTCACGATGGACTGAATGCCTGTGTCTCCAGTTCCCTGTGTTGAAATCCTAAGCCCCAAGTGTGATGGAATAAGGAGGTGGAGGCTTTGGGGACAATGAATGGCAGTGGCAGCTTCATGGATGAGATCAGCGCTCTTGTAAAAGGACCCCTAAGTGCTTGCTTCCTCCCTCTGCTCCCTGGCTGTGTGAGAATGCATGAGAAGGCAGCCATCTGCGAAGCAGGAAGCAGAGCCTCGCCTGGGGCCTTGATCTCAGATCACCAGCCTCCCCACCTGCTGGCAATACATGTTTGTTGAAGCCACCCTGGAGCATCCTGGGAGCACACTCCTGAGAGCACGGCAGGTAAAGCTGCCCTTCCCCAGCTGCAGACGCGGGAAGAGATGATGCCGTGTGGAAAGCCACCGGGCTGCCTGCCTGCTCTGATGCTGGCTTGTGCACGTGCTATGGGGCCCGGGCCAGTGCTCCCTTAGTTACGGCAGAAATAGTGAACAAACAGAGCTGCTCCAGGGCTCCTGGGCAAGGCTCCTTCTGCTCCCCAGCTTCCAGGATGCCTTCCTGTGTT
Source organism: Oryctolagus cuniculus (assembly GCF_964237555.1). Taxonomy (NCBI): domain Eukaryota; kingdom Metazoa; phylum Chordata; class Mammalia; order Lagomorpha; family Leporidae; genus Oryctolagus; species Oryctolagus cuniculus. The sequence continues at coordinate 49,440,617 of NC_091442.1, read as the reverse complement.
TATCTGGTGTCGATGCAACCTCCCTCCTGCTGCTCCGCAGAGGACTCACTGCACACCAAACGGTTTGTCTGTCTGTCATCGGGCCCCCTGCTGCCTCAAGGAGGGCTGGTCAGCAGAGGGCAGGTGTGGCAAGTCCGTTAGGCCCTGTGATTTCTCTGTTGCGCGCGTTTTCAGCAGAAGGGTTCTGTTACAGAAACCTGGGATGGGAAAACCTCCATCACTCAAACAGGCACCAGAGGCAGTGGAGGATCAAAAGCAATTTATTCACGCCAGCCAGCGGGCTCAGTGGGAATCATTTCCTGAGAACGGAGTGACAATCTCAAGTTTCTTACAATATGTATAGGTTCATCCGCATCATATCTTAGCTGTGACAGCATTGGTGGGTTTAAATTGCATCCTACGTGACTTAGCACTATTCTGGGGGAACTAGCCTACGTGACTTAAGACCACTCTTTCAATGGTTGGGGTCCAGTATGTTTATTAGAGACACCAGGGGCAGATTCATAGGACAGATTTATGACTGGAGTTACAGAAGCAGAACTTGGGACATCTTCCCTGCCTGGACAAGGTAACCGCGCCCGGCTGCTTCACTAGATAACTACTTTTCAATTAGCGTAGGGGGCCTGCTTTCCTTCCTTTGTCTCTGGTTGAGACATTTTTCCTATCCGATGTGGTAAACATTTCCAGACTTACTTCCTAGTTTTTGTTCCTGGTGCTGTAGCTTACTTGCGCTGTGATTTAGGAATGTACTGTGTTGCAGTTTCTGCCCTCTGAGACTGGGTGAGACTCGCTTCATGCTCAGCCTGTGGCTGTTTTTATAAATGGTCCCCGTTGCAGTGGGAGGGGAAGATGAGCGTAGTCTACAGGTGCTGGGTGGACTGTTCTACACCCACTTCAGGTCAGGTTCGCTTGTCCTGCTGCTTAGACCTATGCTACTTTTTTTACCTGCTTATCCATCAGATTTAGATATGTATCTCTTTGCTGTATATTATTAGCTTCTCTTTAAAAGTATTATCTATTCCTGATGAATTGACTTTTTAAAAAATGTTCTGGAAGTGCCCCGGGGGCCAGTGCTGTGGCTTAATAGGCTAAGCCTTTGCCTGCAGCACCAGCATCCAATATGGGCACTGGTTCAAGTCCTGGCTGCTCCTCTTCCAATCCTGCTCTCTGCTATGGCCTGGGAAAGCAGTGGAAGATGACTCAAGTCCTTGGGCCTTTGCACCTGTGTGGGAGACGCAGAAGAAGCTCCTGGCTCCTGATCAGCCCAGGTCTTGCCATTGCGGCCATTTAGAGATTGAACCAGCAGATGGAAGACCTTTCTGTCTCTCTCTCTGTCCATAACTCTGCCACTCTAATAAATTAATAAAATCTTTATAAAAAAAAAAACAAAACAAGAGATGCCCCTTTTTAAATACACGTTTTTTGGCCTTAAAATGTATCTTGTCTGATATTAGTGTATGCACATATTTATTTTTTTCTCCATGTCTATCTCTTTAATTTCAGTCATTTTATGTCATGAATTTGATGTCTCTTATAAACAACATATGGTCGTGGCACGTTGGTCTTTTTAAATCACCCTGACTCTTGGTCATTTAAGTGGTATTTACTCCATTTACACTCAACTGTTTATGTATCTGGGTTTAAACCTACCATCTTAGTGCTCTCTATCTGTCTTGCATGTCCTATGTTTTCTTTCATGCTGTTCTTTAGAGAGAATTTTTCTTTAATTGTTCCATTTTCTACCCTTTCCCCATCAGCTTGAAGTTATGAACTTATTATTATCCTGTTAACCTAGATTTTAAGTCATATCTTCCACTTACTGAAGTCTATTAATTGGCACCTTTACCCTCTTTCCAGTTAATGCAAAGGCCTAAGAACAATAACATATATAAATCTCTACTAACTTATAGATCATGTATATTACAAATTTTAAGAAGCCATTTGTTAGAGAGAAAGAGAGAGGAGAGAGAGAGCGAGAGAGAGAGAGAGAGAGTGAGCTCACATCAGCTGCTTCACTTCTAAATGCCTGCGATGGCTGGGGCTGGGGGTGGCAGGAAGCCAGTTACTTGAGCCATCACTGCTGCCTCCCAGGGTCTGCATTAGCCGGAAGCTGGAGTCAGGAGTGGAGCTGGGTTCTGAACCCAGACACTCTGATACAGGATGTGGGAGCCTTAACCTCTAGGCTAACCAGTGGCCTCTCTCAAATTAAAAATAATAATTAGAAAAACCCATTCTTAACTATTTTAATTCTCTCTGTATCTCAATTCCACAGGCTTTATTATGTTTTCTGCACCACTGTTATTGTTTTATACAGATTTGCCCATGGGTGTCTGATTTTTAGATATCCCAGATTCCACCTGGAATCATTTACCTTCTGAGCTCCCCGCACACTTTCCTTTAATAACCCACTGTTCATGCCAGTTTTATCCCTGTGGAAGCGTCTCCTTCCTGTCCAGTCCTGCAGGGTGTTTTCCCTGGGCGCATTGCTCCCGCCCGGCCAGTGCATTCTTGCACTGTGGCTTAGAGTCCATTCTCACTGGATCTGCTTCCCCTTGCTCTGTTGAGGTCAGCTATCCAAGCAATGGGCGTGTGTGGGGAGGTGATGACCTCTCCTCCCTCTGCTCTCAATAGTCTCTTTGTAGTTGCCTGTTGCAGTTTCATTTGGTTGTTGTTGACTTCAAAATGTAACCTTTTGGGTTCTGTAGGACTTGTTGGATCTGTACCTGGCTGGATGTCTATCTTAGTTTTAGAAATGCCTCAACCATTAGCTCTTCAAATACTGTTTTTGTCTATTTCTTCTTTTTCAAGGACCCTGATTTCCCACAGTTGGAAATGTCTTGGGCTGTATTTTCTGTTTCTCCTGCTGCAGTGGTCTGGACTGAGTGCCCTGAAAGCAGAGCCCAAGATAAAGGCCTGGATGCAAGCAGTTCCCTTTGGATTCTAGGAACACACAAGAGGAATGCAGGGTAGAGAACAGGAGGGAGAACCAGTGAGCGCATTACTGAGCCGGCCGGTGCTGCAGGCTGCTGTGGCTCAACTGTGCAGAACACACGAGGACGCTTATCCGCCGAGTCCCTGCACTCACTCACTCAGAACCCGCTGTCAGAAGTGTGGGCTGGCCACCTCTGCTTTCTCCTCCAGGATCTGCAAATGCTCCCAGGGAAAAAGCAGCTCCAAACCCCAAGCTCTTCCTCCAGAGCCTCTCGGTCCTCCCTGGATTTGAGTCCAGAAATGCTGCTGGACCATTTTCAGGCTCACCCTCTTCACCAATGTTCCCTGGGGGTGGGAGTCTGAATGACTGCGTAACGTTCCTAAGATGCAAAAGGTTCTGAGTTCCAGTATTTGTTTTTGTTCCCCAGCCCTCACTCCATGACTGTCTCCCCATCGGTACACTCAGCTCCATCTTGTTCTTTTGAACATATGACATTATTACGTTATTAGTGCCATTTAAAGTGGCACTAATAACGTAATAAAAGCCAGGTGCTTTTAACATCAAAAAGGACTGAAAAGAAACATCTGCATACATCTTTGCATGTGGCATGAAAATGTATGCATAATTGTGAATCTGCAAATGTGGTTGTTTTGAGTTGCTGTATTACAAGTGTATACAGCCTATACCTAGAATTTTAGGTATGACAGGCGAGAAGTGTAGCACAAACAGGAAGACCATTATAATATAAATAAAGCCTGCAGGCTCAAGATTCTCTTGGTCCTGTAGCTTAGGCTGGGATCACTAATGAGTGTGCTGTCAGTCAGTTACCAGCTGTGAGACAGATAGTAGCCCGCGCTAAAATTGAATAGAATCATTCCTAAATCATGGCTTCTGCAGTCATCTCTTTTTTTCCAGAATGTTTTGCAAACTGTTGGATGGAGAATCTATTTTCTTGAGTTCAAGGGCTTAAGACACTGATAAAAATGTGCTCTGTTTTCTCTCAAAATTGGCTCTAAATCTGCTGTGTCCTGACTGCTGTTCAGAGCTGTGGACTCTTTGGGTTCAAAGCCAGAGTGCCTCCAGGTGCCTGGTGTCCATGAAGTGCTGCTATGGAACACCCAGTAGTTACCAGGCAAGGTTGCTTTTTTTTTTTTTTTTTTTTTTTTTTTTTTTTTTTTTTTGACAGGCAGAGTTAGACAGTGAGAGAGAGAGAGAGAGAGAGAGAGAGAGAAAGGTCTTCTTCCGTTGGTTCATCCCCAAATGGTTGCTATGGCCAGCATGCTGCACCGATCTGAAGCCAGGAGCCAGGTGCTTCCTCCTGGTCTCCCATGCGGGTACAAGGCCCAAGGACTTGGGCCATCCTCCACTGCACTCCTGGGCCACAGCAGAGAGCTGGACTGGAAGAGGAGCAACTGGGACAGAACCGGCGCCCTGGCCGGCACTAGAACCCGGGGTGCCAGCGCCTCAGGTGGAGGATTAGCCTAGTGAGCCACGGCGCCAGCCCAAGCAAGGTTTTTAAGGACCAACACCAGACTACTGTGGCTGCTCTGGAAACACTGGTTCCTGGCCTGCACTGGAATGACTGGGGCTGAACCTCAGGATGGTGAGGCCTGAATCTGTAATTTTAGTAGCTCCTGGGCCATTTCACATAGTTGGCTAGGCCCTGGGACCAGCTCTTAGGGATCACTGATCAAGTACAAGTGTACTTCCTTCTATTTTAGTTTAAAATAGTGACCTGGATAAAGAGAACTTTGAAACTAGGCAATAGTTTTATAAGACATTCTTTGAGCACGAAATATAGCAAACTTACACAGAAATGTATATAAGACATAAATATACAGCTTAACACACAGATGGAAAACAAAACTCGGGTCGTGATCGGAAGCACTGCCCATGTGTTGGTGCCAACCCCTGCCCGTTCCTGATCATGACCGGTGTCCCACTGCCAACTCTGAGCTCTTCAGGGTCCCAGCCCAGAGGAGGAGTGCTCCCCTGGAGTCTCGTGCAAGTTCCCACAGCCTCCCCCAGCCCAGAGCTGCCTCTCAGGTGTTTCCTGCAGTCAGGCAGCACTCAGATCCCCAATGTAATACGGTGGTGGTGGTGACTCTCTAGGGGCTGCAATGTTAGGGACACTGGTCTCAGGTCCCCATAATGGAATGCTGTATGAATTTCCCTATTTCCCAATTCCTTCTTCTTCTTCTTCTTTTTTTTTTTTTTTTTTTGACAGGCAGAGTTAGACAGTGAGAGAGAGACAGAGAGAAAGGTCTTCCTTCCATTGGTTCACCCCCCAAATGGCTGCTACGGCCGGTGCGCTGCGCTGATCCGAAGCCAGAAGCCAGTTGCTTCCTCCTGGTCTTCCATGCAGGTGCAGGGGCCGAAGCACTTGGGCCATCCACCACTTCCTCCCTGGCCACAGCAGAGAGCTGGACTGGAAGAGGAGCAACCGGGACAGAACTAGCGCCCCAACCGGGACTAGAACCTGGAGTACTGGCACCGCAGGCAGAGGATTAGCTGTGGCACCAGCCCCAATTCCTTCTTAAGCAGTGACCCTGAACTTTGACTTTTAAAATATCCGGGGAACTTTCAGCACTCTCAGTATCCAAGCCAAGCTCCCAGACCAATGATAGCAGAATTTCTGGGGTGGGCCTTGAGTATTGGCACACTTTTTTTAAGCTTTCCAGATGATTTGCATGTGTGGCCAGTGTTGAGAACCATCATCTCCAAGTTCAATGCTCTGTGGTGACACAGTCTGTCATAACCACGATTCATGGTTAGTTTTGGTGGCATTTGTCACTGCTGCTGGCATACTCATTGTTTGTCCTATTCGATGCCTTTGAGTCCAGCCTTGGTCACTGTGAAGGCTCCGACACTTCTGCTGGGGAACCCAAGCCACTGATGGCCCTCCCACCACAGTAGACTCCAAAGGAAGCAAACGGGAAAAGCAGAACTGCGAAAGAAAGGAGACTCAGCCCCTGACCTGGTGCTGAGTCATTGGTGTGTGAATGTCAAACACTGCAGAGCAGAAACCCCGCCCTTGAGAAAACGAAAACATTTAAAATCAGCTAATGAGTTCAGAAGACCTTCCTTCCTTTAGTTCATGAACACCTGGACTTCTACAAGTCTTCCCCGTAAGGACTTAGGAGCTCAGGGCACCTACTGAGATGATGGTGATGGCAGAGGTTGGGTGTGCAGTCTCCCAGTGATGCACAGTGCAGATAACATCACAAAAAGACCCCTGCTGGATAATATGCTCCCATCCACATGCAACCAAGAGCCAAGTCCTTCCTAGGGCCTCCTGTGGCTTAATAGTTTGTGGCAGTAAACCTGTTAGCAAGTTAGTCAGTTGCTTCCATCTTTACCATCTGTCTCTGTTCCATTTTCTGCTGCTGTAACAGAGAACTTAGGATTGGGTAATTTATGATGAACAGAAATGTACTTGGCTAACAGTTCTGGAGGGCTGGGGAGCCTAAGTGAATAATGCTGGCATCTTGTGTTGCGTTATCCCATGGCAGAAGCCAGGAGGGCAAGAGAGGGTTGAAGTCACTTTCATAGTAACTCCTGTGATAATGACATTAACTCAATCATGAGGGCTGAGAACCTTTTCTACTAAATCTGGATTGACCTTAAGAATCCTCTCTCATGGGGCACTGAAGGAATTTTCACGGTCAGCTTATTTTTGATCCCTGCTTACTTCCCACTAGGGCACTCATGCATTCAACCTGCCAGTCCCACCCGGTCCATGTCCACAACACCCAGTCTGTTCTGTTGGTTCCTGCCCAACAGTCCACGGGCCAGGGGATCATCAGTCCAGGACTCTGCACCTCACTGCTGCTGGAAACCTGAGAGACTACAGTCAGTTGATGTGGGATAAGGGGAACGCGGTGTTGTGGAGAGCTGTCTTATTTTTTCAATTTTTAAAAGGTAATTTTATTTGAGAGGCAGACCCACAGAAAAGGGAAGGGGGGAAGGAGAAAGTGCTCCCCCTGCTGGTTCACTGTCCAAAAGCCTGCAATGGCTAGGGCTGGGCAAGGCTGAATGGGGCTGGCCAGGCTGAAGTTGAGAGCTGGAAATTGGCACCTGCTATGTGGATGGCAGAGATCTGATTACTTAAGTCATCATCTCTGCCCCTCAGAGTCTACATTAGCAGGAAGCTGGAATCAGGAGCTGGAGCCGAATCTCAAACCCAGGCATTCTGATACGTGAAGTGTGCCCCAACTGATGTCTTAACTACTGTGCCAAACGCCCACCCCGAGAGCTGGCTTGGAGTCCATGCATTTTCGTCGAGGACAGGTCTAAGCAGGAGGCACTAGGTGCAGAACAAACTATTCCCTGGACATTACCTTAGATGCATCAGGCCCTGTCTACTGTGTACGTGGCAAGTAGCCTGCAGGTCAGTGGCTCAGTGGCACTGTCGCTCCCCCTCTTCGTGGAGGAACGACACAGAACCCTGCGCTGTTCTTCTGTCTGCTCGGCCCTCCCCGGGTTTGCTGCTGGTTCTTCCCGGGTTGGCTACTGTCCCTTCCACCTCCGTGGAAGGGTAGTTCCCCCTGGCCACATTCCCCACTTCCGCAGGGGAGCGGCACACTGCTGGCCGGCTCTCTCGGGGGCTGCACAGGTGTTCCCCTTAGATGTTCCTGGTGCATGCCGTCTCTCTCCTCCTTTATAGTCCTCCTCCGCCAATCCCAACTCGGCTGCCCACACGCCGAGTACGCTGCTCTCCTCCAATCAGGAGCGAGTCCTACAGTTTATTGGCTGAACTGGAGGCACCTGTGTAGAAGCTGTTTTCTTCTCCCAGCGCCATATTGTGGGAGAGCAGATGCATAGAATAAGTCTTAATTCCAGTAACTCAGTCTAGTCCGGATTGTTCCCCACATGGCACCTCCAAGGACCTGGGCATTTCCATTCTGTTGTTTAGATCTCAAGGTGCTGTCCCATGGTCATAGATGCTGCTGCTGCTCCAAGCATAACTCAGGGGAAGAGCAGGGCAGGTTCCATCAATCCCTTTCATTGGAAAAACAAAAACTTTCCTAGATGTCAAGAGAATTCCTAGGTTTCTGTTTTTATCTCATGGCTAGAACCCTGCCTGTGACCATCTTGGCTTCATGAGATGGGAAGGTGACAATGTATCTTTTCCAGGGCCACAGCAAAAGCAGCCTAGGTGGGGGGGTTGGTGTGGGAGCATTAGAGCAAAGATAGGGTGGGGAAAATGACTGCCCCCATGGACTTATGGCCTTTCCAGGTCCTTACTACAGTCCCTGGGAGGCCTGGCTGTGCTTGGTATCCAGAAATCCTGCCTATAAACCCCTCCTCATTCTAAGCTGACCACTGTGATGTCTCTGGCAACTGCCTGATCTCTAACACTCTTTTTTTCTACCATGAACAAGGTAGTCCGCATTCTTTAGCTTTACCATGTCCCACCTGAACTGAAGTCAGAGCGTGCTCCCACGACACAAGTGACCTTGAATGCCTTGACTGAGCAGGCTGCTCCCGGTCCTGCTTTCCTGGACACGCAGGCAAGGAGCAGGGCTCAGCTTGTCTGTCGCCCTTCTTTGCCCTTCAGTCCGTTCTTCGGTGACCACTCAGTGACCTTCAAGTCTACCTACAACTATCACTGCTGTTTACCCTTCCCTGGGTGCCCCACTTTGGCCTCTTTGCCAGTTTCTTATCATTCCCTATCCCCCTAACCCACCTATTTTAATCTTACTTCTCCAAGTGTATAGGACACTTCTTCCAAGAAGTCTTCACTGGTCACTCCCCCTTCTCATGGCCCCAAGTGTGCTGCAGCTGTTTTTTCTGTGGCACTGCTTTATTTATTTATTTATTTATTTTAATTTTTAAAAAGATTTTATTCAGGGGCCGGCACCATGGCTCACTTGGTTAATCCTCCACCTGCGGCGCCAGCATCCCATATGGGTGCCAAGTTCTTGTCCCGGTTGCTCCTCTTCCAGTCCAGCTCTCTGCTGTGGCCTGGGAGGGCAGTGGAGGATGGCCCAAGTGTTTGGGCACCTGCACCTGCATGGGAGACCAGGGGAAGCACCTGGCTCCTGGCTTCAGATCGGCACAGCGCCAGCAGTGGCGGCCATTTGGGGGGTGAACCAACGGAAGGAAGACCTTTCTCTCTCTCTCTCTCTCACTGTCTATAACTCTACCTGTCAAATAAATTAAAAAAAAAGATTTTATTTATTTATTTGAGAGTTAGAGTTATAGACAGTGAGAGAGACAGAGAGAAAGGTCTTCCATCTGCTGCTTCACTCCCCAAATGGCCGCTATGGCTGGAGCTGCACCAGTCTGAAGCCAGGAGCCAGGAACTTCCTCCAGTCTCCCACAAGGGTGCAGGGGCCCAAGGACTTCGGTCATCTTGTACTGCTTTCCCAGGCCATAGCAGAGAGCTGGACTGGAAATGGAGCAGCTGGGACTAGAACTGGTGCCCATATGAGATGCTGGCGCTTCAGGCCAGGACATTAACCCACTGCGCCACAGCGCCGGCCCTGTGGTAATGCTTTATAACAGCTATTATGCCTCTTATCTCCTCTCCTAGATTACAATACCCATGTAGGCTGGCTCGCTGCACGTCTGCTGTGTTTGTCACAGCACTTGGCACAGGGCAGCCTTTCAACGGGTATTTTTGGGAGGAACTGAAAGAACCCATGATTGGGAAAAAAGCACTAGATTAGAAAGAGGGCTTGTTAGGAAATTGGCGCAGTTTTATCTATGGCACGATCTACACCCTGATTTACATCCTATGCCCTGGCTCCCCCTCCCCGCCCCCCGCCATTGCTGAAAGCCAGGTGGCCACATGGCCCAACCATCGGTGTCAAGCTCCCCCCAATCCTAATGGGATTCCCTGCTCCTACTTCCCTGCCCACCCTCTGGCAAAGTTTTAAAAGGGCCTGTTCCTGAACACATGGCTCTCTTGGCTCCTCTCGTCTGCTCTCCTCTTCCCCCTTGCCTCTCTTCTCTCCTCACTAGCTCCTCTCCTGTTTCTCTCTTCCACTCTCCTTCTCTCTCTTTTCCTTCTTCACTCCTTCCCTCCAGCCTGCTGGGTTTCCCTAATAAACCCTTTCCCTTACTCCGGTGTTCCTTGTGCTTTGTGACGGCCTAACAGAAATACATAACAGAGCTTGTTCCCGGTTTTAGCTGTGAGGCACGTTAGCTGTCTGCCTGGCAACACACCTCTTCTTCCATGCTGCAAAGCCTTGAGTTTGTTGAGATAAACGTCTGGCAGCAGGACAGTGTTTCAGTGGCTACAATTCTCACCCCCAGTCCCAGGCTGGCCTAACCTAGTGTTTCTCAACCAAGGGCTGTTTTGTTCCCCAGGGTATTGTCGATTTGTTTTTAAGATTTATTTACTTATTTGAAACTAAGATTTATATATAGAGAGATTTTCCATCCACTGGTTCACTCCCTAGATGGCTGCAACAGCCAGGGATGGGCCAGGTTGAAGCCAGGAGCCAGGAGGTTCATCCAGGTCTCCGATATGGGTGCAGGGGCCTAAGCACTTGGGCATTTTCCGCTGTGTTCCCAGGCCATTACCAGGGAGCTGGTTTTAAGTAGAGCAGCTAGGACTTGAGCCAAAATCTGGGGACCTGGCTGACCATCCGACTAGGTGTAATATTACTGCCATCTAGTGGCTGGAGGCCAGGAAGGCTGCTAAACATCCTACGAGACCCCACCCCCTTGTCAAATGTCTTTAGCGCTGAGGTTGAGGAACCTGATCTAACCAATCATAGTAACCGGTTCTGGCAATATGAGAAAGTCCGCCTGGTTGGCAGCTGAGCTGCAGGGTGGGGTGGGAGGACTGAGAACTGAAACATAGCACAAGCAAAGCTGACTTCACCGTGACTCAAAAACAGAAAAACTGTAGTGTGTCATGCAACATAAATGATCGGCGCTCAGACCATTTTCATACCAGCTGGTTCTGACTCACGCTGTCCTAGATAAGATCAGGAGCTGCTCCCCAGCACCTCCACACAGACTAAGTGTTCCAGAGGCAAGACCGCTGGTTCCTCAACGACTGAGCTGGCTTATAAACTCTGACCAGTTCCTGCCAAGAGCATCTACGACAAAGTCAGCCCCCAAGCTCCACGAGGACCCCTGGACAACCCTGCTTGCTCTGAGGAGCCTCACAAGTTCCCTGGTGCATTCCCTTGCTTGAGTCCAACAAACCCAAGGGATGAAGATGGCGTGCTTCTGGCTGCTTTCAGTTGGCGGGGTTTTAACACTGGGCATGGAATACAAACCGCTGTAGTTCAGTGGGCTCAGAGCTACCGTCAGGCCTATTCAAAGTGCCTTGGAAGCATGAGGAAGGTTTTGTGTTTGGGAAATATGAGGCAAGATTTCCAGCAATGATATTTGAAGTGGATCCTGAATGATAAAAAAGATTTGGGGGTGAATAGAGTGGAAGACAGAGAACCACAATAAGAAACAATGCAGACAAAGGTGGGGAGGCATAGCATTAAAGGGCAAGCAATCTTGAGGGTCTGACTTAGGGGTGTCAGGCAGAGAAGATCCAGACAGGCAGGAAGGGATCAGAGCATACAGCACGTTGTGAAAACTATCCATGAGATAACAGCAGTACTGGCTGTGTTGTGTGATATGGAATGACAGAAAATGTTTCCCAGGGCTGAGTTATCACCTGGGGTTGCTGCAGAGCTGGATTTGGGGGAGGGGCAGCGCTGTGGCACAGAGGGTTAAAGCCTTGGCTTAAAGCACTGGCTTCCCATATGGGTGCCGGTTTGAGACCTGGATGCTCCACTTCCAATCCAGCTCCTTGCTATGGCCTGGGAAAGCAGTAGAAGATGGCCAAAGTCCTTGGGCCCCTGCACCCACATGGGAGACCCAGAAGAAGCTCCTGGCTTCGGATTGGCACAGCTCCAGCCGTTGTGGCCATCTGGGGAGTGAACCAGCGGATGGAAGACCTCTCTCTCTGTATCTACCTCTCTCTAGATTTTCCAAATAAAATAAATCTTTTTTTTTTTTTTGACAGGCAGAGTGGACAGTGAGAGAGAGACAGAGAAAGGTCTTCCTTTTTCTGTTGGTTCATCCCACCCAAGTGGCCACTATGGCCGCTACGTTGTGACCAGTGCATTGTGCTGATCCAAAGCCAGGAGCCAGGTGCTTCCTCCTGGTCTCCCATGTGGGTGCAGGGTCCAAGAACCTGGGCCATCCTCCATTGCACTCCTGGGCCACAGCAGAGAGCTCGACTGGAAGAGGAGCAACCGGGACAGAATCTGGCGCCCCGACTGGGACTAGAACCCGGGGTGCCAGCGCCGCAGGCTGAGGATTAGCCTACTGGGCCATGGCGCCGGCCTAAAATAAATCTTAAAAAACAAAACAAAACAAAACAAAAAAAACCCTGGATATGGATAAGAACCACCCACTGCCCTCACGCTGGTTCTCTAGCTCTTGAATGAATGCAAAACATTCATGTGGAATTCTAGTGCCACCTAGCACTGGACAAGGTAACAGCACCTTCTTATTGGGAGAGTGTCCAAGTGCAGTCAGGACATCCCCCGCCCCAAGATTTATTTATTTATTTGAAAGGTACCGTTACAGAGAGAGAGAGAGAATGAGAATATCTTCCATCCATTTATTCTCTCCCTAAATTGCTGGGGTTGAGCCAGGAGCCTGGAACTCCATCTGGTCCCACGTGGGGGCTGGGCTCCATGTACTTGGGCCATCTTCTGCTGCTTTCTCACTCGCATTAGCCGAGAGCTGGATCAGAAGTGGAGCAGTTGGGACTCCCATCAGCACTCACATGGGATGCTGGCGTGGCTGGCGGTGGCTTAAATTCACTCAGTACAATTTTTTTTTTTTTTTTTTTTTTTTTTTTTACAGGCAGAGTGGACAGTGAGAGAGAGAGAGACAGAGAGAAAGGTCTTCCTTTTGCCATTGGTTCACTCTCCAATGGCCGCCATGGCCGGCGCACCGCACTGATCCGAAGGCAGGAGCCAGGTGCTTCTCCTGGTCTCCCATGGGGTGCAGGGCCCAAGCACTTGGGCCATCCTCCACTGCACTCCTGGGCCATAGCAGAGTGGCCTGGAAGAGGGGTAACCGGGACAGAATCCAGCGCCCTGACCGGGACTAGAACCCGGTGTGCCGGCGCCGCTAGGCAGAGGATTAGCCTAGTGAACCACGGCGCCGGCTTAACTCAGTACAATTTTTAATGTAATAATTGCTTTAAGGCAGGCGCCGCGGCTCGCTAGGCTAATCCTCCGCCTTGCGGCGCCGGTACACCGGGTTCTAGTCCCTGTCGGGGCGCCGGATTCTGTCCCAGTTGCCCCTCTTCCAGGCCAGCTCTCTGCTGTGGCCAGGGAGTGCAGTGGAGGATGGCCCAAGTCCTTGGGCCCTGTACCCCATGGGAGACCAGGATGAGTACCTGGCTCCTGGCTTCGGATCAGGGCGGTGCGCTGGCCGCAGCCCGCTGGCCGCGGCGGCCATTGGAGGGTGAACCAACGGCAAAGGAAGACCTTTGTCTCTCTCTCTCACTGTCCCCTCTGCCTGTCAAAAAAAAAAAAAAAAAAAAAAAAGGAAAAACTTAATCTTGTGAAGAGCATTTGCTGGAAGCGACTGGAAGAGGTGCAGGTCTCAGATTTTGGGCAGAAGAAACCAAGACCGGTTGCTACTGGCACTAGGAACCATCTCCGGGAAAGACAGTCAAAATGCAGCGTTCAGAATCAACTTCCAGAAGTCGGCGTTGTGGCGCAGCCAAGTTCACCTGCTGTTGCCCGGAGCCCCTGCCCTGTGGTCATCTGGGGAGTGAGCCAGTGGGTGGAAGCTCTCTCTCTCCACACTGGGGAGCTGCGTTGGAAGTGGAGCAGCCGGTCCGGGGCTCCTGTGGGTTGCTGGCTTCGCAGACACCGGCTTTCTGCCATTGGCCTAGCTTTGCTGAGGGAGGGAGGCAGGGACCTGGGCTGCGGTCTGCCCGCCGTGCTCTCCCGGCACCGGCAAAGACCCTTGTTGCGGGCTCCCTACAACACTGGTCTTGGCCGGTTCTGCCTCTACTTACCTTTCATAAACTTTCCCTGACGTCCGTAGTAACCTTCCCCCAAAAACCCTAAGCCCCAGCCTTGCCGCGTCCCCCACCACAGGGAAACATGTTCCCGCCGCTTCTCTCCGCTAACAGAATCCGCACCGCGCCGTGAAGCGATCATGCGGGTCTCGCCGTCAGAATGAGGCGGTGAGCGCAGGTGCAGGGACAGCCAGCCGCGTTCTGGACCCCTCAGGCCGAGACGGAGCGGCACCGCAGCGGTGCCCGCACTCGCTCTGGAACGGCCTCAGCGCCCGGGATACCAGAAGGCGCGAGCTGGTTCTCTAGAGCCCGCCCGAAAGGGGCGGGGACGACGCTGCGGATTGGCCTTCCTCGATCATACGTCATTTCCGGGCGCCGTGGGGCGGGGCGGGGCGGGAGTCCGAGCCCGCGCTGCTCATTTCCAGAGGCGGCTGCGGGCTGAATTGGTGTGTCCTGCCAACATGAGCGAGGCGGACGGGCTGCGGCAGCGCAGGCCCCTGCGGCCGCAGGTGGTCACCGACGATGGCCAGGCCCCGGAAGCTAAGGACGGCAGGTGTGCTGGAGGCGGGGCCTGAGGGTGGGGGGATGACAGCGACCCCAGTACCAGGGGAGGTAGGGTGTCAGGTGCGCAGCGAGAGCGCTCTCGGATAACTCGCTTTGCAGTGGAGGACACCGGCCAGGACAGCCAGGGTGCATCTGCCGGGTCCTGGGGCCGCCGGCGCCGCTCCCGACCCCTCGTGCCCGGCACCCCAGGGCGTCCGCTGCCTCGCCTCTCCCTGGCTGTGGGCGCCCCTGCGCGCTGCCCTTCCTGCTGGTCCACCCGGTCCCAGCCGAGGGTAGCCGGGTGGCCGCGTCCTTGCCCGACCTCCTTCTAGGAGCAGATGCTGGGCCCCGTCTCCTCTCGTGGCCCTTCGGAGAGCTGGCTGCCGCACCTGCTCTTATGCTCTCGGCCCCCGGTCCCCACTTCGGAAAACAGAAGTGATGTTGAAGTCAAGCCTTGCAGGTGTTTTCTGACTGGGTGCCCTCGTCTGTGAGGTTTCGGGGTTCTGGCCTTTGTGCCCACCCTCGCTGTTTCAGGATTTTAGTGCCCGGTTTTGTTAGCTAAAAATTGAAACGTGCTCCTTAAACATAGCTTTCAATATGAGATACTTCCAATTCGCTTTCCAGGTTTGGGTTCTGAACTTTATAGTTTTGAATTTCTTTTTAAGTTTCTTTTTAATTTATTTGAAAGACAGATTTAGAGCGATAGCTCTCCCATCCGCTGGTTTGCTCCCCAAATGGCCGCAACAGCCAGTGCTGGGCCAGGCCGAGGCCAGGAGCCAGGAGCCAGGAGCTTCTTCCTGGTTTCCTACAAGGTTGTAGGGGCCCAAGCACTTGAGCCATCCCATCCTCCACTGCTTTCCCAGGTGCATTAGCTGGGAGCTGGATCAGAAGTGGAGCAGCCAGGACTCGAACTGGTGCCCATATGGGATGCTGATGCCGCAGACGGTGGCTTAACCCGCTGTGTCACAGCGCCGGCCCCCATAACTTTGAATTTTGAGAGAGGACCTAGAGACCTCCCTGGCCAAGCTCAGGGGTGGCGCTGACTGATTTATATGCTGATGGAAATGTGATAGATATGTTAGTCATCAGCAGTGTGCTGAGAGGAGAGGCCGATGTTGCATGGACTGGGTTTGTTCGTCTGGTGGTGGAGGCACACATTTTGAGAGAGAACCATAGCAGAGGAGCATCCTGGCTCCAGGAGGGCGACTGGGGAGAAGTCCTGGTGGTCGGCTTCCTGGGTCGGATCAGGAAGCAGCTGCATCACCTGTCCTGTCGGGTGACAACCCTCCTGGATTGCTGTGCACTCCAGTTTCCCGTTAGTGCTAACCCTGGCAAGCTGGGACAAGTTGGTCACTTGCTTACTGTGGATATTGTGAAGTAAGCTTCTGTTGATGACCCAGTGGCAATGGTTTACTTGTGAAAACATGAGAGAGAGAAGAGCAGCTGGCTTCGAGTTTGTCCTGAGGTGCAGTGTGTGGAAAACCAGGCACAGAGCACCCGCGGGCCCTTGTTGGGGGGGTGTCCAACTCTCAGGTGGGCTGTTCTGGCCCCAGAGCAGGGGGACAGACTTAATTACATTGTTTTCTTCAGCTTCTCTCTGGGGATTTCTTTCTTAATGACAGGGTAAATTGCACGCTTCAAAGTCATCTGCCACCTGAACTTTTCCATCTGTGTTCATCTACACATGTGCCTTTCACATTTCTGTTTAAGTAAAAGATACTTTCTTGACCTCTCTGCTCGTGAACATCATCCTACTTTTCCTGTGTTTTTCTCTTTCTCTTCTTAATCTGCTGATCCCTTTGCCACGTGTTTGCCAGGAGTCTCTTTCAAAGCAAGTGCCTGTCATCCCCCATTTCTTTCCACATTTGCTATTATAACACTGTCACTGTTTTTGTTATGTAATTCCCTCAGTATCGTTCATTTCATTTATGGTCATTTCTGGTAAGTCGTCTGAGTTCAGAGTCAGCCAGGAAAACCCTGTGTACGGTGGGTGCAGTAAAGGAATCTAAAGTAGTACAACACTGTTAGAATAAACTCTGGATGTGCTCAGTGGAATAAAGAAAGCCTGGAAAGACATTATACAGCTGACACAGCAGAAGTGTGATAGTAGATTTTACCAGTGGAAGGATCCCCTCGAGAAAAATTGGCTGGCTCTTTTCCCGATTCTTGGCTTGGAAGGTAGTGTGAGCTACTGGTAAAGGCATTGCATGAGTGAGACGGTTTATATAGAGTTAGAGAGTAGTGTAGTCAGAAGAGAAATGAAGACAAATGCAGGAGGATAGAATTGATTAAGAAGCATGTTTTTAAAATGATGCTTTAGAAAGAAGATTCTATACAAAGCTCTTGAATTTCTGTATTTGGGCTATAACAGAGTTTGGTTGTTAAATCCCCCCCCCCCCCCATGTGAAACATAGATGAGCTAAGCACTTTAACGTACCAGGACAAGCTTATCATGATGTTTTGACATAAGGTTCCCCAAGAACTTTACAGACTATGTTGAAAGGATACTTGTTCCCTAAAACCGTTCCTTCCCTTTTGGAGTATAGTTCTGTCTAGGAAGGGAACTGTTTAACGTTCGTATATAATTGCTTAGGAGTAAAGAGTGAGTACGTTGAGAAGTCAAGAGCTGCTTTAAAAAAATAATGTTCTGAAGGATTCTAGACTAATTAAAGGTCTCTACCCCATCCACTTCCCATTTTCCTTTTCAAGATTGCAGAGTGAAGGGCAGAGTGGAGAAACTGGGCAATCATCAATTCATGATTTCATAAGGACTCAGGAATCTTGATTTCTCTGCTCAGCTCCGTGCTGGGTGTGTGTTTCCAAATGGCTCCTTTAACTTGTTTCTGGTGAATTTTTTTTTCCAAGGATAAAATAACACATTTGGTCTAAAGACTATGAAAAATAAAAACAATCAAGATACAGTCACTTCTGGAGAGGGGCCTTCTTGCTGTTTGACCATCTCTTATGTTCCAGGGCTCAGCTTGACACCTCAAGTTGCTGGTGTCTCATGGATTTGGGACTAAAAAATTTTCTACAAAAACCGCAGTCAGTTTTGGTGTCTTAGAGTCTGTGCTTCGAGACTCCCACCGTGGTTCAAGGCCCTGGTTCCTGGTGTGCAGGAAGCATTAGAGAATACCTTTTGGATGTAGCTGGTGCAATTAGAGGGCATTTTGTAATTTGTGGCCAGGCCACTGGTAATTGTCAGGTCCTGTTGCAGCACCCAGATTGTGCCCTTGCCCTTAGAGACCTAGGATATTTCAGGGTGATGGGCGTCCTCCCGAGAGATTGGAGACAAACAGGTTGATTCCTCAGACTGCACCTGGATGTGTCGGCACAGGATGGGACCATGTGATGCTTTGTCAGTGAAAATGAAGACGGATGAATGCAGCATCCTTTATTTAAGTTAGAATAGCGCGGTGTGCATAGCTGGAGAGAGGCAAACATGGAAAGAAGGCAGAGGAGCTGTAGACTGAGTTTGCAGGACCCAACAGTGAGGAGGGCTCTGGCAAAGCTTTAGAACCTTGGTTTAGAATTAAGTGTGGCACCCAGTCCAGAGGTCCAGGGGTCCAGGAACCACGTTTACCTCATTTATATCACGAGCTGGTTCTGTCCCACATGCCTCCTAACCACACATGGCTGGTGGCAGCTGTATTTCTGTCATCACAGAAAGTTCCATCCGATAGCTGTGCGTAAGGAGTTGTGTTGAAGCTATGGTTCTAGAACCTGGCCAGAGACCTCTCCAGTAGAGGCTGTGTGATGATCAGGCAAGGGAGGGGAATTGGAGGAGGCTTGTGGTGTCCAGTTGCAGGTTGAGAACAACTTGCGAAGACATAAGGTTCTCGGGCCCACTCTGGACCTCCCAGACCACAGTTCTCCAGACTTTGTTAAAGCTGCTCAGGTCACGTTGAGGTAGGAGAAGCAGGCGCCGCTGCCTTTGGGAATGGTAGACCCAGTGGCTTCCAGGTGACTATGAGTGGGCATCACTGCGGGGTCCCTGCGGGGATGGGTGATGTGATGTGGGCGTCAGGAGGTTGTTCCCAGATTTTGGCTGCCTTTCTACTTTTCAGGGCCAGCAGGAGGTTTGATGTGGACAAAACTGAGCTTTTTTAAAACGTGTTGTCAAGGGCCAATCAGATATCTACGCGAGGCTTCCCAGGCCCTGAAGGAGATGAGTAAACCGTTTTTTTTAAAATGCAACAGGTGGTGTGGTAAAGGAAAGTTAACAGTTTAGCAGTTTGAGACAAATGAGAAGACTCTGTTTTCGGTAGAATCACATTAGGCAGGGAAAAACACAGCAGTGACTCAGTCAGATTGGCACCTTAAGGTGAAAGATTACACAACGCTTCCCCCAGGGACAACTCCTCCACTGGGGCCAGGGTGCCGATTGCATCATCTTCCTTAACAGTACTGGAGTGGCTGGGCCCGCAGCCGCACATCCTCACTGCCTGCCTCTTCAGTGTGGTTGTCTGTCTTTGGGATTCTGGTTTTAAAGAAACCACATTATCGGAGGCGCTTCTGCCATTTGTACTTGTGACCAGCGCTGCCTCATTGGACGGGTGCCTTGTTCTGTCCCTGTGTTGAAAGACTGGAGCTCCTTTCAAGAGAACTCCTTAAGTTAAAGAGTGTGGTGGCCTCTGGAGAGGCAACTGACCTAGGGGAGCCAAATAAATCTTTATTGAAATGTGAGTCACATACCATAAAACTCACCCATTTAACAATATCCAATCCATTGGTTTTTAGTGTAATTATAGAGCTTTGCAACAATACCACAATCTGTTTAGAACATCCCCCCCCCCCCCAACCAAAGAAACCTTTTACTTAAGGAATACAAACTTCATGCATTTCCTAGGTACAACTTTAGGAACTCAGTGATTCTTCCCACCATACCCGCCCTCCCCCAACCCTTCCACCCTTCCCCCTCTTCCCTCTCCACCTTCTCACATTCCCAGTCCCATTCTTCACTAAGATCCATTTTCAATTAACTTTATATGTAGAAGACCAACTCTATACTAAGTAAAGAATTCAACAATTTGCAAGAAAAAAAACCCGTAGAATATGTTTATCACTAATTTTTTTTAGTTGAGGTGGAATTCCCCTTATACAGTTAACCATTTAAGGTTCGGTGGTTGTGTGTTCACAGTGTTGAACAACCACCAGCTCTTCAGTTTCACTAGCTTTTCATCACCCCATAAAAACACCTTGTACCAATTAAGTGCTCTCAGCTTGCCCCTCACACAGATGTCCATCAGCAGGTGAGTGGATGGACAGATTGTGGTGTACACATGCGATGGAATCTTCTTCAGCCCGTAAAGAAGCCATGTGCTGGTGGTGCATACTGCACCTTGGGTGTACCTGGAAAATGTTCTGCTGAGGTACAGGAGCAGACCACAAAAGGTCGCAGGTTGTGTGATTCATTTTGTAGGAAATACCCAGGCTTGGCAAATGACCATGAACTTTTACAGAGTTTCCAAAGGCTTTCAGTCTGGGTGCCCTCTGCCCCATCCTCTGGTGTTGGCAGGCTGTGTTGCTATTGGTTAGTGGTGAGAATTGGTTCTGGCTCGTAGTCAGGCTCTCTGAGTTCAGAGGGTCGTGGGCAAGCCGGCTGGGCCCTTCGCTGCCTGCTTTCTGCATGGTGTAGCATATTCTGATTTGTATGTTTTTTTTTTTTTTTCATTCTTATGACCCTCACCCCTTCCCTTGCTGTAGGCCTCTCCAGATGCATTTGGCTGCTTCATGTTGGGTCACAGTTGATCAGTGCCTGATAGTCATTTGCATGCCTGTGGTTCTTGAACTTCCTTGCCTGGTTTAAATCAGTCACATTATAAGGCAAGGATTTTGTGGGCTGGAGTTTGGGCAGGAGAGGGAGAGGAGGGTCGACCTGGCTTTTCCCTTCCTGGCCACCTACCCTGTCCAAGAGCTTGGGTTTGCAGCATTCTGTTTGGGTTTATGAGACTTGGGACACCTCCTTTCCTACGGAACAAAGCGAGTAAGACTCTCACCCCTCCTGGGTGAAGATTCTGAGCCCCCTGTGAGCAAAAAGAAGGAAGTTAGGGACAAAATTAGTTTTTGGAAAATTATCAAAAGGGAAATAAACACATTAGAATCCTCAGTAGCAAATGGCCAGTGTGAAAGGAGAAGAGGTGCTATGCCCATTTTTCTCTGGAGGAGAGGGCGGGTTGCACCTTCAACACTGTGTTTGGAGATGTCCTCAGCTAAATGTCCAGTGCTGTGCTTTCTGTGTAACTGCAGGACATGTTTCAAGCCAAGCTTCTTTCCACTCTTACGAGGATCTGCTTAACTCGTTTCTCATTACAGATTCCTGGCATCATTCTGAGCCTTTACCTGCAGCATTTTTTTCTTAAAAGATTTATTTATTTATTTGAGAGGCAGAGAGACAGAAGGAGAGACAGAGAGAGAGAGGTCTTCCATCTACTGGTTCATTCCTCAGTTGGCCGCAACGTCTGAAGGTGGGCCAATGCAAAGCCAGGAGCCAGGAGCTTCTTCTGGGTCTCCCACGTGGGTACAGGGGCCCAAGCACTTGGGTCATCTTCCACTGCTTTCCCAGGCCACAGCAGACAGCTGGATTGGAAGAGGAGCAGCCGAGACTAGAACAAGTGCTCATATGGGATCCGGCACAGGCGGGGAGGTTTTACCCACTATACCACAGCGCCAGCCCTGTGGCAGCACTTTTAGTGCCTGCCTGTCTGATAACAGTCTGTTCATGATGAGTGAGGGATTCTCTAAGAAGATACAGTTCTGTTGTCTGCCGTGCTTCTCATTTCTTTCTCAGATCTCACCAGCAGAGTCTTTAACATCCGTGTTTCTACTAGCAGTGTATGCAAGGAAATCTGGGCTTTTTCTCTCCAGCTCCTCAGAATTCTTCCTCTACTCACAGCCTGAGTTATGTTGAGGTAATGGAAAGCTGCTTCTACATTTTGTGGAAATTAGTTTAATTGGAAAAACATAGTAATTTTCTGTGGCTGCCAAAACAAAATACCACGCACTTAGTGGCATAAATAGCACAGCTTTATTTATTTAAAGATTTATTTTATTTATTTTAAAGACAGAACTACAGAGAGAGGTAGAAACAGAGAGGTCTTCCATCCACTGGTTCACTCCCCAGATGGCCGCAATGGCTGGAGCTGTGCCGATCCAAAGCCAGGAGCCAGGAGCTTCTTCCAGGTCTCCCACGTGAGTGCAGGGGCCTAAGGACCTGGGCCGTCCTCTACTGCTTTCCTAGGCCATAGCAGGGAGCTGGATTCGAAGAGGAGCAACTGCGACTAGAACCGGCGCTCATATGGGATGCCGGCACTTCAGGCCAGAGCTTTAACCTGCTGTGCCACAGTGCTGGCCCAGATTCATTTTTTTATGGTTCTCAGAAGTAGGTTAGGTGTTTGGTCTAGCAGGTTAGTCACTGGTTGAGGTGCCTGTCTCCCATATTGCAGTGCCTGGATTCGGTCCAGCTTCCTGCTAATGCACACCATGGGAGGCAGTTGGTGATGGCTCAAGTAGTGAGGTTCCTGTTACCCACATAGGAGACCTGGATTGAGTTTCCGGTTTCAGCCCCTGTGCAGCCCTGGCCATTGCAGGCATTTGGAGAGTGAACTTGCAGATGGGTTCTTATTGTCTCTGTCTGTCTCTCTGCTTCTAAAAAACAAAGTCTAGACAGGTGTCAGCCATGCTGAATTCAAGGGTCAGCGTCAGTGGACCGTGTTCCTTGCTGGAGGCTCTTGGGGGGACACTGTTTCCAGGCACTTGAGGCGCTGGTAGTATTCAGTGCTCTTCGGCTGTGGCGTTCAAAGCATCTGCAGGAGTGCACTTTATGAGAGCCACTGTCGCCCTGTCCCAGTCTTTCATTTCCAATAGAAAGGGAAGGATTTGCTTTATTTTCTGATGCGTGTTCAGAGGTGGCAGGCCACTGAGCTTGCCCTACCCAACCTGTTAAGGCACAGTGAGGAGCCCGAGGCTCTGGGAGTGGAGGAACCAGCTGGCAGATGCTTGACCGGCGGCTTGGCCGTGAGGACCAGCACCTGGATTACCCCATGACCGGAACAGAGTCAGTGAGGCACATTTGAGTGGCAGGAGACCTGCCCTTAAAGTGACTCTCCTTTGTTAAGTGTGAGTCAGCATTTTCATTTTACTAGCCACTGCAACTCTTCTTCCCAGTTCTTGTGCCCAGCAGTTTAGTGAGTTTTGACCTTGTAGGGCTCGGCCAAGGGCTCACAATTGGGAACAGTTGATTGGGGCGTCCCACACAGTTGGAAGATTCCTTTCTTCAGGAAAGAAGAAAGATGTTGTTTGCCAATCCTAGCAAACAGTGCTAAAGTTTACTTACAAGAGGTCAGTGACCTGCAGTGGCCATGTGGCTGTGCTCCTGCGACCGGGTGCTCAGACCAGCCGTGCGCCTCTCTGCAAGGCCTGCTAACTCTGTGGTGTCTTTTGCTTTTGGCAGCTCCTTCAGTGGCAGAGTCTTCCGAGTAACCTTCCTGATGCTGGCTGTCTCCCTCACCGTGCCCCTGCTTGGAGCTGTGATGCTGCTGGATTCTCCCATAGATCCACAGCCTCTCAGGTGAGCTGCCCGGCGATCCCTGGGAAGGGTTGTTGGAGAAACTGTAATAGGCTGATGAAATCTCTAGGGAGAGAGGGGTGCTTAACTCCATCTGATCGGAGAGGTAAGTTATGAGAAGTAGAGCCTTGTGGTTTTCTTATTTATTAAAAAAATTTTGTTTCAAAGGCGGAGAGAGATCTCTCACCCACTGGTTGACCCCTCAATGCCTGCAGCAGCCGGGCTGGGCCAGGCTGAAGCTAATACTCAGAAGCTCAGCCGAGGTCTCCTGTGTGGGAGACAGGGACCCAACTACCCTGCTGCTTCGTAGGGTGCACATTAGGAGGGAGCTGGCCTTGGGAGCAGAAATGGGACTTGAACCCAGGTACTTTGGTATAGAATGTGGGTGTCCCACACATTGTCTGAAATATTACACCAAATACCTATCCTCTGATTTATTTAGTTCCTGAGTTTTTAAATTTTATTTTTTACTTATCTGAAAGGCAGATAGAGACGGAGACTGACAGAGATTTTCCATCTACTGATTCACAAATACCCACCACAGCTGAGGCTGGGCCAGGCCAAAGCCAGAAGCCAGGAACTCAAGCCTGGGTCTCCTGTGTGGGTGGCAGGGAGTCAGATACATGAGCCATCACTGCTGCCTCCATGGGTGCACATTAGCAGGAAATTGGAATTAGAAGCGGTTCATCTAATTAATTAGAAACAATTCAATTAACTAAAAGTGTATTCAGCATCTAGTGTGCTTAAGGTAGGTGATACAGAGATACAAAGTAGGCACAGGTCTAACCTTAGATTGACATATAATATGCAAGAGTCAACCTTTTATTGTGTCTTTTAAAATTAAGATTTATTTATGTATTTGAAAGGCAGAGTTACAGAGAAAGAGGTAGAGAGACAGAGACAGAAAGAGAATAACTGTATTGATTACAGTATTCAACCAAAAGTATTAAGTAGAACAAACAAACAAAAATACTAAGAGGGATAACGTATTAAGTTGTTCATCAACAGTCAGGGCAAGGGCTGATCAAGTCACCGTTTCTCATAACGTTCATTTCACTTTAACAGGTTTCCTTTTTGGTGCTGGGTTAGTTGTCACTGATTAGGGAGAACATATGATATTTGTCCCTTTGGGACTGGCTTATTTCACTCAGCATAATGTTTTCAAAATTCCTAACAGGGATCACTTTTCAGTTAAAATTTAAACACCTAAGAATAATTGTGTGTGTGTGTGTGTGTGTGTGTGTGTGTGTGTGTGTGTTTTTGACAGGCAGAGTGGACAGTGAGAGAGAGAGACAGAGAAAGGTCTTCCTTTGCCATTGGTTCACCCTCCAATGGCCGCCGCGGCCAGCGCACCGCGCCGATCCGAAGGCAGGAGCCAGGTGCTTCTCCTGGTCTCCCATGGGGTGCAGGGCCCAAGCACTTGGGCCATCCTCCACTGCACTCCCGGGCCATAGCAGAGAGCTGGCTTGGAAGAGGGGCAACCGGGACAGAATCCGGCGCCCTGACCGGGACTAGAACCTGGTGTGCCGGCGCCACAAGGCGGAGGATTAGCCTAGTGAGCCGCGGCGCCGACCAATAATTGTGTATTAATTACAGAGTTCAATCAGTAGTACTAGACCAAAAAATACTAAAATGGATAAAGTATTACATTGTACATCAACAGGACAAGAGCTGATCAAGTCACTGTTTCTCATAGTGTCCATTTCACTTCAACAGGTTTCCCCTTTGGTGCTCAGTTAGTAGTCGCTGATCAGGGAGAACATATGATATTTGTCCCTTTGGGACTGGCTTAGTTCACTCAGCATGATGTTTTCCAGATTCCTCCATCTTGTTGCAAATGACTGGATTTCATTGTTTTTGACTGCTGTATAGTATTCGATAGAGTACATGTCCCATAATTTCTTTATCCAGTCTACTGTTGATGGGCATTTGGGTTGGTTCCAGGTCTTAGCTATTGTGAATTGAGCTGCAATAAACATTAATGTGCAGACAGCTTTTTTGTTTGCCAATTTAATTTCCTTTGGGTAAATTCCAAGGAGTGGGATGGCTGGGTTGTATGGTAGGGTTCTATTCAAGTTTCTGAGGAATCTCCAGACTGACTTCCATAGTGGCTTAACCAGTTTGCATTCCCACCAACAGTGGGTTAGTGTCCCTTTTTCCCCACATCCTCGCCAGCATCTATTGTTGGTAGATTTCTGAATGTGAGCCATTCTAACTGGGGTGAGGTGAAACCTCATTGTGGTTTTGATTTGCATTTCCCTGATTGCTAGTGATCTTGAACATTTTTTCATGTGTCTGTTGGCCATTTGGATTTCCTCTTTTGAAAAATGTCTATTGAGATCCTTGGCCCATCTCTTAAGTGGGTTGTTTGTTTTGATGTTGTGGAGTTTCTTGATTTCTTTGTAGATTCTGGTTATACTGTAATCAATACACAGTTGTTCTTAAATGTTGAAACTTAACTGAAAAGTGATCGCTGTTAAATATAAGAGTGGGAATAAGAGAGGGAAGAGATGTGCAATTTGGGACGTGCTCAAGCTGACTTGCCCCAAACGGTAGAGTTAGAAACATACCAGGGGATTCCAATTCAATCCCATCAAGGTGGCATGTACCAATGCCATCTCACTAGTCCCAGTGATCAATTTCTGTTCACAATTGATCATAATGATAGGACTAAGAGCCAAAGGGATCACATAAACAAGACTAGTGTCTGAAAATACTAACTGATAGAATAAAAAAGGGAGAGAACGATCCAACATGGGAAGCAGGATACACAGCAGATCCATGGAATGGCAGATGTCCTAAACAGCACTCTGGCCTCAGAATCAGCCCTTAAGGCATGTGGATCCGGCTGAAAAGCCCATGAGAGTATTTCAGGCATGGAAAGCCAAGACACTCTGGCAAAAAACAAAAAACAAAAAACAAAAAAAAACAAAACACACACCCTAAATGAAAGATCTCCGCGAGTGAGATCCCAGTGGAAAGAACAGGTCATCAAAGAAGGAGGTACCTTTCTGTGAAGGGAGGAGAGAACTTCCACTTTGACTATGACCTTGTCTAAATATGATAAGAGTCGGTGAACTCAAAATGCTTCCATAGCCTTGGCAACTCATGACTGGAGCCTAGGGAGATTACTGATGCCATAAACAAGAGTGTCAAATTGTTAAGTCAACAACAGGAGTCACTGTGCACTTTCTCCTCATGTAGGATCTCTGTCCTCAATGTGCTGTACATTGTGATTTAATGCTATAACTAGTACTCAAACAGTATTTTTCACTTTGTGTTTCTATGTGGGTGCAAACTGTTGAAATCTTTACTTAATATATGCTAAACTGATCTTCTGTATATAAAGAGAATTGAAAATGATTCTTGATGTGAATGGAAGGGGAGAGGGAGTAGGAAAGGGGAGGGTTGCGGGTGGGAGGGAAGTTATGGGGGGGAAGCCATTGTAATTCATAAGCTGTACTTTGGAAATTTATATTCATTAAATGAAAGTTAAAAAAACATAAAAAGTAGTTAGGCATGGGCTTTAAAAAAAAAAGAGAGAGAGAGAGAGAGAGATCTTCCATCCACTGGTTCACTTCCCAATGGCTGGAGCTGGGCAAGTTGGAAGCCAGGAGCCAGGAGCGTCTTCCAGGTCTCCCATGTGGGTAGCAGGGACCCAAGCACTTGGGCCATCCTCTACTGCTTTCCCAGGCACATCAACAGGGAGCTGGATTGGAAGTTGAACAGCTGGGACTTGAATCAGCACCCATATGGGATGCCAGCATTGTAGGCCGTGGCTTTACCAGCTATACCATAGCGCTGGCTCTAACTTTTTATTGTTGGATTTAGAATTATTAAAGGCACAGAGTGCTGTAAAAACACCATCAGCTCAGGCCGGCGCCGTAGCTCACTAGGCTAATCCTCCACCTTGCGGCGCTGGCACACCGGGTTCTTCCAGGCCAGCTCTCTGCTGTGGCCAAGGAGTGCAGAGGAGGATGGCCCAAGTGCTTGAGCCCTGCACCCCATGGGAGACCAGGAGAAGCACCTGGCTCCTGCCATCGGATCAGCGTGGTGCACCGGCCGCAGCGCGCTGGCCGCGGCGGCCATTGGAGG
This sequence comes from Oryctolagus cuniculus, assembly GCF_964237555.1. Classification (NCBI taxonomy): domain Eukaryota; kingdom Metazoa; phylum Chordata; class Mammalia; order Lagomorpha; family Leporidae; genus Oryctolagus; species Oryctolagus cuniculus. The sequence continues at coordinate 49,413,470 of NC_091442.1, read as the reverse complement.
GTGAACCAACGGCAAAGGAAGACCTTTCTCTCTGTCTCTCTCTCTCACTGTCCACTCTGCCTATAAAAAACAAACAAACAAACAAACAAACAACAACAACAACAACAACACCATCAGCTCATGTAAGATTGAGGATGAGGGAGGGCCAGGGGCTAGTGGCAGAGTGCTGGCTGTGGAGTTCCTGGTGGGCCAGAGTCCTCCAAGGAGTATTTTCTGTATGAACCTGGCCTACAGATGTCCCGGCCTTCCTCTCTTGGGGGCTCTCTGGTTGTTAGGGGTGGGGTCTGTCTGGCTAACCCCACCACCCTCCTGCTCCATGGAGCTGTCCTTCCAGACTGGAGTCAGGTGCAGGTAGTGTCTGTCCCGGGGGCGTGAAATCAGCAGCAGGCTGCGGGGCTTTGCCAACAACCTGCCCTGCAAAGCCGCCAGCATCTGCCATTTGGGGAGATTAGAGCTATGTCCTGCACACTCCCCTGTGTGAAACGCCGATTCACAGTCAAGGATGACGGGCGGTGCCTTTCAGCCTGTCGCTGGGAGAAGGGAGAGGTGTGGAGCAGGGGGGCAGGTGGTCAGTGTGGTCACACGTGGTTGGCATGGCTGGAGGAAAGCCTGTGTCCACCCGGTGGCCCTCAGTCTCAGGGACGTGAGCCCCCGTGGAGTGGCAGTGGTCTTGGTTGACTGGGCTTTTTGTAAGCAGTTCAGAGGTGCCATGTCCTGCCTGCTGCAGGAGCCAGGGCGTGTGGGGGTAGTTTCTCTTCTTCCCCTGCAAGCCTCCATGGCTTCTACCTGACTTTGATTCACTGGGTTTCTGTTCACTCTCCGTGTCCTGGCCACCCCTGAAGGTTGTTGCTGTTTTTTATTTTTATTTGAAGATATTTATTTATTTTTTTAAAGAGAGAGAGGGAGGGAGGGACAGATAGACAGAGGTGAGAGAGATCTTTCAGATGCCTGCAACAGCAGGGCTGGGCCATACCCAAGCCAGCAGCCCAGAACTCAGCCTGGGTCTCTCACAGGGGTGGTAGGGACCAGATTGGAAACAGAGTGGAGATGTGAACCCATGCCCTCTGATGTGGGATGTGATGACTTCGCTGGTGTGCCAACCGCCCACCCCTGAGAAATGTGTTTTTACAAATGGCAAATGACAGTCATACTCTTCTATGAAAGATAATCTTTGTGTTCTTTTCTGGATGGAGACCAGCACCTTCCCAGAGTGCTCGTGGCCTCATGCTAGCTGCAGCCGAGCAGGTGTGGGTTTGCTTAGGGTGTGAGGACCCTGTCCTGCCGTGCATGCTTGCGTAAGGCGGACTTGCCACATTCACAGTTGGTAGAGTCAGCATCAATTTTTAGTGAGTTTGATCTCAGAGGGTCTCCTAAAAAATGATCGTGGTAAGGCAGGGCCATAGGGGAAGAACAGGACAAAATTAGTCGCTAAACACAAACAGCTCAGCTGAAGCCGTCAGCAGGAGTTACTGGCTGGAGCAAGAGCCGTATGGCCGGTGATGTCCCAGGACTCTGCCTCATTTCTGCTTCCCTGAGGTGGCCCTTCATTGACATTTTTGCTGCCCAGGCATGGGGAGTGGGCCCTTCCTTGCCTGTCCTTTGCATTTTCTCATATAACTTTTCCTTAAGTCTCCCTGCTAAGCTTATACTCTGGCTCCTTGTGGGCAGGGATGGTGCACTTCACAGGTACTTCCCGAGTGTAGGGGCTGAGGCCAGCTGTGCAGTGGCGTGCTGCTCTGGCTGGGGCCCACGTGCCCCTCACAGCTGTGTGGAGGTAGGGCCTTCCCAGTGTCAGACTTGGAGCCATGTGTGCCTGATGCCAAAGCATGTGGTCCTGCTTGCCTCCTTTGGCAGTAAAACTCCAGAGTGAAGCGAGTGTTCGTCTCTGCAGCAGGTAGAAAGCCATCACTGGGGGATGATGGAGAGGGAGTGTAATCTGGGGTTCATTGTGCTGGTCTTATGACGGTGCTGACTCAGGGGGCTGCAGGTAGGAGGTACTCTGTAGCGAGAGGCCAATGTGGGGGCTGCCGAGGGACCAAGAGAGAGATGATGGGGCCAGACCATGGGACCGCGTAGCCTCTCCAGGGACCGTGGCCCCACTGAGGTGGGCAGTGGCAGCCTTGGGCAGGCAGGTGCTGTGCTCTGCCGAGGCTTCTGGGTTGAGAATTGCCTGTTGGGACAAGGGAGGAAGCAGGGGAGAGAAGGTGTTGGCTGGGTCAGGATGGTGGCAGAGGGACAGGGTGAGAAGCGGTTTGGTCCTGTCTGTCTTCTGCAGGTGGCCTCAGCGAGATGTGGTGTATTTGCTTGTGGGTGGGAGGGGTTAGAGGGGTGGGGAAAAGTGACAGAGCCCTGTCTGAGGGATGGGAGGGTCCAGGCCCCATGCAGGTCGCTTCAGGGTGAGGAGGTCAAGCTGCCCTCAGGCCCTGGGCAGTAGGGGGATGAGCTTGGGGTGGCTCGGGGCAGGCCCCGGGGCTCTCTCAGGTGACAGGTGAGTGTCCAAGGGAGCTAGCAGTATTGATATTTTCATTATTTGCTTTGTGCTGTGACCTTTTCTGATGTCCTGGAACAGTTTTACCCTTTTCCTTTGCACTTCCGGAACCTGAGGGTGCCGTTGGAATGTGTTCTCATTATCAGAGGAGTTATGCATGTGATAGGCCCTCAGTAGGCATTTTTCTTCACCTGTGTTTTATAGACAACTCCCTGTAATTGCATTGTTTTACAGCTTCAAAGAGCCCCCTTTCTTGCTTGGTGTTCTGCAACCAAATACGAAGTTGCGACAGGTGGAAAGGCTATTTGAAAACCAACTTATTGGGCCAGAGTCCATAGCAAATATCGGGGGTAAGTAAGCCCCTGGCACTGCAGTCTGACCTCGGGTGTCTGTTGCCTGGGGGTGGATCCTGGGGGAACAGCTGCGGTGGCAACCCTCCCCTGGATTGGGGTTGTCCAGGGCACCCTGCTCAGCTGCGGATGTCCCGAGGGAGTGTCCAGTGGGAGTGGCTCTCTCTGCCGGTCTGGTCTGTCCAGGTAGCATGTGCCACGTTAGTGCAGGGTGATTTTGAGTTCCTCTCTATGGGACGCTTTTCTTGTATTCAGAGTATTGTGAAAGAGGAAGGCAAAAATGCAGACACGGATGTTTTCATTTGTTTATCTGAACCAGGTGGGTGTTGCTTGATTGCTCATTGCTTCCTGGCTCAGTGTGTCTCTGCATAGATTGCAATTTGAGCTGAAGACCAGTGATTCTCCATATTCTCATTGTCTGTTTTTCTTAGTGCTCACTTTGGTGGCTATGCCTACAGCCAACTATCATCTCTACACTTAACACAAGCCCGAGAACTGGAATCGGTTCTGGTTCTAATTCTTGTGCCTTTAACAACATGGAACAAAGCATCTTCTGTCAAAGTAGGAATTAAACTTAGTGTTGAACAGACCCAATAATGAAATGGTTAATGAACTTCAACTGGTGCGAGAATTTCTAAGCAGCTTCTTTGCAAACACCTTGAGTCCCTCTGAAGGGCCGTGTGTTTTTGGCACTGTGGCTGTGAACGGGTGCCTTCCACGTACTCCTCTCAGTGTCACTCTCCAGGGGCCTCTGGCCTGATGTTCTCTGCCCGGTGCCTGCTGTTGACATAGGACCCAAAGTCTGGCTCATTTCTGCAGTTGTTGGTTTGTTGTTTTGGCTGACAAAGTCAGAATTGTTTCCATTAGAATTAATATTCATGGTAGAACTTTGTATTCTCTTAAAGAGACATCGACATTAGTCATTTTTTTTTTTTGGTGAAGAAAAAAAATCAAATTTGCTATTTTCAAAATTGGAACTTAGAGGGAGACAGTGCAGCCCAGCAGTCTTTTCTTAGCTCTCAGAGCTCTTTCCTGCCTTTCCACTTTCTACTCTATCATCGGTCTTGCCTCTCTCCACGCAGGAGCTGGTGATCCCCTGGGAGGCTTCAGTGAGGCACAGCAGGGACTTCTGGTTATGCCGCTGTGGGAGGGACCTGCTGCTTCATTTGAAGGTTGTCTTTGGGGGATGACTGGCAGCTTGCTGGTCCTGGAGGGAGGCCCTAGCCTCCAGAGAGTGATTGGGAGAGTGGTGACCAATTAACATGCTTTGTTTTGTTTTTTAGTAGAACAGTTTAGGCTCATGGCAAAATTGAGCAGCTGGTATGGAGATTTTCCAATGGAGGTTTTATCATGGATGGGTGTTGGATTTTGTCAAGTGCTTTCCTGCACACGTGCACAGCTTCCCCCATTCCCAGAGTGGTGTGTTCATTCGGAGGGATGAGCCCACAGTGGCACACAGCTGTCAGCCGGAGCCTGTAGTTTAGAGTTCACTGGGTGTTTGCATTCCATGGGTTTGGACAAGTGTGTAATGAGGTTGTGGTGTCATTCGGAGCATTTTCACGGCCCTAGGAGACCTCTGTGTTCTGTCTGCTCGTGCCTCCCTCCCTTCGGGCTGCGGTTGGCAACCAATGATCCTTTTATCATTGTCTCCACGGTTTGCCTTTTCCAGGATGCCATTCAGTTGGAATCATGCAGTATGTAGTCTTTTCAAATTGGCTGCTTTCACTGGTAATGTGCATTTAGGGTTCCTCTGTGCCTTTCCATGGCTGGATAGCTCATTTCTTTCCAGCACTGAGTAGTATTCCGTTGTCTGCACGTACCACAGTTCATCTGTTCACTGCTGAGAGGCATTTGGTTGTTTCCAAGTTGTGGCAGTTGTGAATGAGGCTGTTTAATTATCTATGTACAGATTTTTGTGTGGAAGCAAGTTTTTAACTAATTTGAGTAAATACCAAGGAGGCTGAGCATTGGATTATATTGTAAGAGTATGTTTAGTTTTGTAAGAAACCAGCAAACTGTCTTCCAAAGTGGCCGTGCCATCTTGTCTTCTGTTAGCAATGGGTGAAAGTTCCTGACGCTCCATGCTATTGCTGCTGTTTTGCATTTGGACATTCTGATAGGTGTGGTGCATCTCATTGTGGTTTTTGTTTGCATTTCTCTGATGACACGATGTTTGCATCTGTTCATAAACTTACTAGCCATCTGCACGTTTTGTCATTTGTCTTTTCAGGTTTTTGTCCTTTTTAAAATCAGATTGTTCAGTATCTCATTGTTAATTGTTAAGAATTCTTTGTGTATTTTGGGCAACAGTTATTTATTTGAAAGGCAGAGTGGTAGAAGGAGAGAGGGAGGGAGGAAGGGGGAGAGGGGGAGAGAGAGAGAGACAGACAGAGAGCTATCTTCCATCTGCTGGTTCACTCCCCAAATGCCTACAACAGCTGGAGCTGGGCCAGGCTGAAGCCAGGAGCCTGGAACTCCATCTAGGTCGCCTACGTGAATGGCAGTTAGCCAGATATTTGAGGTGTTGTCTGATGCCTCTTGGATTACACATTAACAGGAAGCTAGGTTGGAAGTGGAGCTGAGATTTGATCACAGATCCACCAATGTGGGATGAGGGTGACCCAAGAGGTGACTCAGTCTGCTGAGCCACAGTGCACACTCCCAGACCAGCCCCTAGACATGTCTTTTGAAGTCCTTTCTGCTTGTCTGTGGCTTATCTTTTCATTCATTTGACAGTATTTTTCACAGAGCACAAGCTTTTAATTTAGTGAAGTTCAGCTAATCAGTTACTTCTTTATGGATTATGCCTTTGGTGTCTTATTTAAAAAATCACTGTTGTGTGGATGTTGTGGTGCAGTGGGTTAAGCCATTGCTCAGGACATACACATTTCACTGGCGTGCCTGGTGTGAGTCCTTGGAGACTGTGTGCTTTGGACCCAGCTCCCTGCTAATGTGCCTGGGAGGCAACATATGATGACCAGGTGCTTTGGTTCCTGCCACCTGTGTAGGAGACCTAGGTGGAGTTCTGGGCTCTTTTTTTTTTTTTTTTTTTTTTTTTTTTTGACAGAGTGGACAGTGAGAGAGAGAGAGAGAGAAAGGTCTTCCTTTGCCATTGGTTCACCCTCCAATGGCTGCCGCGGCCGGCGCACTGCGCTGATCCAAAGCCAGGAGCCAGGTGCTTCTCCTGGTCTCCCATGGGGTGCAGGGCCCACGTACTTGGGCCATCCTCCACTGCACTCCCGGGCCATAGCAGAGAGCTGGCCTGGAAGAGGAGCAACCAGGACAGAATCTGGCGCCCCGACTGGGACTAGAACCCGGTGTGCCAGCGCCGCTAGGCGGAGGATTAGCCTGTTGAGCTGCGGCACCGGCTCCGTGTTCTGGGCTCTTGGCTTTGACCTGGCTCAGCCCTGTGTGTTGTAGATATTTGAGGCGTAAACCAGTAGAAGAAATCTCTCTCTCTGTTTCTCCTCTTTCTGTCACTCTGTCTTTCAAATAAATAAATCTTTAAAAAGAACTTAAAATGCTCTTTCTGTATCTGTTGAGATATTCATGTGATTTCCCTTCTTTAGTCTGTTTGGTATGATGGATTATATTAATTGATTTTTAAATATTGAACAAATCTTGTATACCTGGTATAAATTAGGTCATGGTATGCAGTTCTTTTTATATGTCATTCAGTCGATTTGATCAGCTGATACTTTGTTGAAGATTTTTACATTTATGTTCATGAAAGATATTGGTCTAGTTTTGTTGTGCAAGGATACTGCAAAAATGTTCATTAGATGAAATTAAAGATGGTTTATTTTGGGGGATGTGTTTGGTCTAGAGGTTGACCCCTGTTAGGATGGCAATGTCCCATATAAAGTGCCTCAACTTGATCCCTGGCTCCAACTATAGATTCCAGCTTCCTGCTAACGTGGTCCCCAGGAGGCACTGGTGATAGTGCAACTAGTTGGGTTCCTGCCATGCGTGTCAGAGACTTGGTTTGAATTACTGGCCCAGCCCTGGCCATTACAGACATTTGGAAAGTGAACCAGCAGATGGAAGGTCTCTTTCATATCTGTCTGCCTGCCTCTCAAATAAAATTTAAAAATAAATAAGGGGCCAGTGTTGTGGCACAGCAAATTAAGCTGCTACCTGCAACACCAGCATCCCATATGAGCACTTGTTTGAGTTCTGGCTGCTCCACTTCTGATCCAGCTCCCTGCCAATGTGCCTGGGGAAGCAGGGGATGATGACTCAAATGCTTGGCCTCTGCACCCATGTGGGAGACTGGTTGGGATTCCAGGCTCCTGGGTTGGGCCTTGCTCAGCCCAGTTATTGTGATCATTTGGGAGTGAAAACCTCTTTCTGTCTCTCCCTCTCTCTGTAACTCTGCTTTCAAATACATAAATAAATATAAAAAAAACATAAAAAATAAAAGTGATTACTTACATCTCCGCTTTAAAGAAAAAAAGTAGTTTATTTTGGTGCAAATATTTTGAAACCCATACATAGTTGTTTCATAATATGAATCTTCATGGACTTTTTGTAGGCTCCCTGTATACATGGATTTCACAAATTTTTTGTACCAAAATAGTTCATCGTTTAATTTAATTTTCCTTGAACTTTTAGAAGTATCTTCATGATATCTTTTTCTTTTAGTATTAGGATAATGCCATTCTCATTGAATGAGTCAGGAAGTGTTCTTCCTGCTCTGTCTTCTGGAAGAGATTTTAGAGAGTAGGTTATACTTTACAAAATGCTTAGTAAAATTCATCATTGACTACATCAGGGCTTGATGCTTTCTGGTTTGGAGGGTTGTTAATTACTGATTTAGTTTCTTTAACAGATACAGGGCTGTTCATATTGTGTATTTCTTCTTGTGGAGCTTTGCAGATTCTGTCTTTCAAGGAGTTGGTCCATTTCATCTAGGCTGTCAAATTTGTAGACAGAGTGTTTTTCGTAGTATCCCTCTCTTATCCTTTTACTTGCCCATGGGATCTCTGGGGATATCCCCTCTTTCATTTCTGATATTAGTAATTTGTATTTTTTAAGATTTTATTTATTTATTTGAGAGGTAGAGTTACAGACAGAGAATGGAAGATACAGAAAGAAAGGTCTTCTATGCGCTGCTTCACTCCCCAGATGGCTGCAATGGCCGGAGCTGAATCCATCCGAAGCCAGGAGCCTCCTTGGGGTCTCCCACGTGGGCGCAGGGGCCCAAGCATTTGGGTCATCTTCCACTGCTTTCCCAGGCCATAGCAGAGAGCTGGATTAGAAGAGGAGCAGCTGGAACTTGAACTGGCACCCGTATGGGATTCTGGTGCTGCAGGTGAAGGCTTAGCCCACTAAGCCACAGTGCTGGCCCTATGTCTTTTTTTTTTCTCCTTAGTTAACTGCTTAGAGGTTTATAAGGTTTATTGATCTTTCCAAAGAACCAGCTTTTGGTTCCATTGATTTTTCTCTGTTGATTTCTTGCTTTCAGTTTCATTGCTTTCTGCTCTGCTTTTTAAAATTTATTTTTATTCACTTTGTTTTTATTTTTATTTTATTTTATTTCTTTGGACAGGCAGAGTGGACAGTGAGAGAGACAGAGAGAAAGGTCTTCCTTTTTCTGTTGGTTCACCCTACAGTGGCCACTGTGGCTGGTGCACTGCACTGATCCGAAGCCAGGAGCCAGGTGCTTCTCCTTGTCTCCCATGCGGGTGCAGGGCTCAAGCACTTGGGCCATCCTCCACTGCACTCCTGGGCCACAGCAGAGAGCTGGACTGGAAGAGGAGCAACCGGGACAGAATCTGGTGCCCCGACTGGGACTAGAAGCTGGGGTGCCGGCGCCGCAGATGGAGGATTAGCCTAGTGAGCCGCGGCGCCAGCCATATTCACTTTGAATCTAACTTGCTCTTTGTTTTCTAGTTCCCTAATTTGGAAAATTATTGGGATTTATTTTTATACTTTCTTTTCTGTTATATACATTCAGAGCCAAAATTTTCCTCCATGTTCTGTTTTTGCTGAAATTACACAGGTGCTATTAAGTTGTGTTTTCTTTCAATTCCAAATATTTCTCATAAGGTTTCTTGACTTATGTTATTTGAAATGTGTTGTTTAATCTCCAAGAATTTTGGGATTTTTCCAGCTATATTTCTGTTACTGAACTCTAGACACAATTTCATTGAGGTCTGATAGCAGACATCATGTGATTGAGATTCTTTTAAATTTGTTAGGATTTGTTTAATGGCCTGGTTGTTGGATGAAGCAGTCAGTAAGTGTCAATTTGGCCCAGTTGGTAGATGGCGCTGTTGAGTTCAACCATGTCCTTACTGATTTTCTGCCTGCTAAATCTGTTTCTAGTGTAGGGGTGTTGAAATCTCCAGCTATCATGTTTTTTACAGTTCTATTAGTTTTTGCCTCAAGTTTTTTTTTAATGTTTATTTATTTTTATCCACTTGAAAGGCGGAATAACACACATGTACACATACACAGAGAAGTCCTCTACCCACTCAGTCCCCAAATACCCATAACATCCAGGGCTGGGTCAGGCCAAAGCCAGGAGCTCAGAACTGGACCTGGGACACTCCTGTGGGTAACAGGGACTCAAATACCTGGGCCATCATCTGCTGTTTCCCAGGTACATTAGCAGGAAACTGGATTGGAAGCATGGACTTGCTGGGACTCAAACCAGGCAACATGATGTAGGATATAGGTGTCCCCAGGCAGCAGCCTAACTGGCTGCACTACAGTGCCCACTCTTTATTTGGTATTTTTAAAACACTGAAAAAGTGATTATTGACCTATTAATCTGTTATATTCATATTTGCTACTGTTTTCTATTTTTTTTAAAGATTTATTTGAAAGTCAGAGTTACACAGAGAGAGGAGAGGCAGAGAGAGAGAGAGAGAGAGAGAGAGGTCTTTCATCCAATGATTCACTCCCCAGTTGGCCACAACGGCTAGAGTTGCGCTGATCTAAAGCCAGGAGCCAGGAGCTTCTTCTGGTTCTCCCATGTGGGTGCAGGGGCCCAAGGATTTGGGCCATCTTTTACTGCTTTCCCAGGCCATAGCAGAGAGCTGGATCAGAAGTGGAGCATCCGGGTCTCGAACTGGTGCCCATTTGGGTTGCTGGCGCTTTGGGCCAGGGCTTTAACCCGCTGTGCCACAGCGCCGGCCCCTGTTTTCTATTCTTTATCCTTGTTTTTTGTTTCTATTTTAGTCTTCCACTCTTTTTTTTTTTTTTAAGATTTTATTTATTTATTTTGAGAGGTAGAGTTAGAGAGAGAGAAAGAGAGATCTTCCATCCACTGGTTCACTCCCCAAATGGCTACAATGGCCAGAGCTGGACCAATCTGAAGCCAGGAGCCAGGAGCTTCTTCCAGGAATCCCACGCAGGTGCAGGGGCCCAAGCACCTGGGCCATCTTCTACTGCTCTCCCAGGCCATAACAGAAAGCTGGATCAGAAGTGGAGCAGCTGGGACTCGAACCAGCGCTGACATGAGATGCCAGTGCCTCGGGGCTGGGGCTTTAACCCGCTGCACCACAGCACCGGCCCTCTCAAAGATCTCGATAAAGACAGGATGCCCACTTTCACCACACTTATGGTACTGGAAGTCTTAGCCAGAGCCATTAGGCAAGAGAAAGAAATAAAGGGCAACCAAAATGAAAGCAAGAAGTCAAATTGTCACCTTTAGCAGATGGCATGTTCTTATGTATAGAAAACCACAAGATTCCACCCAGAAACCATTAGAACTAAAAAATGATTTCAGCAGAGTTATAGGAGACAAAGTCAGTGAGAAAAAAATCAGTTTGTCTTTACACACCAATAGCAAATTATATGAGAAAGAAACCAAGAAAGCAATCCTGTTTCCAACAGCTACCAAAAAAAAAAAAAAAATCCTCAAATATGTAGGACAAATTTTAAAGCACAGTGAGTGCTCACTTCAGCACTGAATATAAAAAGTAGAATACAAAGAAGATTAGCATGGTCCTTAAGCAAATATAAAACGCAAATTCTTGAAATGCTCCATAGTTTTTAAACATATTGCAGACTCTAGAGCAACCACTACAAAAAGGAAAAAAAAATGCATAACTGAAATGCTAAGAAAGAAGAGAAGGAGCGACATTGTGATATAGTGGGTTAAGTTGCTGTTTGCATCTCATATCGGAATGCCCATTCGAGTCTCGGCTGCTCCACGTCAGATCCACCTTCCTGTTAATGTTTCTGGGAAAACAGCAAATGATGGCCCAAGTGCTTGGGCCCTTGCCACCCACAGGGGAAATCCAGATCGAGTTTGAGCCTCCTGACTTCCATATGGCCCAACCCTGGCCATTGCAGCCATTTGGGCAGATGGAAGAGCTCTCTCTGTCGTTCTCCTCTATTTCTCCCTCTTCGTCTCTCTGTAATTGTGCCTTCCAAATAAATAATTTTGAAAGAAGAGAGAATGGAATCATATAAAATGCTCAATTTTAAACTATAAAAGGGAGGAAAAGAGTGGAAGACGGGTGGGCGCTGTGGTATAGTGGGCCGTTGGTTTGTTACATATGGCCTTTATTATGTTGTGGAATGTTCCTTCTGTTCCTAGTTTGTTCAGAGTCTTTATCATGAAAGGGTGTTGGAAGCTGGCGCCGCGGCTCACTAGGCTAATCCTCCGCCTCACGGCGCCGGCACACCGGGTTCTAGTCCCGGTCGGGGCGCCAGATTCTGTCCCGGTTGCCCCTCTTCCAGGCCAGCTCTCTGCTGTGGCCAGGGAGTGCAGTGGAGGATGGCCCAGGTGCTTGGGCCCTGCACCCCATGGGAGACCAGGAAAAGCACCTGGCTCCTGGCTCCTGCCATCAGATCAGTGCGGTGCGCCGGCCGCGGCGGCCATTGGAGGGTGAACCAACAGCAAAGGAAGACCTTTCTCTCTGTCTCTCTCTCTCACTGTCCACTCTGCCTGTCAAAATAAATAAATAAATAAATAAATAAATAAAAAAAAGAAAGGGTGTTGGATTTTATTGCATGCCTTTTTTTTTTTTTTGGCAGGCAGAGTGGACAGTGAAAGAGAGAGAGAGAGAGAGAGAGAAAGGTCTTCCTTTACTGTTGGTTCACCCCCCAATGGCCGCTGTGGCCGGCGCACCGCGCTGATCCGAAGCCAGGAGCCAGGTGCTTCTCCTGGTCTCCCATCACTTGCCTTTTCTACATCTGTGGAGATGGCTGCATGATTTTGTCCTTCACTTTTATTGATTTGCCTATGTTGAACCATTCTCGCATCCCTGGGATGATTCCCACCTGATTAAAGCGAATAATCTTTATAATGTGCTGTTGGATCTGGTTTGCCAGTGTTTTGTTGAGGAGTTTTGCATCTCTGTTCATCAAGGATATTGGCCAGCTAGCTTGCTTCCTGCCTTCCTTCCCCTTGTCTTGTCTTGGTATCAGGGGAGTGCTGGCCTTGTAGAATGAGTTTGGGAGAATTCTCTCCTCTTCTGATTTTTGGAATAATTTAGGAAAAATTAATATTATTTATTTAAATGTTTGATAAAATTCTGCCTTGAAGCCATCTGGCTCCTTGATGAGAGACTTCTTTTAAAAAATTATTTAGACTTATTACTTATACTTATTGATCTGTTTAGGTATTTCATTTCTTCTTGATTCAGTCTTGGTAAGTTATATGTATTTAGGAATTTGTCCATTTATTTTAAGTTATCAAATTTGTTGGTGTTTAGTTGTTCTTAATAATCTCTAAAAATCTTTTGTGTTTATTGTATCAGTTGTAATCGCTCCCTTTTCATCTCTGATTTTTTTGAATCTTCTCTATTTTTCTTTTTTTAAAGATTTATTTATTTATTTATTTATTTGAAAGGCAGAGCCACAGAGAGACAGAGGCAGAGAGAGAGAGAGAGAGAGAGATGTCTTCTATCCGCTTATTCATTCCCTAGATGGCTGCAACAGCTGGAGCTGTGCTGATCTGAAGCTAGGAGCCAAGAGCTTCTTCTGGGTCTCTCACGTGGGCACATGGGCCCAAGCACTTGAGTCATCTTCCACTGCCTTCCCAGGTCAAAGCAGAGAGCTGGATCAGAAGTATAGCAGCCAGGACTCAAACCGGCGCCCAGATGGGATGCCGGCACTGCTGGCAGCGGCTTCACCTGCTATACTACAGCACCTGCCCCCTCTATTTTTCTTAGTCTGACTTTGGCTTGTCAACTTTGTTATGCTTTCAAAGACCCACCTCTTTATTTCATTGATTTTCGTTTGTTTATTTTTTTTTAGTCTCTGTGCCATTTTTTTTTTTGTGCTCTGAGTTTTATTATTTCTGTCTACTAATTAAAAAAAATTTTTTTAGATTTATTTTTTATTTATTTGAAGGACAGAGGTACAGAGAGAGCAGGAGAGAGAGAGAGAGAGAGAGAGAGAGAGAGAGATCTTCCATCTGCTGGTTGACTCCCCTAATAAATACCTGGCTGGGGCTGTGCCAGGCTGAAGCCAGGAGCCCAGAACATCTTCCGGGTCTCCTACATGGGTCCAAGGGCCCAAGCACTTGGGCCATCTTCTGCTGCTTTCCCAGGTGCATTAGCAGGAAATCTCAATTGGTGCTCGTACGGGTTGCTGGTGCCACAGGTTGTGGCTTAACCTGCTGTGCCACAGCGCTGGCCTCTTCTGTCTACTAATTTTGAGCTTGCTTTGTTCTTGTTTTTCCTAGTACCTTGAGATACAGTGATAGGTTGTTTCTTTGAGATATTTCTGCTTTTTTGATGTAAGCATTAATTACTTTAAACTTTCCTCTTTGTACTGCTTTTGCTGTATGCCATAGGTTTTGGTATGCTGTTTCCATTTGTATCTGTTTCAAGAAAATTTAAAATTTTTTTCAAGATTTATTTATTTATTTATTTGAAAATAAAAGTTAGAAAGAGAGGTCTTCCATCCACTGGTTCACTCCCAAGATGACTACGATGGTCAGTACTGAACCAGGCTGAAACCAGGAACCAGGAGCTTCTTCAAGGTCTCCCTCATGGGTGGCAGGGGCCCAAGTACTTGGTTGTCTTTCACTGCTTTTCCCAGGCTGTTAGCAAGGAGCTGAATCAGAAAAAGAACAGATGGGACATGAACCAGTGCCCCTGTGAGATACTGGCGTTGCAGGTGATGGCTTTACCTGCTGTGCCACAGTGCCAGCCCTGAAAATTTTAAATGTTAAAATATATGTTTGTTATTTAAGAAGGAGAGAGAGAGAGAGAGACAGACAGACAGACTATGCTGCCATGTGCTTGTCCACTCCCTACTGCCTGCAATAGCTGGTGCTAGGCTCCATTGAAGCTGGGAGCAAGGAACTTAATCTGGATCTCTCCCAGGGGTTGCAAGGACACAACTACTTGAGCTGTCACCTGCTGCTTTCCATGGTGCACATTAGCTGGAAGCTGGAATCAGGAGCAGAGGTGGGACTTGAACCCAGACATTCTGATATAGAACCAGGTTTCCCAGTCATTGGCATTAACTGCTAGGCCAAATGCCTGTCCCCACATTTTACGTTTCTTCCTTGATCCATTGGTTGTTCAAGAGTTAATTGTTTAATTGCCCTGTATTTATATCATCTCCTAAATTTTTCCTGCTGATTTCTAGTTTTATTGCATTGTGATCAGAAAAGATGCTCAACGTAATTCCTTTTTTTAGAACTCGCTGAGACTAGTTTTGTGACCTAGTATGTGATGTGTCATGGAGAATGTTCCATGTGTTGTTAAGAAGAATGTGTATTCTGTAGATGTTGGCCGGAACATTCTGTAGATCTCTCTCAAGTCTGATTCATCTAGGGTACATTTTAACTGTGCCGTTTCTTTGTTGGTGTCTGGTCTGGACATATGCCCGTTGTTGAAAGTGAGGTGTTAAAGTCCCATGTTAGTGTATTAGAGTCTGTCTGCCCCTTTAGCTTTAGCTCTATTTGCTTTTGATGTTTGGACACTCTAATATTTGGTGCATGTATATTTTAATTGTTATTTCCTCTTTCTAAATTAGCTTTTTATCATTATATAAAGCCTTTCCTTGTCCCTTTTTTACTGCTTTTGGCTTAAAATGTATTTTATTTGATAGAAGAATAGCTGTTCCTGTACGTTCTTCCATCACTTCCCTTTCAGTGTGTGTGTGACCTTAGATGTGAGGTGTTTCCTGTCAGCAGCATGTAGGTTGGCCTTGTTGTTAACCCAATCAGTCCTTTTAATCAGAGACTTTAATATATTTTCAGTTAAGGTAATTACTGAAAGATAAGGTCTTAGTCCTGCCAGTGGGATAATTATTTTCTAGTTTTATAATTCCTCCCTCCCTTCCTCTCTTACTCCCATCCTTCCTTGCAGCTTTCTTTTGTAGTTAAGTGATTTTTTTTTCTAGTAATGTGTTTTCATTCCTCATTTTTTTAAAGTGGATTATAGATTTTTGCTTTGTGGTTACCATGAGGGTTTCAGAAAACATCTACTTTGAGATGATAGCAACTTAACATTGATTATGAATATAGGGAAAAACAAAAAAAAATAAAAGATTAGTAATGAACTCTGCACTTGTACATTTCATATCCCCATATTTTAAAATTTTGGTCTCTCTTTTTATATCTTTTTATATTGCCTGTCAAAATATCAATGTAGTTTCAAAAATTATTTATTCTTATATTCTTAAATACTACTTAAATATTCTTAAATAGCAGTTTATGTACTATACTTAAAATATTAGCACATTTTGAATTTGTATAATTATTCTTACTGTTGAGTTTTTTGCCTTCTGATATTTTCTTCTTGTTAGTGTCTTTTTCAGTTTGAAGAACTCCCTTTGTCATTTCCTATAAGACAGAGCTGATGGTGATAAGTCTGGCTTTTGCCTGTCAGAGAATGTCTTTATCTGTCCCTCATGTCTAAAGGATAGCTTTGCTGGGCATTGTTCTTGGCTGGCAGTTTTTCCCTTCAGTACCCTGGAAGTCCCACCCCACTCTGCCTGGAAGTGTGCAGTCAGGCAAACGGGGATACCTTTATGTGTTATTTATTTATTTATTTTCCTTGTCCTTCACCCTGGAAAGCTTGATTATAATGTGATTTAGGGTAGACTTGGTTGATTTGAATCTGACTGTGACCTCTGACCTTCCTATGCCTGGATAGTTTTATCTTTCTCTTGGTTTGGGAGGTTTTCTGTTGTCTCTTTGAATATGCTTTGTAATGTGAATTACAGTGATATCAGCGCTTTTAACTCTGTTTCAAAGTCTCCATAAACTTTCTCTGCTCTTTGTAATTTTTTTTGCCTTTGCATATTTTAAAGTAGCCTGTCTCTGAACTCACCGTTTCTTTCTTGTTTGACCTATTCTGCACTTTTTAAAAATTACTTCCATCTTTTTTGAGTCTTTGTGTTAGAATATTAAATTGTTTCTCTGTGTTCTCTCGAGCTCTCTTAAAACAGCTAGTTTGAACTCTGCACCTGAGAATTCGCAGGTGTCAGTAGCTCTCTGGTTTGTTTCTGGAGGGATCGAAAGGGAGATGCCCCTTGATTCTGGGGGGCACTTGGATCAGCTGCACCTGGGAGGATTAGGAGCTCTTTCCAGATTGCGTCCTCTGGCTTCGGCTGTGGCTGTTCTTCCTGAGATTCTGGGCAGCCCGCTTGTTTTCTCTCAGCTTCTGGATGCTTCTCTTTCAGCAATGGCTGCGTTAAGGTGCCACAGGCCTCCTCCTGTTGGTGTTACTGCCGTTTCAGCCTGAGGATCCCAAAGCCCCAGATGTGCAGTTGCTGTGTTGTTCAGAGTGATCCGGGGGAACCTTCTAAAAATGGGCAGTCTGTCTCTGTAAGCCTCTTCCTAGGGATGGGGTCGGCCCAAAGGCCTAGTCCTGTGGCTACCAGGACCACATCTGGGGCCCATGGGCTGCTGAGCCCAGGGCAGCAAGGGGGTTGGGGATAGGAAGAAAGCCCCTGCTGGTATGGGCCGTGTACTGCTGAGGTGGACTCAACACCTAAGGCTGCTGCGGTGAATGACAGATGATGCTGGCTGTGATAAGCGTCAGATCAACGGGACTCCAGCTGGCCCTGCAGCAGGTCTAGATGCCCTGTTCATAGTCACTGGCCCTGCTATGGGAATGGTTAAGATCTGCCCAGTGCTGAGTCCCAGTCATAGTTCTGTGATTCCTTTCTGCCTCTTCAAGTTAGGGCAGGGGTTGTAAAGGCATCCCCTTGGCTGCCTGTGCTGGCACTAACCAGATCTCACAGTCACCAGACCCTGGACAGTTTTGGGGAGTACCTCAGGCCCAATGAGGCTGGCAGTAACACCTGCCAAAGTGAATCTGCCCTAACAGGTCCGTCCCACTGAATTTATTCCACCAGAGCGTGGGTCTCTGCCCAGTGCCAGGACACCTCTAGAGGCTTCCTCTGGGAGCACTGACCTGGGGTGGAGTCCTTTGGGCTTTATCACGTGCTGCCGGATTGGACCTGGCTGTGAGTTCCAAGTCAGAGTCCTAAGCTCGCTTTCCTACCCTGCTCTCTTGTGGATCTTGCTTTGCTGTCTGCTGTCTGCTGGAGGCTGGAGGAGGAGTTGTGGAAATGGTGCCTTGGCTGCTTGGCTAAGGAGAGTCTGAAGTCCAAGTCTGCTCCTACTAGTCTGAGAGCAGGGGCCATGGGCCCTGTCTCACATATTCCTGTGGTGGGCCTAGTATTGGGTTTCGAGTCTGTAGTCTGAACTTAATTCTTTCTCTGTCCTCCAACTGGGAGGTGAAGCATCTCTCTTCACACTGCCCTACTTGGAGCTGGGAGAGGGATAACACAGGCAACTCTCTCCTTCTTGCTTCCTTCAATGCACCTTATTATTATACCAAAAGCAGGCACTGTGATGTCTCACCTGGATACCTGAGTGGTGGTGAAGGTGATTCGGTATGTGAATATCTGCTCCGATTGGTGTCGCTGTGGGGAAACAGTCCCTGGCCGTCTTACTCAGCTGCCATCTTGCTGCACCCTCAAATGAGAGGCTTTTCTTATTACAAAAATTAATTGAGAAGCAGGGGGATAAAGAGAGAGACAGGCAGACAGAGAGAGCGTCTATCCACGGATTCACTCCCCAAATACCCACAAAGGCCCTTAGCTTGGGTTGGTGCTGGGAACCAAGAGTTCAATCCAGGTCTCCCACATGAGTGGCAGGAACCACATTACTTGAGCCATCATCATTGCCTTCCAGGGTCTGCACTAGCAGGAAGAGGGAGGCAGGGGTCAAAGGTTGGATCAAACTGAGGCACCCCTGTATCAGGCAACTGCTAGGTCACACAAATGGACACCTTGGGGGAGCAGCGTGTGTTCATGTACGTGCATACATGTGCATTCATGTAGCCTGCAGGATTCCCAGCAGTTCTTCCCCTTCGATAGGATGTTGCAGCATCAGCGTCAGACAAGGTGAATGTGAGCACGTGCCCCTGATGCTAAGCTTCAGTCGGGTGATTCTGCACTGGGCACTATCCCTGCAGTTCTCACCGCTGATGGCTGTGTGCCACTCCTTGCTTGGCAGTTCAGGCCCACACACTGACTCCCTGGGCCCCCAGTTTTATTGCTGTGAGTTTTAAGGATTTTTTTGTTTTTAATTTTCAGACACTACTTCCCCTTAAGCTTCAGAACTGTCCTTTCTTCTCTGGAGGTGGATTAACATAAACTGGCCCCTGTTTTAGGAGGTGATGTGGTCTTGGTTTTAGACTAAGTCCATAGTGCTCTTTTCCTTTTGTTTCTTTTAAACAGACGTGATGTTTACCGGGACAGCAGATGGCCGAGTCGTCAAACTGGAGAATGGCGAAATTGAGACCATTGCCCGGTTTGGGTCGGGCCCTTGCAGTAAGTAGGTGACACAAGTCCTTCCGAGAGAGGTCAGATTGTCACATGCAGCTGCTTCTCCCTAAAGTCAGTTTCACTCTCGGAGTGAAAGAACCCCTGAGCTTCTGGCACATGGAATGCGATGTGGCTGTTACCGCACGTGGGCCCTGGACCTCCCGGTGCCGCCTGCCCCACGCCGTTCCTTCAGGTCTGGGTTCACCTTCGTGGTCCCCTCAGAGTGAACAGGTGCTGAGGGTGTGCTGCTGTCACAGAGCTTTGTCATTCCTTGGACATTTAAATCCGATCCCTGCATTAGCTTCCTAGGAGTTTCAGAAGGGTAGGTCAAAGTTCACTCAGACTTTGGAAAACTAGAGTAGAAGAATCCCATTTTTTTTTTTTTTTTTTAATTTGAAAGATAGACTGAGAGAGAGAGAGGCAGAGAGAAAGGTCTTCCTTCCATTGGTTCATCCCCCAAATGGCCGCTATGGCCGGAGCTATGCCAATCTGAAGCCAGGAGCCAGGTGCTTCCTCCTGGTCTCCCATGTGGGTGCAGGGGCCCAAGCACTTGGGCCATCCTCCACTGCCTTCCCGGGCCACAGCAGAAAGCTGGACTGGAAGAGGAGCAACTGGGACTAGAACCCGGTGCCCATATGGGATGCCGGTGCCGCAGGTGGAGGATTAGCCAAGTGAGCCACGGTGCCGGCTGCAAAGAATCCTACTTTTTAACAGCTGGTGGGCCACAGACTTCTTATCAGTTACGATGTTGTAATAATTGGAATTTTTTTCTTAACAAATGATGCATTTTCATTGTGAAGCAGAAACAACACAGAGATACCCACCTCCCTAAAAAAAGTAAAAATCACCCTAGAGTGGTCTCAGTATTACAGTTACCACCATTTTAGTAACTTCTCAGGCATTTTTCTACTCATTGGCATCACATCTTGTTTTATTTGATGGATGGTTTACTAATTTGGTTATTTAATCTGTTTCTGCACCATTTTGACAATAAGCACCTGCAACGAGTACCTGTGATAAGCACGCACCGACCATGAGCACCCACAGTGAGCACCCGCAGTGAGCACCTGCAGTGAGCACTCACAGGTAGCACTCACAGTGAGCACCCACCATGAGCACCCGCAGTAGCACCCACAGTAGCACCTGCAGTGAGCACCCACAGTGAGCACCCACAGTGAACACCTGCAGGGGCTGTCCTTACTCTGATGTCATGGTCATTTTGCTCTGTCCGGCGTGATGTATTTGTAGGAAGGAGGGATGAGGTACTTGACATGGAGGAGGGCACCAGTGGCGTCTTGAGCCAGCCACCAGTTCCTGTCTGTCTGTTTCCCTAGAAACCCGAGATGACGAGCCTGCTTGTGGGAGACCTCTGGGTGTCCGAGCGGGGCCCAACGGGACTCTGTTTGTGGCCGATGCTTACAAAGGACTGTTTGAAGTAAACCCTTGGAAACGTACGTGACAACATCTTCTTCCCTTCTGTGATGATTTCAGACCTTTTTAACAATGTGTGCATAAGTAGTTTTAATAGGATTTGTTAAATACAGTCTGCTGTAGACTCTGAATGTCTTCTCTCTTTAGTGTTTTTTTTTTTTTTTTTTTTTTTTTAAGATTTATTGATTGATTTGAAAGTCAGAGTTAGAGAGAGATATCTTCCATCCAATGGTTCGTTCACTCCCCAAATGGCTGTTGTGGCCAGGGTTGGGCTAAGCCAAAGCCAGGAGCCGGGAAATTCATCCAGGTCTCCCACATGGATGCAGGGGATTTGGATCATCTTCTACTGCTTTCCCAGGCCATTAGCAGGGAGCTGGATCAGAAGTGGAGCAGCCAGGACAGAAACCAGCGCTCATATGGGATGCTGGCACTGCATGCAAGGGCTTTACCTGCTGTGCCACAGTGCCGGCCCTCTCAGTGTTTTCGTATTCACTGAGTTGTATTGCAAGCACTGTACACACGTATCAGCTTGTGCTGGACACCAGCATACTCCCTACCCATGACTGCATTTGATCTGGACCCTGACTTCTCAGGAGATTCATTCTGAGGGTGTTAGGCCTCTTTCATCTTTGTTTCCCTGTGTATCTCTCTACAGCTTGTCTGACTGTCTGTCTGTCTGTCTTGTCTCCCTCTCAGTCTTCTCTTGGTTGCTGTCCCCTTTGTTTCTTTCTTTCTCCATTCCTCCTCTCTCTCCTGTCTCGGGTCATGGGGTCACTTTGACCAGTGCTATAATATTAGCTGTGAGTGTCTTCCTAGTGGAAAGTCCGTGCTGTGGAGGCATCTGTTGTTCTGGGCAGCGCCAAGGGGCCTGAACTTGGGCCCTTCTGCCCCAGGACTGCCCTTTGTTGACTGTGTGATGATGTGTCAGCTTTCCTTTTCTGTAGATTAACAGCCATCCCTGCCCCGTGAGAGTGCTGTGCAGGTTTAAGTGAGATTATACATGGAAAGTGAACAATGAATGTTTTTTCTATGATTTTTTTTTTTACACAGGCAGAGTTAGACAGTGAGAGAGAGAGACAGAGAGAGTTATAGACAGTGAGAGAGACAGAAAGGTCTTCCTTCCGTTGGTTCACCCCCTAAATGGCTGCTATGGCCAGCGCGCTGCGCTGATCCAAAGCCAGGAGCCAGTTGCTTCCTCCTGGTCTCCCATGCAGGGCAGGGCCCAAGACCTGGGCAACCTCCACCGTACTCCTGGGCCATAGCAGAGAGCTGGACTGGAAGAGGAGCAACTGGGACAGAATCCGGTGCCCCAACCAGGGACTAGAACCCAGTGTGCCAGTGCCGTAGGCGGAAGATTAGCCTAGAGAGCCGTGGCACCAGCCTTTTTCTATGATTTTTAAAGCACACCGCTGCTACTTTCTTTATTTGAAAGCATATGAGGTGGAACATTGTTTATTTGTCTCAAGCAAACAAAGCTAAGGCCATTACCTAACACGCTTAACAGATGTTTTAAGGTTAGTTGGCTTTGAACAGAAGAAAGAATTCTTTACCCTTGCAGAAAGCAGTCTTCCTTTAATGAAGTGAGTCTAGGGGCAGGCATTGTGGGTGCGGGGGTTAAGCTGCTACCTGGGGCACCTGCCTCCCATAGTGCCGTGCTGAGACTGAGTCTCACTGTCACTTCCAACCAGCTTTCTGCTGGTGCCCACCCTGAGAGCTCACGTACTTGGTAGGTCCTCGCCACCCATATGGGAGTTCTGACTCCTGGCCTTGGCCTGGCCCAGTCCCAGCCCCAGCCCCAGCTGTTGTGGGCATTTGGAAGTAAACCAGCATATGGAAGCTCTCTCTCTCTCTCGCTCGCTCTCTTACTCTACCTTTCAATAAATAAAAAATTTTAAAATAGTATAAAAGGTGGGCCAGCGCTGTGGCGCAGCGGGTTAACGCCCTGGCCTGAAGCGCCGGCATCCCATATGGGGTGCTGGTTTGAGACCTGGCTGCTCCACTTCCAATCCAGCTCTGCTATGGCCTAGGACAGCAGTAGAAGATGGCCCAAGTCCTTGGGTCCCAGCACCTGCACGGGAGACCTGGAAGAAGCTCCTGGCTCCTGGCTTCGGATCGGCACAGCTCCGGCCATTGTGGTCAATTGAGGAGTGAACTAGGGGATGGAAGACCTCTCTCTCTCTCTCTCTCTTTTCCCTTCCTCTCTCTGTGTAACTCTGAATTTCAATAAATAAATAAATAAATAAATAAATAGTATAAAGGTATCACCACACAGCAAATGCAGTGTTTTCCTTCTACCGTAAGAAGGAATACATCATCTGTCAAAAAGAAGCTCATTTGATTTTCTTCCTTTTAAATCAATTTGGTTGATTAGTATTTTGAAATTATTGACAAGCAGTTATTATAATAAGAGAAAATCTTTTTTTTTTAAAGATTTATTTATTTACTTGAAAGAGTTACACACACAGAGAGAGAGAGAGAGAGAGAGAGAGAGAGAGAGGTCTGCTATCTTTCTGGTTCACTCCCCAATTGGCCCACTATAGCCAAAGCTGTGCCAATCTGAAGCCAGGAAACAGGAGCGTCTTCTGGGTCTCCCCCATGGGTGCAGGGGCCCAAGGATCTGGGCCATCTTCCACTGCTTTCCCAGGCCATAGCAGAGAGCTGGATCGGAAGTGGAGCAGCCAGGACTTGTACCAGCACCCATATGGGATGCCAGCACTGCAGGTGGCGGCTTTACCCACCACGCCACAGCGCCGGCCCCTCTTTCTGTTGTCTGTCTTTAGGTGAAGTGAAGCTGCTGCTGTCCTCCGATACGCCCATTGAGGGGAAGAAGATGTCCTTTGTAAATGACCTCACCATCACGCGCGATGGCAGGAAGATCTACTTCACGGATTCCAGCAGCAAGTGGCAGAGGCGGGACTACCTGCTCCTGGTCATGGAGGGCACGGACGACGGGCGGTGAGCCTTCTCTTGGGCCTTCCCCGGTTCTTGAGCAGCAGGGTGACGTCAGTAGAGCGTGGCACCTCCAGGAACCATAGTGGTTCCCAGCACACTGTGAGGGCACTTGGGGACGTTGGTGGAAAAACGGAATTAAAGGTTGTTTATCTGGTGTGTAGCACCAATTAATTCCACACTTGCAGTGCCGGCATCCCATATGAATGCCAGTTCATGTCCTGGCTGCTCGCTTCCTCTCCAGCTCCCTGCAAATGCACTTGGGAAGGCAGCAGAAGGTGACCCAAATCCATGGGCTCCTGCCATCCACGTGGGAGACCCAGGCTCCTGGCTTCGCCTAGCCCAGCTCTGGCTGTCGTAGCCACAGGGGACTGAAACAGTGAATGGAAGCTCTCTGTCTCTTTCACTCTGCCTTTCAAGTAAACAAATGTTTAAAAAAAAAAAAAAATGCTTATTTTCCATGCCAGAATAGTTTCTGTCAAATTTTTTCTACCAAACTTTTTTTTCTTTTTGAGGTAACATATTTTTAACATAGTCAAAGTCATGATGCTCCACTAAATGAAGAGTTCAAGAAGTACAAAGTAAAAGGACCCTAGTTCAGCAGGAATATGGGCAAGGCTGCAGATAGTGATCAAATGAAAAGACATCCATTTCACTCATATGCCGTAAATTTTAAAATAATCACAGATCATTAAAACTGTAGTAGTACAATGTCTTTTTTTTAATTTAAAATTTATTTATTCATTTGGAAGGCAGAGTTACAGAGAGAGAAGGAGAGGCAGAGAGAAATCTTCCATCTGCTAGTTCCCTCCCCAGATGGCCATAACAGCCAGGGCTAGGCCAGGCCGAAGCTAGGAATATTTCTGCAGGTCTTGTACATGGGTGCAGGGGCCCAAGCACTTGGGCCATCTGCTACTGCTTTCCCAGGCGTGTTAGCAAGGGAACTGGATTGAAGTGAAGCAGCTGGGACTAGATGGGATGCTTGCACTGCAGGTGGCAGCTTTACCTGCTACACCACAACACCACAGCACCACCCCCGTATAACATTCTTAAAAATTTGTATTTTCTGACATTTTTTGGAAGATCCCCTCATGTTTTAGCTTCTAGCATAGGAGCTTAATGGCTTCTGGAAACAGGTGATGGGTGTATCACAGCAGATAAGATACTCTCACTCTCTCTTTGAGGGAATGAAAGAAAACTGGCCAGTCCATCTGAGGGTGTGGGTCTAGATCTGACAGAGCCCCTCAGGCAGGCTGGGAAGGGGGACCTTGGTGGGGCTGGAGTGTTGGTGCTCACCTGAGACCTGTGTATGGGGTTCTCTGGAGGAGGATGCTGTGGGTCTGCTCTGGATGGAGAGGTGGCCCCCCTCTGGAACCAGGTCTGAGCAGATGAGCCCCAGGGCCAGTGTGCGGCTGAGTCCCCTTCAGTACCTGAGTTTGAAGGCCCAGGAGGGAGGGCAGGGCTCTAAGACCCCTGGGAGGACCGTCCCCGACGTGGCCCTGTACTCTTGGCATCCACAGCCTGCTGGAGTATGATACCGTGACCAAGGAGGTGAAGGTGCTCTTGGACCAGCTGCGGTTCCCTAACGGCATTCAGCTCTCTCCTGCCGAGGACTTTGTCCTGGTGGCTGAAACGACCATGGCGAGGATCCGGAGGTGCGTGTGCTGTTCAGCAGCGCTGTCGCTTGTTTCCGGGGTGGGCTGGAGACATGCTGGATGGAGCCTGAGGACCCACAGGCACTGCTACTTAAGTAACCATGATAGAAGGAAAATTCAAGCTGGGTTTCCTTCCTCTCATTTGCAGCCTCCTCAAGGGCGCAGGTTGGGGAGTGTCTTCGCTTGGTGCCAGCCGTGCCCCCAGGAGGGCCTTGGCCCACCCCGTGCCCCCCCTCAGTCCCAGCTGAGCTGGCTCTCCAGGGTCTCCTCTCGGTAGCTGTGCTGTGGTTTACGATGTGCACAGCTGAGGACATTCCCCGCAGTGGATTTGGACCAACATCAATTGGGTGCCTGGCTCAAGTGTTTTTCCCCTTAAGTTGGGGGGTTGTTGCTTACTGCATCTTGGGTGACTCTTTCAGAGTCTACGTGTCTGGCCTGATGAAGGGAGGGGCTGACCTGTTCGTGGAGAACATGCCCGGGTTTCCAGACAACATCCGGCCCAGCAGCGCCGGTGGATACTGGGTTGCCATGTCAAGCATCCGCCCCAGCCCCGGGTTTTCCATGTTGGACTTCTTAGCCGAGAGGCCCTACATTAAGAAGATGATTTTTAAGGTAACTATTCAAAACTCATTCCAAAACACAAATGAAAAGGAAGCTAATTATGACCTCTCTTTGACCTTTATATTCCAAAGAAGTCTAGTTCTGCCTAAACTATGTGTTACTTCTAATGGTTTCTTAAAACGCATTCTAGTCCGCATCCTGAAAGGTAGACTTAAACATCGGAACCCTTTGATTATAAAGTGTTCTGGTTCCCTGTTTCTGGATACTTGTGTTGTCAGCCCCACCATGCTGTCTTTGGTGTCTCTGCCTGCCGGCCAGTCCCCTCCTCCCTCTGCCATGGCTCTCGGACCCTGTGCTCCCCTGCAGACCTGTGACTTTGTCTTGCACCTGCCCCTGCCCCTCTGTCACACGCACCTGCCTCCCTTCCTGTGGCCACACCCAGAAGCCACTTCCCTCAGCCTCATTCCTCTGCCTCCCCAGCCTCCCGTCAGTCTCACCTCTCCAGGGGACCTCCTACCACAACCAGATACTTAAAAAGATTACTACCCACTTAATCAGTGGCTGGCACTGTCCCTTGGACACAGCCTTTAAATGTTGATCACGCTGCCCTCTTGCTGAGGTGGGCGCTTGTGTCATGCAGAAGTCTTTCCCAGGAAGCTTCACTTTGCAGGCCAGAGGGAAGTTTGCAATTGGTATTGAATATGCGACCAGTAACAGGACACCGTCCCCAGCCTGCTGTGTGTGGCCTTTAGGGAGCTGGGGGTGTCAAGGCCGCTATGTGGTGAATCCTGATCTATTCAGAACTCTGTTCTTCCTCCAGTGCCAGCATCTGCCAGCTTCTGTCCCTGCTGGGACCGAGGAGGTGGCAGAGCAGTGGGGTGGGCTAGGAGAGAGGAGTTTTGGCGAGAAAGCCAGAGCAGCTGTGGGTCCTGGGCAGATGAATTGTCTCTGCCTCAGTGACTGCATCTGTAAATTGGAAAGAGTGGTGGTAGCATTTCTTATTTTTTTTTTAAAGATTTATTTGTTTATTTGAAAGTCATAGTTACATAGAAAGAAGAGAGGCAGAGAGAGAGAGAGAGAGAGAGAGAGGTCCTTCATTAGATGGTTCACTCCCCAGATGACCACAACGGCCAGAGCTGTGCCAATCCAAGGCCAGGAGCCAGGAGCCTCTTCTGGGTCTTCCATGTAGGTGCAGGGGCCCAAGGACTTTGGCCATCTTCTACTGCTTTCTCAGGCCACAGGAGAGAGCTGGATTGGAAGTGGAGCATCCGGTTCTCGAACCAGCGCCCATATGGGATGATGGCACTGCAGGCAGTAGCTTAACCCACTATGCCACCATGCTGACCCCTTATTTTTTTTTTTTTAAGATTTACTTTTATGTATTTGAAAGACAGAGTTACAGAAGAGGTAGAGCCAGAGAGACAGAGGTCTTCTGTTCTGTTGGGTCACTCCCCAAATGACCACAACAGCCAGAGCTGAGCTGATCTGAAGCCAGGAGCTTCTTCTGGGTCTCCCACTTGGGTGCAGGGGCCCAAGGACTTGGGCCATCTTCCACTGCTTTCCCAGGCCATAGCAGAGAGCTGGATTTGAAGAGGAGCAGCCAGGACTAGAACCGGCGCCCATATAGGACGCTGGCGTTGCAGGCTGGGGCTTTAACCTGCTGCTCCACAGTGCCAGCCCAGTGGTAGCATTTCATTAGGTGCTGAGCTAATGAATGAGAACAGGTAAACAGTGCCCTTGGCTAAGTGCTCAGTTGCTGTCACTGTCAGTTTTCCTGCAGCCAGGACGCAAGCACCCCTGCTGTCTGCTGGTGGCGGTCATGCCTCCCCGACTGAGCAGGCTTAGTTCACTGCTCTGTCTGCAGCACCTATAGTGGTGTGTGGTGCATGGTAGGCTCCTGGATGCGCTGTTGAATGAGGGAGTGACTGCAGAGCTGAGAGGCCCCGTGTGAGAGGGGTGGGGGTGCACTGAGAGCATCTGGGGCAGGAGGCAGCGTGGCCCTGCTCCCTCTGCCACCTTCCTGTGCCCTTGAGAGGGAGGAGAAGGCCGGGGGCCTCTAGACTTGCAGAGGTTAGGCTGTGCTCCAGATCTAATCCGAGCTGAAGTGTCATTGTCTTTGGAGTTGGAGGCAGTATCAGAGAAGGAGCAGGAAGGGCACAGAGAACTCTTCCTGAACAGTTGCAGGCCGGTCGTGCCCCGCCCCCCCATCACTCCGATCCTTTGATGTGTTTTCCCACAGCAGGGATGCTGTCCCTCATCACCACCAGCCGGAGACAGGCAGCTCCTGTGGATGGATGCCTCACTTATGTCCCGTCCACAGCCCATTCAGGTGTCTCCAGCCGCCCCAGCGTCCTTGATAGCAAAGGGCTGGATCCAGGAGTAGGCGTGGTGGTGGTGTCTGGTTGTCTCTATTCACCTCTGGCTTGTTCTTTCTTCCTGGCCTGATCCCTTGTGAGGTCACAGGTCACTTGGGCTGCTGAGCGTTCCACTGCCTTTGGATTTGTCCGTCCGGGTGTCCTCAGGATCAGATGCAGGTTCCCCAGGGGCGGAGTGTGGCTGTGAGCAGCTGTGTGCCTCGCTCTCCGGGGCGGTCTTTTGTAACTGAATTGTCACCAGAGCCATCTCACGGTTTCTTCTCGTGTCGCTGGCTCTGGTGTTGATGCTGTGACTTATCTTGATGCCCGAGTTGTCTGGCCATGGCCAACGGGCGTGCCCTCGGTGTGCTTCCTGAACTCGCTGCTGTCCCCCTGGGATGTGTTCTTTGCTTCCTGGCACACGAGCTGTTCCACGCTCATCCTGCCTATTACCTGTCCCGGCTCTGGCATCGGCCATTTCTCCAAGGAGCCCCACCTGGGTGCTAAGAGTCGCAATGTGTTTCAGCGTCACTGCCCCCAGCTAGGGGACACCTGTGTGCACTCATCCAGTATGTGTTGTAACACGCACACTCTGCTGAGCCTTCATTTATTTATCGTTTGTTTAACTTGAAACTCCATACTTATGTCTCCAGTTTTCTAGTCCCACACTGCAGAATTTATTCCAGTTCTTGCCCCTCTCCACCCTGTATTTGCACCTCCCTCTCCAACAGTGAGACAATATTTACCTGTTTCCTCAGTTCTCCTACACTTAACCAGTCTATAGCCATTGTCTCCACCTGCATGGCCCCCTGCTGGGGTCCAGTGCCACACACTGGGTCTCCCCTCCCTGCCTGGCCTCCTGTAGGAGCCTACCTTTCCCTTCAAGGGCCCTGGTACCACAGCCACTCTGTTACTGGGTGAGCACCCTTTTCACCCACATGGGCCCTGACAGCCTGTGCCAGGCCCAGTGGCTCCATCCTGTGTATGCACCTGCCCTGCTCACAGACAGCCGTTTGGCCCAATTGTTCAGGAGAGGGTGACAGAGTACACAGAATGTTTTAGAAAACTGACCATGGCTGCTGTGTGGAGAACGGGCCCTGGGGAGCCTGTCCAGTGGCCAAGTGTGAAGGACGCAGAGAGGCAGGGCTGGTGTCAGGCCCCATCTGCTGGATTGGGGAGCCAT
The DNA here is from genome assembly GCF_964237555.1 of Oryctolagus cuniculus. Taxonomy (NCBI): domain Eukaryota; kingdom Metazoa; phylum Chordata; class Mammalia; order Lagomorpha; family Leporidae; genus Oryctolagus; species Oryctolagus cuniculus. Next base: position 49,384,737 of record NC_091442.1, on the reverse strand, counting down.
GGATGCTGAGCTGGAGAAGGAAGGACCCCCCAGCCTGGAGGGATCTCGCACTGGGGCTGGAAGGGGAGGTGGGGCTTGTGAGCTCTCTGGGAACGTGTAGTTGAAAGGCGGTCTCAGGGATAAGCTGGAGAAAGCAAAGAGCAGAGAGGGGCGGCTGGGTCAAGGTCAAGGGTCAAGGTCACAGGAAGCCTTAGGGATTTTTTGGGCACCATGGCGGCTTTGGCTTGTTGCTGCTGAACATGTGTGGTGACTGGGAGACGCTCTGGACTGGATGGACACTTGAGTGCCTGGGTGTTAGCTGTCATGCCAGAGGTACACATCTGCCTGTCAGTTTCCATTCCTTGGTCTTAGAAATGTCTTCTCCACTGGGCTTTTCTGTTTCAAACTTAAGCAGCCATGGTGGATGTGCTGGAGGCAGAGCTTGGAGGTATCACTCCACGATCTACACACTGAGCTTTGAGGCAGGCTGTGGGATCGGCTTGTATGGGGTGTGGATTTGCTCGCTGAACCCTTTCGGCCTTGGGTTCTGGGGCGTGAATGGCTCTGTAATCCGAGGAGCTGATGTGCCCAGGTCATCCTGACGGTGCCTTTGGCGCTGTGTCTTCCTTGGATGTGACTTGTGTTTCCCTGTGCTCAGCCAGGCCAACCTTGCCCTGCACTGGCCTCCTTGGCCTGCTGGGAGCAGGTGGGGCTGCTGCGGGGCCCCGTGCTGGGATAGGAGGTGGGGCGATCCCAGCTCTGCCCTGGGTGGCGAGGGGCTATGCAGTTGTCTGCTCACAGCCTTCTCACAGTCCTTGCCTTGTGCTTCTTGTCCAGCTGTTCAGTCAGGAGACGGTGATGAAGTTTGTGCCGCGCTACAGCCTTGTCCTGGAGCTCAGCGACAGCGGGGCTTTCCGGAGAAGCCTGCACGACCCCGATGGCCTGGTGGCCACCCACGTGAGCGAAGCGCACGAGCATGATGGGTACCTGTACCTGGGCTCCTTCAAGTCCCCCTTCCTCTGCAGACTCAGCCTCCAGTCCGTGTAGCCAACCCGACAGCTGTGCATGCAGGGAGTCAGCCGCTGGGAACCCTGCCTGGCTCAGCTGGAGCCGGGGACGCGGCGCTGCCCACCTGCGCCTGCCAGTCCTCGAGGTGTGGTGGCCACGGCGGCCGCAACCCCCAAGGCTGTGTGGGTCCCTGAGGGCCACCCCTCAACTTGGGCTTGACTTTGGGTTTAGAGGGAAGCATAGTGTACCTGCCGGGGAAGTCAAATCTGTGAAGCCATTCTGTTTTTTTTATAAAAGCTTTCTAAGTACAGTAATTCTCTAGGGCCTAGGAAACACCATGCACTTTTAACAGGCTCGGGGTCGGTAGACAGAGCTGTAGGGGTCTTGTTGCTCCTGCTTCTGTCCTGCCAGCTGCAGCATCTGGTAGAAAGTGGGGCATGGAAAGGCGGGAGGGGGTGGTAGAGCACAGGTCACGTGCATCGGGGCCGCTGGGAGCTGTGTGAGCTGACTTGGGAGCTGTCTTCTTGAGGGTTGTATGGGACGTGGGCCCGGGTTCCTAGGTGTTCATTCCATATAGCAGAGGGGCATCAATCCCATCCTCCACCTGCTCCTGCCTGGCCTTCCTCTGCACCAGATTGTCTCACGGATAAGATGCCAACTGGGACACCCACAGCCTGAACTGGAGTCCTGATTTTAGCTTCTTGCTAATGTTTCACCTGGGAGGGGTAGTGGTGGTTCAAGCATTTGGGTCCCTGCCACCTGTGTGGGACACCTGGATTTAATTCTTGGCTCCTGGGCATTTGAGGGAGTGAATCAGTGGATGGAGGTTGTCTCTGTTTCTCTCTCTGTCTCTGTCTCTGAAGTAAGGTAAGTAAAAATTTGAGAAGACTCCTGAGTGGGTGCCCAGGAAAGGCAGACTGTTCCCAGCGGCTCAAGGGACTTCCTGGGTTTGTCTGTGAAACTTGGGTGGCCCAAGCACTCAGCACCTGCTGCAGGAGTGTGTTCAGGAGTGTCCTGTGTCCCTGCTTTGTCCTTGACCTCTCGACCCACAGATGTGAAAAGTGCACGTGTTAATGTCACATTTGCTCTAGTGTTAAAAGCCCCAAGTTGCTGTGTATCTTGACAAATACGTCTCCACACTGGAATTAAATTTGCTAATAAATAAAAAAACTAAAAAGACTTTTCGGATGATTAACCTTTTCTGATGGTGTGGCCGAGGACGGTGGCTTTTTAACAGCAACTGAAGGGAAACTGCGGGACCCCTCTCAGGGCAGGGCCAGGGCTCAGGCTGCCCACCTCCAGCACCAGCTCATCCTTTGTAGTCAACACTGCACGGTCTCCTTTCCTTCCTGGGTGTTGGTGAGGGCACACACGAGATGGGTTCTCAGCAAGTGTTTGAAATAACTTGATAGATACAGCATTTTAAATAGGTAATAGCACAAGCGTTAAGAGAGAATTGGTAGGTGCGGTGCAATTGGAACCATTTTTGTTGTCACAATGGGCATGCCTCAAGTTAGCGGTAAGCCAGCAGGCTGATGGCTGGTTAGACAAGAGGCAGAGGTTGGCATTAACCCAGTTGGTGCAACCTATGTCATAATAGATGAAAACTGTTAATATTGTTTTATATGACCCGCAAGGCAGCAAGTTGAATACTCATTAAATACTTTTTAATAGCTCACGATGAGCCTCCTATAGTAGATAGACAAGAACATTAAGGGAATACCCAATTATTCTTTTTTTTTTTTTTTTTTTTTTTTTTGGACAGGCAGAGTAGACAGTGAGAGAGAGAGAGACAGAGAGAAAGGTCTTCATTTTTTCCATTGGTTCACCCCTCAATGGCCACTGTGGCCGGCGCACCATGCTGATCCATAGCCAGGAGCCAGGTGTTTCTCCTGGTGTCCCATGCGGGTGCAGGGCCCAAGCACTTGGGCCATCCTCCACTGCACTCCCTGGCCACAGCAGAGAGCTGGCCTGGAAGAGGAGCAACCGGGACTAGAACCCGGGGTGCCAGCACTGCAGGCAGAGGATTAGCCTATTGAGCCGTGGCGCCGGCCCCCAATTGTTCTGTCATTAAAAAAGCTTCTATGGGCTGGGCCTGAAGGTTGACTTTTCAGTTCAGAACAGAGCTTTGGCTTTTACTGCTTCATTCTCACCACGGAAGAGAAGCTGGGAAATTGTTTTTTCACGATTTTGAGCAAGGGAGTCTCGACTTTGACCCAGGTGTTGATTCTCTCTGTACGTGTCACTTCCTGTGTTTTACGTGCTAATTTAGCATGGCAAGGTGCAAACTGCTCTTCTCACTAGGTCGGATATGCTTTTGCTGTACACAGAAGTGGGGTTTGCTCCAGTGTGAATCACTAGCACCCATGGAAAACTAGGCAGGTGACCCACAGCTTGCCTCTAGTGCCCATTACAGAACTCCATCAGGGTTCAGTTACTGCCTTTTGCAGGACGGGGATCCCTGTCTGAGCACTTTATGATCATCACACACTGGCAGAGTGATGTGGATGTTGAAAGTCTTTCACATCCACCGACTTTTAAATGACAGGAGGCAACGCGGTCTCATTGTACAGCTCTCAGAGCTGTGGCTGGCACACAGCTGAACCAAGACTCCCGTGCCACGGCTGAGAATGCCCTCCTGAGGCTGGAGAGCCGGTGACAGGATGGCCTTCTCAGGCCTGGCTGGGCAGTGGGTCGCAGCGGGGCTCTGGCAGTGAGGCTGCTCGCCGATGGCTCCCTGGGGAGTGGTCCCAGCGCTCTGCCCCACCTGCCCATCCATGCAAGGGCAGCTGTGCATTTGCCAAGCCCTTCCGATCCCTTGGGCCTCAAGGGCAGCACAGAGGACTCTGGTGGAGCCCACCCTCCTCATGGGAAGAGAGCACAGCTCAGAGCTGGCAGCTAGTCTGCCTTGCCAGTTCTTCCTGCCCACAGACCTGCCTGATTGTGGCTGCATTGGTCTTCAGGAGGTTTTAGCTGGCAACAAAAGGGCTGGACAGTCCCAGAGCTTTATGGAGGCAACTTAACTCAGACAACTTGGTGAAGGGAGCCCCTCACAGCACTCACCCGCCCTTCCTGACCACACCCTTTAAAAGGTAACATACACAGCCTTTGCTTTGAGATGGTCAGCTCTTTACTTAGCATTGTGCATCCACACAAGGTCCTGATGCCAGGAGCATGCTTGCTTTCCCTGCCTCCCACCTTTCCAGTGCTGCTTGCTGAGACCCTGGGTGGATGCTGGGACCCCCACTCGCTGAGGTCAGCCTGTGTCTGCTGTGGCCCCGACTCCAGTGACTTTGATCCGAGGACTCGGTCCCCTATGCTCCGGCCCTGGGTCCAGGTGTGAAGCATCAGCAGAACAGCTGATTGGAGAAGAAAGTGCAGTGTAACATAGGTAGCAGTGGGCGCCGCCCTTCTGTCCTTGGCAGCGACCTACTGGATCATCCATCACGTGTCTGTCGCAGCCACGGTCTTGCCCAGGAGTCAGTGACAGCGGAGAACGGGTACCTCCACCTTCTGGAGCCAGGGGATTACCCAGACCTCGGAGTAGCAGCTCAGGGTCTGCAAGAAACAAGGGCCCACCTGGGAATCCACCTGGCCGCCCCGGACCCCTGCCCCAGATTGCCGCATGCACACACACACCTGTGCCCGAGGGACTGCTGGCCAGTTACAGAGTCAGCATGCGTGTGTGTGCGCATGTGTGCATGTACATGCTCCTCACCAAGGCATTCTCCCCCAATCCCCACTTTTTATTCTGGAAAATGTCAAGCTTAAGAAAACTTGAAAGGATGATTGAGGACATTTACTTTGCACCTACATCTTGCCACATCTGGTTTTTTTCTCCCTGCGGAGAGAGGTATCATGTCCTATACACTGCATATACAGCTCTATCTATCTATGCAATTTCTGAGTGATCTCAAAGCAGGTCTTCTCCCACCCGTCTACTCCCCTGTTCTCCCACATCATGGCAGTGCAGGAACTCAGGAGGTGATGCTAGGGTACTGATGTGAGCAGGGGCTCAGACCTACCTGCTTCAGGGTATGGTTGCTTTGGAAGTCACAGTTGTCCAGCTGGGCGTGCGAGGTTTTCCTGCAGGTGGTTCGGCTGAATTCCACCTCAAGCATATATTTTAGGCCTTTCACTATCTGCAGAGAACGTGAGCAGAGGCTGGTGTTTTAAGGCTGGGTGGAAGAGACGGCAGCTCCTGCACCAACCAGCACTGGTGTGCCGACACAGGTGAGGAGGGAGACAGCTGGTGTGGAGGTCAACTCGGGATCCCCAGGAAGCGGGGAGCAGGCAGCTGCATCGTGGCCCCTGCCATTCCCTCCCTCCAGCAGAGTGCCAGCTCCTGGTTGGATCCCACACTAAAGGAGTAACCTCAGGCCAGGCTTGCCTTTGGGTTGCCCTGGCCCCCAGGCTGAGGGCAAAGTCCTTACTTGTTCCCTCTCTCTCCTCGGAGACAAAACGAAGCCACCTGAGTGGGAGATGCACCTGCTGTGAATGTTACATGGCTCCTGTGGCAAGCACTGCTGGCTTCTCCCTGTACCCCCTCCTCCCTGCTGCTGGAAACTGTGTTTTGAGTTTCAGAAGAGCCCTTTTGGGGCTGGTGCTGTGGCATTAGTAAGGCCACCTCTTAGCAACTCAGGCATTCCATATGGGTACCAGTTCAAGTCCTGGCTGCCCCACTTCCGATCCAGCTCCCTACTAATGCACCTGGGAAAGCAGCAGCAGATGACCCAGGTGCTTGGGCTCCTGTGCTTACCTGGGAGACCTGGATGAAGCTCCTGGCTTCAGCCTGGCCCAGTGCTGGCCATTGTGGCCATCTGGGGAGTGAACCAGTACATGGAAGGTCTGTCTCTCTCTAACTCTGACTTTTAAAATAAATTAAAAAATCTTAAAAAAAAAAAAAAAAGCCCTTCTCCAATTGGCCTTGCCAGTGACCTGGCTCATTTTTAGTCTCAGCCCCATCTCTAGTGAAACAAGGTCATCTCCACCATGGCCAAGGTCCAGGGACAACCTCCCATCCCCCCCTACAAGGAGGACAGGACACTGGGTCCAGGGCATCCTACTGACCTCTCTGGAGGAGGCGGTGCCTCAGAGGACCTGACAGCTCCGAGGCTGGGCCTGGAGCACTGACGCTGGCCACACGCCAGCCTGCCTTCCACAGCCGCTTCCGAACGGGAGACCGTGCTGCTCTCACAGCGACACTTGCCAAAATCACCCTCCTCCTGTGACCCACGGGACCAGAGTTTGGGCCTTCCCCTCAGAGCAGAGCCTCTGCACTGCCCCCTACCTCCTCCAGCCTCCAGCAGGGATGTCACTGAGGGCCAGCTTCCTCCAAGCAAGTGTCAGAGGCCACCACGCAGCCCTCCTGTCGCCTGTGCTGGCTGCATGTTCTTGGACTCAGAGGTAAACGAGGCTGGCTGTGCCCTGTGCGGTCCCTTGGGGGTAGCCATAGGTTACTAAGGGTGTGACCACTCTGCAGGGGACTGTGGGCCATTCAGGCAGGCTGGAGGCAGAGTGGGGTTGTGCATCAGGCAAAGAGGTAAGAGAACTCCGGGTGGGTAGAGCGCAGCACCTAGTCCTTTGGGGCCGAGGCTGGGCGGGGAGCGGGAGGTGGGGCCTGCCCTGGCTGGAGATGCCACGGCCTGCTCTGGGGCGAAGGCAGCACCTCTGTGTGTTTCTCTCCTGTCCCACTTCCTGTGGACTCTGGGCTGGAGGTCTGGTGACTGCCCTGGGTGACAGGTTTTAGCCTTGGTGTGCCTCAGCTGGTGGTGGGGTGTGTTTGTGGGGGTGGTGAGGTGAGGGTGGGGCTGGTGCCGCTCAGCTCCCCAGGGCCCCTCACCTGGACCAGGGCCCTGCGAACAAAGGACTCCTTGAACAGGAAGATGTCGTCTGTGCAATTGTTGAACCTCTCCACGCTGTGCCTGGCTGCGGCCAGGACTCCAGGGTCATCCGTCTTGATGGTCTCGGGGAATCCTGGCTTCAGGCCCGAGTTAAGATCTTGGGAACAAAAATCTGAAAAACAACGAGATGAGCACAACAATGATCGCGGGAGCCTTGCAGTGGGTGCCATGCCTTGTGCCTGGGCAGGCCCCCTCTCCTACCCACCCCACCCCACCCACCCCATAATGCCTTTGTTGTGTTTCCCTTAGCACCCCTGCTCCCCAACCCCCGCAGCAGGACCTGTGGACAGGATGTGGCCTGGGGTGTTAGGGGAAGGGCCCCCGGCCTCCACCCCTCTGCATGCCCCAGCCTAGTGGGTCACGTGGTAGTGCTGACCTGGTCCTGCCTCCCCACTTGTGCACGGCTCTCTGGCTTCTCTGTGCCCAAGCCCTTGCTGGGGATGACGGCCGCTGAGCCCAAGTGTAGGCAGCTGCAGTTCTGTGTCTTTTCCACGTCTTCCCATGCGAGGGAGGCATACTCGGCTTCCCTCCCAGCCGCATCTCAGCGTCCGTGCCAGAGCTGGACCCTGGCATCCCTTTGACTGCCAGAGAGCCGAGGTGGCAGATGGCCTGGGGTCTGGCTCGGGGGAGACCCTGAGCTGCTCGCTCCTTTGTCCAGCTTCTTTCTAGCCCTTTCCTGCCCCCTCCTCCTGCTGGGCACGCAGAAGCTTCTTACGGTGTCCTGCAAAGCAACACGCAATGAAAGCATCAGCATGGCAAGAAAGCAGAGCAAGTGAGGTGGGGGAGTCGGGGTGCAAGGTGCGTCTGTGGGGGTGCTGGTCTGAACAGATCTGTAGGGAGACTCCAAGGGCCCTGTTCTGAGTTGAGGACTGAGTCCCAGCACTCAGCAGAGCAGGACAGCTGAAGAGGGGTCTGGAGAGCTGGGGGAGGGGCAAGGTTGGGCCAGGCACTGGTGTCTGGTCCTTCCAGGCACAGAATTTGCCTTTTATTACAAAGCGGAGGGGGCCAGTGCTATGGCATAGTGGGTAAAGCTGCCACCTGCAGCACCGGCATCCCATATGGGCGCTGGTTCTAGTCCTGGCTGCTCCACTTCTCATCCAGCTCTCTGCTGTGGCCTGGGAAAGCAGAAGATGGCCCAAGTCTTTGGGCCCCTGCACCTGCTTGGGAGACCTGGAGGAAGCTCCTGGCTCCTGGCTTCAGATTGATGCAGCTCTGGCCATTGCGGCCAACTGGGGAGTGAATCAGTGGATAGAAGAACCCCCGCCCCCACCTCTCCTCTCTGTGTAACTGACTTTCAAATACATACATCTTAAAAAAAAAACCAAAGAGGAGATGAATGTGAGTGTTAACGCAGGCTTCATACAGCCACAAGTGAGTGCTGCCTCATGAGTGGCTTGAATCTGGGCTTCTCTATTTTTCACTTTGTCCATAAAAGTCATGAAGTGCTTATATGTTACATAAAAATTTAAAAGATTTGGAAGAATTATAAGTACATTGGAAAGGGGACTGGGAGAATAGGGAAGAGGAGTTTTAGGTTTATAAATCTTTTTTCTTCCCCCCTTAAGATGTATTTATTTATTTGAAAGGCAGAGTTAGAGAGGGAGAGAGGTCTTCCATCAGCTGGTAAACTCCCCAAATGGCCGCAACGGCCAAGACTGTGCCAGATCAAAGCCAGGAGCTAGGAGCTTCTTCTGGGTCTCCCATGTGGGTGCAAAGACCCAAGAACTTGGGCCATCTTCCTCTGCTTTCCCAGGCACACTAGCAGGGAGCTGGATTGGAAATGGAGCAGCCGGGTCTCCAATCGGCGTCAATATGGGATGCTGGCGCAGCAGGTTGCAGCTTTACCTGCTATACCACAGCTCCAGCCCCTAAACCTTTTACTTCTTCAGAGTTTCCAGAACTATCAGTGTGCCAGAAGTGAGAGAGCCAGGCTGCATATAAGGCAGGTACTGGCCAGTACCACTGGCAAGCAGATTAACATGAAGAAACTTAATGTGAAAGTCCCTCCTTGGTGGTAGGGCCCAGGCGGGAGGTGGGGATACTCTAGCTGGCTCCTGGGTTAGGAAGAAATGGAAACTCCAGGGGGTCAGCCCTGTGGTGCAGCTGGCTAAGCCTCAGCCTGCCACACTGGCATCCCATATGGGCGTTGGCTCACAACCCTGCTGCTCCACTTCTGATCCAGCTCCCTGCTAATGCACCTGGGAAAGCAGTGGAAGATGCCCCAAGTGCTTGGGCCCCAACACTGGAGACCCGGAAGAAGCTCCTGGCTCCTGGCTTCAGCCCAACCCAGCTGGTGTGGCCATTTGGGGAGTGAACCAGCAGATGGAAGATCTATCTCTCTTTCTCTCTGTATCTTTTCTCCTCTCTGTAACTTTGCCTTAAAAAAAAAAAAAAAGCCTTAAAAAGAAATAGCAGCATGAATCCAACAGGGGGAAGCAGATCTGAGTGTTCCCTGGGGATAACATGTCCCCTTCCCCAAAGGGACCCAGAGGAACACCTGTTACCTGGGCCTGGGGTTGGGTACTAGACAGTAGCTGCAGGCTGACCGGCTCCTTGTCCGAGAAAAGGTTGGGGCTGGAGGGTGCTCGGGGCTGTGCTGGCCACAGAGCAGTGCCGAGGCAGTGAGCACCTGTGCACGGATATAAAATGCTGAGTAGTTTGGAGAGGGGGCAGTGGACCTGGCGCCCTTTCCCTGGGACTCATGTCACACATGAGTGTCCTCAGAGGCCAGGCCCTGCCACAGACAGGTTTGAGAAAAGTGGAGGACTTGGCCACATAAGCACCTGGGCGTGTAGCTCCTTCCAACTCCTGTCCCTGAACGGCTTGGACCTGCTCCAGGGACTGAGGACAGACGGGGGTCCCTGCACCCCATCCCTGCTATCACCAGCGTTCCGTGCATTATGGAAATCTAGGGCCTCTCCTCTCCCTAGTGCTGAGGTTCAGAATGGGGGGCAAAGCTTCCAAGCAACCTGTGCTGTTTCTTACTTAAAAATGCATTTTTTCAGGGCTGGCGTTGTGGTAACAGGGGGTTAAGTCTGTAACATGGGCATCCCATAAGAGCGCCCGTTCAAGCCCCAGCTGCCCCACTTACAATTCAGCTCCCTGCTAATGTACCTGGGAAAGCAGTGGAAGATGGCCGTAGTGCTTGGTCCCCTGGTACCCATGTGGGAGACCAGGATGGAGTTCTTGCCTCTTCACTTCAGTCGGGCCCAGACCTGGCCCTTGCAGCCAATATGGGGAGTGACAGAAGATCTCTTTCTCTCCCTTTCTCTCTCTCTCTCTCTCTCTCTCTCTCTCTCTCTCTCTCTCTCTCTCTCCCCCTCCCTCCCTCCCTCCCTCCCTCCCTCTCTCCCTCTTCCCCCCACCACTCCATCACTCTGCCTTTCAAATAGATCAGAAAATAAAAAATGTAAAAAGAAGCAGTTTTCCCACACACATTACAGGTGACTCCTGAAGTCCCCTTCCCCCGTGTTTCTCAGACCCCAAGCTCACCTTCTGGGTCATGTTCCACCTGTCCAGCTCCTACAGCCCACCTGGGCGGCCTCTGAATGGGCTTCATTTAAATGCAGGACACACACATGATGCGTATGGACCCTTCACGACCACCTCTGAGATCTGAACTGCAATGCAGGCTCCGACCTGCAGGTGGCACCAAAGCTTGGGGCCACGGTCAGTGACCAGGGCTTGAGTTCCCCAGTGATACCACCCACTGGGCAGGCCCCCTGTCCTCCAAGAAAAGACCGGCAAATAGTGCTGCAGCGGATTCATCTGGGCCTCTGTGACACGGCGGTCACGAGGGCGTGTGTAGGGGAAGATGCAGTGGGGAGCACCTGCATGTAGCAGGGAAGGGGTGGGTTCTGTGGAAGCTGTACCTTCCTCTTTTAGGAGTATTCTAGGTGTGACCCCAGCGGGGTGGGGAATCCCAGTGTGTGAAGCCACCCCCACCCCCGAGGGATCCCAGGCACTGGGCACTGAATACGGGCAGCCTTGCTAGTCTCCTCTGTGTCCCATGTCTCCTGGGCTGGGGAGACACCGTGTTCGGGGCTGAGGTGCTGCTGGGGCTCTCAGGGAGGTCCCCTGCTAGCCCCCACTCCCGTCTCTCAGGGCTTACAGTCTGGAGGCCGCGCCCAAGGACTGGGGTGGTAGGAAGTGAGTGTCCAGTTCAGGGGGACTGTGTCCATTCTGCCCCCTCCCACTGCCCCGGGGGATGAGTCCCTCAGCTCATCCATGCTCCTCTGCTCCTCTCACCCGATGCCATCAAAACTGAATTGGGGTTGACGCCATCAATTGCAAGGGTGCACAGGTCCCCATGTGAAGAGGGATGAGCAGGTTCATGCTGCCAAGGGCACACGTGTCCCCTTATCTCTCCCTGGATTAGTCCTGGCCTTGGTTCACTGGCACCTATGCAGGGTGGGAGTCCCAACCCTGCCTCTCTCGGGCTGTGCTTAACCTCTCTGAGCTTTCACATCTTCATCTGGAACTCGGGGATGATGATGGCAGCAACCTCACAGCGGGTGGTGAGAAGGAAGGAGACACCGCATGGGGCACACTTAGCAGTGGACGATGTGCAGTAGTTATCAATACGCCAGTCTGGCCACCGAGAGGGGCTCTAAGAGCAAGCAGACATGCCCTTGGGGAACAGAAATCAGCACTGGGAAGAAAGGATGCAGTGGTTCCCTGACCTCCTGGCCTGGAGGGGGCGCTGTCTCTCCATGTAGGGCATAATGCTCCCAGCCCGAGATGCTTATGACCAAAGAGTGACAGCACCTTGAGGATGAAAGAGGAGACAGCTGACCCCAGGTCAGGTCCCTGCCCTGGCTGGAGGGGGCAGGGGCAGGGCATGGCTGGCAGCCCGTGGGGCTTCCTGGAAGAGACGCCAGCCTGGAGGAGAAAGAAGCGCATTTTGCTTGTAATCTACAGCTAAAGGGTAGCGGGAAGCCGTGTGGCAATTTCCTGTGTCCTGGAGGGCCCTGGTGGACAGGTGCTGTGAGGGTTCAGCTTCTAGCTCACGGGTGCTGAGAAAAGCCAGATGCCCATAGGGCCCCACCCTGGGGTCCCTGCTGTCCTCGTTCTCACCCTCCCCCTCCCTCCAACACCAGCAGGTTCTGGGATCCGTTGTCAGATGAAGCAAGAGAGAGGCTGCAGGGCTGCAGGCTGAGGTGGGGGCCCAGGTTCCCCTGTCTGTCCTCCCCGGCCGGGCAGAGGGGCTTCCAGGCGCTCACTCTGGCCTGCTAGAATCCCCAGAAACAGCTGTGGTGCTGGGGTCCAGCTCATGGGCCCAGACTCTGGCAGCCAGGCCAGCTCAGGCCAGCCCAGGCCCATCGCAGGCCACCACACCTCTACTCCCTGAGCCGCTTCTGCTCAGCCCCTCTGGGCCCAAGGTGGGGATGCACGTGGTCATTTTCCCATTTCATAGATGATGGAATTGAGCCTTGGGAACATTCCAAGATCCCGCAGCTATGGGGCAGGAGGGCAGTCTGGGGTGCTTTGAGGTTTCCTATGCCGGTATGGGCTCCGCCTCCTCCATCTGGGGTTCAGTGGCCGAGACCAGGTTTGAACGGGGAGGCCCTCTGGGCCAGCCAAAGAGAAAGCAGGACCTGGATATGCCAATAAAGTCCAGCTGTCAAGGGGTGCCCCCGCCCCAGTCCTGTCCCTGCCCTGGCCCTGCTCTGTTGGAGACTTCAGAACCTTAAGGGTAATTCCTCCCAGGCACCACCAGAGGGCAGCCTCTCCAGGAGACTTCTTCACTGTGCATAAGCAGCTGCCCCCACCTCTCCCCTGGATGCACACCAAACACAGCAGCAGGCTGGGGTCAGGACAGGGCAGGGGCAGAAGCCCCCCTGCCTCCGTGGCCTAAGCTGATATCGGGTGTCCTGCTGACTCTGGGCCTCCAAGTGTGGGCCACGTGTTTGTGGGGAAGGTGGGGGGAGATCACCCCGGGGGACACACCCCATGGCTTGTCCCCCTCACTGACAGCGGAAGCTGCACCCCCACACCAGCCCTGTTCTCCAGGTCCCCAAGTCACAGCACTCACCCTGCACCCTTAGGTGTAAGAAACTGACGGGCCCCCAGCGTCACTGAGCCCTGATGTCCAATTCACCGTTGGGGGGGAGGGGGAGTGTGAGGCCGTCCACGAACCTGTGGTCTTGGGTACCCTCATCTGGTCACCTTTGGTCAGACTCTGGCCCCAGAGTGGGTGCTGTCCCCGCTGCTGGGCCCTGGGCTGCGGGGAACTTGAGTAGGTCCCAGCCCTCTGGCACCTGCTGCTTCCTCGCCCCTCCACGGTCTATGCGGGCAGCAGAGGGCACTACCCAGCTCCCTCCGCCGGCAGGCAGGCAGGCGCTCCTTGGCTGTGTTACCTGGGCAGGTGGCCACTCATCCAGCTGTGCCTCTCTGTTTGTCTCCTCTTCCTCCTCGCCCCTTCCCCTGTGCTGACCTCCGGGGTGCAGACTTAGGGTCCCTGCGGCCAGGTGAGGGGACAGAGAGGAACAGTGCACAGCAGGCGCACCCTCTGAATGCTGCCTCCGCACGGTCCCGCGGGCTCCAAGCCGGGAAAGTGAGACCCCAGGCGAGGAGGAAGCTTGGTCAGTCTCTGGAGGCTGGGGGCAGCCAGGGGAGATTCCCCCTTACCTGGGGAACGGGCTCCTGCGGTGAGCACCACGAGGCAGCAGAAGGCAAGCAGCGCCCTGGCCGGCCGCATGACTGCGGGGCAGCTGCACTGCAGGTCGGTGAGCGGTGCTGGGCTAGAGTGCAGGGAGCCGAGCCTGCCCTATAAACCCCCACCTCCACCTTGCGCAGGGGCTGGGCCAGGGCGGGGCTGGGGGGGGTGCTTGCTCCAGGCTGGGGAGGGGGTGGCGTCTTGCTGAGTCATTTCGCCCAGAAGCGCTTCATTGCCGCCTCCCTCTCGACCACAACTGGCAACCGCTTCCTTTACAAAGTTTCCAGGCAGCGATAGTTTGCAGGGGAGGAGGAGGAGAAGTGAGACCTGCGAGGGAGCCCGGTGCAACGCCCTCCCGTGCGCTCACGGGGAAGGCTAATGTCTTCAAGAATCCGCGGGGATTTTCAGAAGCCGCGTCGTGTGGTTTTCCTTCTCCAATCGTTCTTCCTCCCTCAATTCCGGCTTTCTGGCCTCCCCCCCCCAACCCGGGGGTTGGGACGGGGCGAGAGGCTCAGAGCCTGAGCTTCATCTTGTACGCACTGTGTCAGCCGCAAGTGGCTGATCACTTCCCTTCTCTGGTTCCAAGTCAGCAAAGCAGAGCGAAGAATGGTTTGTGGCTCCAAGGACCTGGACCGCGGTGGTCTATGTACGTGCCCCGGGGCAGGGGGCTAGGAGGGGGCTTTGGAGACAGGCCCCCTCCCCCACCCCAGTTTTAGTACCACTCTGCCACTGCAAACCTGGGTGCTCTCTGGCAAGGTGCCTCAGTTTCCCCCGGGGCTGCTTCAGTGTCAATGCTCCTGGCTTGGCGTGGAGCAAGCTGCTTCGGAGGGGTCCTGTCCAGACAGGTTGGAGACACCTGAGTCGGAGCAGGGAGACCCGTGTGCACAGGGCTGGCGTCACCCAGGGTGGCTGGGTCAGGGCCCTCACTTTTAACCCAAATCCCAGGGAAAGCGCTGCCCCTACTTCCGCCCCTGGCCCTTCTTGCTTGTACCGGGTTTCAGGCAAGGGGCTGTGGGTTTGTGGGTCCTGGGCAAAGAGCATCATCTCTCAGCTTCTGGCTTCTGAGATCTGTTGTGAGGACTGTGATGGCGGCCACCGTGATGGCAGGCAGCACGGCTCCAGGTATGGTGGCTGCTGTGACCCCTCCCCCCTCCCCATGGCTGTGCCTGGCCCTGGGATCCTCCTCTGGCTGAGACCAAGCAGGAGGCAGGAAGGCAGACTTGATCCCAGGTTGCTGCTGCACTGAGTGTCCTGTTACCCTCCGCTTCATGGGCACTGGACAAAGCTCAGGGTGGTTAGGAGACGCCCCAGCACCCAATGTCTTCTCCTAGCTGCAGGCCCTTTCATCCATGAATGCGGGGTGCTGGGCTCCCCCATCCTGTGGCCTCATCTCCCCCAGAGCTGCTGGGCAGGCAGAGGCGCAGGGCGGCCCTGGGTAAGTCACAAGGTGCACCCTCAACCTGCCTCACTCAAGTAAGAGGGCATTCTCCCCTCCCCTCCATGTCTTGGACCTGGGACATTGACCTTGTGTTTCTGGACTGGACTGGAACTGACATCCCTGACCTTCCTGGTGCTTGGCCTCAGCCTGTGATTTACACCACTGGCCTGACCTGAGCCTGGACTCTGAGCCTGTGTGGCTGTGTGAGCTGACACCTGACTACGAATGTCCACTGTTTGAGAGAGCTCCACGGACCTGCTCTCTGGAGAACACGGATGAGCACAGATTGGGTATCAGAGTGGGTTAAAGGAATAGACTTTTTTTTTTTTTAAGATTTATTTATTTATTTGAAAGTCAGAGTCACACATGGAGAGATGGAGAGGCAGAGAGAGAGAAAGGTCTTCCATCTGCTGGTTCACTCCCCAAATGTCTTCAACAGCCAGAGCTGCACTGATCTGAAGCCAGGGCCAGGAGCTTCCTCCAAGTCTTCCATGTGGGTGCAGGGGCCCAAGGATGTGGGCCATCTTCTGCTGCTTTTCCGGGCCATAGCATAGAGCTGGATCAGAAGTGGAGCAGCTGGGACTCGAACTGGTGCCTAGATGGGATGTTGGCACTGCAGGCCACGGCTTTACCTACTATGCCACAGCACAGGCCCTGAACAAATTTTAAGAAGGAGTTTTATAAACTGGTTCTGGAGTTTTTCAAATTGGCTCTCTCACCTGATTATCTTTAAAGACAGTTGATGAGGGGCTGGTGTGTGGCACAACATCTATATCTGAGCGCTGGTTCAAGTCCTGGCTACTCTGCATCTGATGCACCTCTTTATGAATCCACCTGGAGAAGCAGCGGAAGGTGGCCCAAGGCCTTGGGCCTCAGCCTCCCACAGAGGAGACCAGGAGGGAGTTCCAAGCTCCTGGCTTTGGCCTGGCCCAGCCCTGGCTGTTGCAGCCATCTGGGGAGTAAACTAGCAGTGGAAGATCTCTCTCCTCTCTCACCCTTTCAAATAAACACATGCATCTTTACAAAGACTGCTAATGAATCTCCCTTCTCTGCAGTTTTGGTTTTCCATGGCCAACCGCAGCCTGGCAATATTGAATGAAACCTTCCAGAAGTAAGCAACTCGTAAGGTTTAAACTGTGTGCCATTCTGAGGAGTGTGATGAAATGTCCTGCCACTGTGGCCTCTTCACGCTGGTCGCTTGGTGGCTGTCCCGGTTATCAGATGGGCTGTTAGGGCATGGAGCTACCTGTGATGAAATGGCCGTTATTTTACTCAGCAGTGGTATGGAAGGGCAAGCGTGGAGACATGAGCCGTGCAGATACGCCAGGGAGAAGCCATAGGGTGTTTCGTATAAGCGAGAAGGTGAGAGCTTCAGCTGAATTCACAGGGACAGAAGTGTGGACTGAGCTTGTTAACATTTACAGTAAGAACAAATCTCCCCGCTGAGCAGCTGTGAGGAAGGAAGAACTCTGGGCTGTTTTTTTTTTTAAGCTTTAATTTATTTATTTGAGAGATAGAGTTATAGACAGTGAGAGGGAGAGAGAGAGAGAGGTCTTCCATCCACTGGTTCACTACCCAAATGGTTCTGGAGTTTTTCAAATTGCAACAGAGTTGCACTGATCAGAAGCCAGGAGCCAAGAGCTTCTTCTGGGTCTCCTATCTGGGTTCAGGGGCCCAAGGACTTGGGCCATTTTCTACTGCTTTCCCAGGCCATAGCAGAAACCTCGGTTGGAAGTGGAGCCACTGGGACTCAAACCAGTGCCCGTAAGGGATGTCGGCACTACAGACTGGGGCTTTAATCTGCTGTGCCACAGTGCCAGCCCCTATATGCATGATTTAGTGCTATCTGTGGTTTCAGGCATGCATAGGGGTCTTGGGAACTTATACCCTGTAGGTAAGTGGGAATGACTGCACTTCTGGTAGTAAGGGAGCACTGATAGTTACAGAGAGAGGCAGAGGCAGGAGAGACATAGAACCATCTGCTAGTTCACTCCCCAAATGGCCACAAAAGTCAGAGCTGAGCCCTTCTGAAGCCAGGAGCCAACAGCTTCTTCCGGGTCTCCCCCATGGGTGCAGGGGCCCAAGCACTTGGGCCATCTTCCTCTGCTTTCCCAGGCACACTAGCAGAGAGCTGGTTTGGAAGTGGAGCAGCTGGGACTCGAACCGATGTCCACGTGGGATGCTGGTGCTGCAGACCTGGGCTTTAACCTGCTGCGCCACAGGGCCAGCCCCAGGGGAAGCACATTTGTGAGTGGATTCCCTAGTATCCTTGGAGAGCACTGTCATCCCTCTTCTATGTAGCGTAGACTTGACAGCGGGAACAAGCAGCCACTCAGCTGAGTGAACTACTGGAGAGACAAAATCTCCCTGATCCCCATGCTTGCTCTTCTTCCTTCTCTCAGCCTCTGGGAGCTTCTTGAACTCAGGTGGGGTTTGCAGGTGACTACCTGAGATGTATAGAAACAGCTCGATATCCCCTTGCTGGGGATCCGCTCTCTGGGATGTGATGCAGGGAATTTTGAACCACGAGCCAGGCTGTGTACTGTGCTCAGACCAGTACCAGACCTGCGATAGTCTCCCAACTCAGGGGCTGTGGTCAATGGTTTTGGCTGGATGACCACAGATGTGGAAGGAACATGATTAGACGATCGGTGACAGGGGCTGACATTGTGGTGTAGCGGGTAAAGCCGCTGCCTGCAACGCCAGCAACCCATATGGGCACTGGTGATGTAATGGGAAATGCAAATGGGAACAGACTTGCTTAGCACCTGGCAGAATCCCCCAGTGGCTCCCGGACCTGTGGAGTGAGGGTTTAAGGGTAGGGTCAGGTGGAAGCTTCTAGAACTGCCTCTGCACAGGAGCATAGCAAACCGAAAGCAACACCACATGCCTGGAGGGATGGCGGAGATTCATGTACCTCACCTCCCCCGCCCCCTCCCCACTGCCCGCAGCTCTCCTCCTCGCCTGTGTAGTAGAGAGATGGGTTCCAGGTGATAACGCCAATCACAGCTATTGCACCAGATGCGATTTCTTTGCTCCAGGAAATGCACGAATCCCCTGGCACCTGGTGCGCAACTTTTGATCTGGCAGATGCCTGCTTGTCCATGCTCGTTCACAGAAACCACCAGAAACAGCTTTCTCTCAGCCTCCCTCTGGGGGCATGAACTTCCCAGTCCTGTGTCACAGTGCAGGACACAGGGATCCCGACTGCTTTTCTCATCCACCAGGCATCATCCCGGTCCGTTAGGTTCAGGACAGGATGCGAATGGACCCAGGGAGCAAGCACCGTGGACTGACTGTGAGACGTTAGTGTGACAGAGCTTGTTAGTGGGTCGTAGCAGATACTGTTCACTTGACCACGGGCCACCAAGTTAACCATGGGACCATTGCCGACCTGGCTGAGTTCCCCCTCTGTGAAGGGCCCTGTCCAATATGCATGGGTGCTTATGTTAGTGCCATGTCCCTCTGTGTGCAGTATCCATTACTCATGGGTCAGTGTTTCTGTGTGTGCTCCCGGGGCATGGGTAAAAGGCTTCCTATGTGTGTATCTCTGCATGTGTGTGAGCATGTACATGTTAGCGTACATACATGGACATGGTGTGCCTGTATCACTGTGTGTGTGCATGTGTGTGATGGTGATGTGTACTATTTCTATCCCATCCAGGAATAGCAGAACTGCTACAGGAGTACTGGGCTGTATACAGAATTCTTAGGCACTCATTAGTTCATTCATTCATCCTTTGCTATTTTTTTTAAGATTTATTTGAGGGGCTGGCGCTGTAGCACAGTGGGTTAAAGCCCTAGCCTGCAGTGCCGGCATCCTATATGGGTGCCGGTTCGAGTCCTGGCTGCTTTACTTCTGATCCAGCTCTCTGCTATGGCCTGGGAAAGCAGTAGAAGATGGCCCAAGTAATTGGACCCCTGCACCTGTGTGGGGGACCTGGAAGAAGCTCTTGGGTCCTGGTTTCAGATCAGTGCAGCTCTGGCTGTAGTGGTCATCTGGGGAGTGAACCAGTAGATGGAAGTTGTCTTTTCTCTCTGTCTCTCCCTGCCTTTGTCTCTCTCTGTAACTCTGCATTTCAAATAAATAAATCTTTAAAAAAAGAGTTATTTGAAAGGTAGGGTGACAGCGAGAGGAGGGGAGAGAGAGAGAGAGAGAGAGAGAGAGAGAGAAGGAGATCATTCAATCTGTTGGTTTACTCTCCAAATGGCTGCAACAGTCAGGGCCAGGAAACCTGGAGTTTCATCCAGGTCTCCCTCGTAGGTGGCAGGGCCCCACGTACATGGGCCATCTTCCACTGCCTTCCCCAGCGCATTAGCAGGGAGCTGGATTGGAAGCGGAGCAACTGGGACTTGAACTGCTGCTCCCATATGGGATGCAGGCATTGCAGGCAGTGGCTTAACAATGTTGGTCCCAACATGTGGTCCCTGGGCCAGCAGAATCAGTGTCCTCTTGCAGCTTGATGGACACACAGATTCTTGGTCCCCGCTGCAGCCTGTGGGATGAGACTCTCAGATGGTGGGCCCCGGGCCCCAGCTTCTAACGTCTGAGATGCACTGATACTCCCCACTTGCTGCTTGCCCTGGGGTCTTTTCTCATTGGCATGCCCGGTGCCCCTCTGGCCTGCCCTGTGTGCCCATTGCTGACCTTGGCCATGCAGAGAACATGACTTTGCCACTCCCTGGGCTTCAGGCTGGGCTCCCACGCAAGATTCCTGATGCTGGGGTGGTGGAATGGATGTGGGAGGGATGAGGGCTGGGCCAGAGCTCTTGGTGTAGTGAAGCCAAGTGCACACACACATTTCCCAGCACCCCCCCCCCCCCCCCCGTGGATATGGTCACTCCTGCAGAACTCGTGGCTCAGCCTGCAGTGAAGTCACTCAACCTGGTTTCTCCAGGCCTGTCCCAAGCTGCCATAGGGGGGAGGGAGCCGCCCTGCTGTCACCCGGGTGGGCAGGAAGTGCTGTCTGTAACCCCCCCCCCCCAGGAGCCCAGAACGCCTTCCTCTCTCTGTAAATCTCCAGGGAGCCCTTCCTGCCTTGTATCGGGGTGCAAAAGAGGTGCAGCTTAGGCGTCCCCCCCTCCCCTCTACCCCCATCATCCACAGCTCAGCACACAGAGGGTTAAAGTGTGTTGCATTTTACCCTGGGTAGGGGGCTGTCTCATTGCTGGCTGGGCAGGCTCTGCCCGCGGGTCACTGGACAGGTTGCCTTCCATGGACCACTTTTGCAACCTGTAAGGAACACCCAGTAAAGTGTGTGTGTGCAGCTGCTGGATTAGTTACCTAGGGTGAGTGACAGCCACCCCCCCCCCCCCCCCCCAGCGCATCTGCCACCTCCCGGGGCCAGGCTCCCATGCTCAGGCTGCAGGCACACGTGGTGCAGGTGCTGGCCAGGGCTGCTGTCCCACTGGAGGTTTGGGGCACGCCTCGTTTCCAAGCTCATTTGCAGGTTCACGTGCTGATTGGCGGTTGTTATTTCTTTGGGGGCTGTATGAAGAGCTTTGGGTTACTACCGTGAAACACTGACTTGCTACAGAAAAAGGGTTTATTTAGCTCACAGCTGTGGACCGAGATGGGGCGGCCTCGTTCGTGGGGCATCTGACGGCAATTGCGGAGCACGTGGCGAGCCAGGACTGGGCTCAAAGGTATGTAATAAGCTTTTGTAACTACCTTTTTCCATGAACTCAAGAGGGGACGCCCCCTCCACTTAAGCGGCTCCCACGAGGTTCTGCAGGTTCCACTGCGCCCCCTGGAGGCCAAGCCTGTGTCTCACGGGCCTGGGAGGGCGACCTTAGCGGTCAGGCTGCGGTTTCAGTTCCGTGCTGGCCGCTGACCGGAGACCACCTTCGGGCCCCAGCCTCAGGGACTTTCCTAGGCAGCCGCTCGCTTCCTTAAAGCCCGCCTGGGAGAGCGAGGGGGGTCAGAAAAAGCGCGTCACAACCTTCCGCGGCCTTGTTCTGTTGGTTAGAGGCAAGTCATGGGCCCTGCCTACCTGCTCGCTCAGGGAGGGAGGGGAGCAGGGGGCCGGGGTCCCGGAGCCTGCAGCCGCCCTCGCTGAAGCTCACTCATTGGCTGTCTCCATTGAAGATGCTGAGGGAATGGGTTTCCCGGTTGTCCACGTGAGATAAGGATTCAGAGCAAGGACCTGAGTAAGGGAGTAAGAGAGGGAGTGAGGGAGGGAGGGGGGAGGGACGAGGGAGGAGGAGGAGGGAGGGAGAGGAATGAGAGAGAGGAGGAGGGAGGGAGGGGGAGGGAGGGAGAAGTGAGGGAGGGAAGAAGGGGGAGGGAGGGGTGAAGGAGGAGAGAGGGAGGAGGAGGGAGGAGGAGGAGGGAGGGAGGGAAGAAGGGGGAGGGGAGGGGTGAAGGAGGAGAGAGGGAGGAGGAGGGAGGAGGGAGAAAGGAGGGAGGAGGAGGGAGGGAGGGGAAGGGGGAAGGGGAGAGGGAAGGGACAGAGGGGAAAGGAAGGGGAAGGGAGGAAGGAGGGAGAGAGGAGGGAGGAGGAGGGAGGGGGAGGGAGGAAGGAAAAGGGAAGGAGGAGGGGGGAAGTGTGACCCAACCTCCTTTTAGGCTCCTGTGGGGCTAGGAGGTGGTGATGTGGGCCCGGCTCACAGCAGGCCTGGATGACAGGAGGGGTTTTGTGCTCGTCCTCATAGCTGGACACTATTTCCCAAGCCGCGTGGTGTCAGGAGAGTGTACCTGGCCACACTCTGCAGGCACATGCCTGAGGCTTGTGTGGGTGAAGAAAACCCCATGTCCGTCTCATGCAGGCCCTCTAAGAGCTGCTTGAAGGTGGGGCAGTTAGACACCTGGTCCCACGCTTCTGCATCCACACAGCAATCAGCCACAGATAGAAACTATTTGGAAAATAATTGTGTGTGTCCCAGACTGCCTTGCTTTGCTTGTCACATTCCCTAACCAATACAGTGTAGCAGTCCAGACCCAACATCATGGATGAGTTAGGAGTTCTAAATCCTCTACAAGTGATTTGGAGTATACACGAGCAGGTGCCTGTCACAGGCAAAACCATGCTGTAGAAGCTTTGAGTCCAGCATCTGCAGGTTCTGGGCCAGGTCTTCACAGGTGCCCAGGAGTTGCACCTGTGTTTGTCCACAGGAGCTTCTCTGACTGTTGCCTGGGGGCTAGGGTGGGATGGGGAACCCCAAATATCGGGGACAGGGGAGGCTGTGAGCCCTGCAGGGAGCGTTGAGGAGGCAGGCAGGTCTGGGGCGTTCCTGGGTGGGGTCATCAGGGGACCCCTGCCACATTGGGCTTCAGGCAGTGGACGCTGATTCTGGGTGGTGGGGACCTTGTGGGATGGCAGGTGTGTGTGGGAGGGGTCTGGTTGTTGGGCAGCTTGGATTGGAGCCCAGTGCATCTGCACCAAGGCACGTGGGTGGGCCCTCTGTGGTTGGCAGGCATCAAAGGCCAGCATATAGGAGGTCAGCCCCCAGCCTGTGTCCAACCTGAAGAGAAGAGGGGAGGAATCTTTGGTTCCGAGAGTCTCATGAGGCTAAACTGAAACACGGCTGCTGGTGGAGCCTGGGGCGGGCCCCGCACGTGACAGTCTGGAAAAGCTGCATCCGACCTTGGCTTTGGGGGTGGGAAAAACCCATTCTCTGGATGACAGGACAGAGGTCAGCCTATCTGCAGCCCAGGCTGCTTGTGCTCTGGGCAGTCAGCTGACCTGGGCCCAGCCCCCAGAGCTGCCACACTGGCTTGGGTCAGTATGGCTGGACAGATGGAGATAATCAGAATAGTTGACACTTATTGACTGCCTCCTGTATGCATGGTAGCAAAGTAGTCCAGTGAAGTGTCATCCTAACCCTGTCTATAAGTAAACTCACTGTCCGGATGAGAAATGGAGGTGCAGGCAGGTGAAGCTCTCTTTACCCAGCCAGCAGGGGGCGCCTCTCAAAAGTGCATCTGCCTGCCAGTGTGGGGAACATTCTAGAACCCCAGCACCCTAGCATCCAGAGGGTGCTAGTCTGGAGGGTCCCTTCCAGATGCTTTTGCCTGACATGTGACATCAGAGGCACAGCTGTGCTTGGGCTAAGCAGCTGCTTTGGGTGGGTTCTAAGCTTGGGCTTTTGGTGTGAGCTGAAGCAGGGGTGTTCAGTTCCAGGAAGGGCAAGCCCCTCCATCCTTGCTCCTGGTGCTTGCCCTTAGCTCAGGGCCCTCATTATACCTAGCTAAGAGGCCCTAGGGGCAATGACTGGCCGATCTGGCCAGCAGAGGCCCTGCTGGGAGGGACGGATGGAGGGAGGGTGCAGTTCCCCATCGAGGGTGCCAGGATGCTCAGGGTGGGTGTGGAGAGGCCCCTGCTACAGAGGGCACCGCAGGACCCTCCAGGAGAAGTTCAGAGGGTTCACAGCAGGCACCTGCTTTGGGACCTGCGGCATGTTGGCACCAGGGTCATCCAGTGCTCATGACTGCCCTGCCACATTGGCTGTCCTGTCCCATGGCCCAGCCCTGCAGAAGAGTATGGGAGACCTGAGATCCCACTGTCTCCCTGCTGGACTTGGGCACACCCCTCTGTTCCCCGTGGGAGGTCACAGGGCCAATAGTGCTGTCCATCAATGTTAGACAGAAACATTGAAGGGAGGGAACAGGTTGACTGTGCTGGGGTGCACTGAGCATTTGCCTAAGCACTTGATAACCATTTCTTTTTTTAAAGAACATTAAAATTAATTAACAAATAAAAATGGCATAAAATTACATTGTGCAACGTGACGTGCTGAAATACACACCCATGACCTCACATGTATTTGTGGTGAGAACACTCAATAGCCACTCTCTTAGCAACTTCCAGCATGTTGCTGGCAACTGTGAAGTCGCTCTGGATCTTGGCCCCTCTGCCTGTGACCTGCACAAGTTGCTGCATGGATGTGGAAAGTGAGGCACGCAGCAGGTGAGAAGCTGCCAGGAGTCAGGAGTCTGCACCCTGGCTGCTGGGTTCTCTCTCACCACTGACCTGCTCCAGGAGCAGCAGGTGCTGGCCACTCTGGCTCCTTGGCTGGGCGGGTGCCCTAGGCCTGCACAGCTGCAGACTGGAGCTTATCAGGTTTGGGGGGGGGGTGTCTCTGGGGCAGACGCAGCACCTGTGGCACTGGAATCTCAGAGGGGGCAGTTAGAGCTGGGGAGGGGCTGGCTTCTGCAGCTCCTTTTATTTTATTTTATTTTATTTTGTTTTGTTTTGTTTTGTTTTGTTTTTGACAGGCAGAGTGGACAGTGAGAGAGAGAGACAGAGAGAAAGGTCTTCCTTTTGCAGTTGGTTCACCCTCCAATGGCCACTGTGGCCGACGCACCGCGCTGATCTGATGGCAGGAGCCAGGTGCTTCTCCTGGTCTCCCATGGAGTGCAGGGCCCAAGCACTTGGGCCATCCTCCACTGCACTCCTGGGCCACAGCAGAGAGCTGGCCTGGAAGAGAGGCAACCGGGACAGAATCCGGGACTAGCACCTGGTGTGCCGGCGCCACAAGCGGAGGATTAGCCTATTGAGCCGCGGCGCCGGCCCTGTAGCTCCTTTTAAAAGTCCTCCACCCGGGCTGCACTGTGGTGCAGCAGGTAAAGCCACCACCTGCAGTGCCGGCATCCCATATGGGTGCTTGTTCGAATCCCAGCTTCTGATCCAGCTCTCTGCTATGGCTTGGGAAAGCAGTAGAAGATGGCCCAAGTCATTGGGCCCCTGCACCCACAGGGGAGACCCAGAGGAAGATCCTGGCTTCGGATTGGTGCAGCTCCGGCCTTTGCGGCCATCTGGGGAGTGAAAAAAAGTCCCCCATAGTTACTTAAATGATGGCCAGATACCTTGCTTTGGTCTTCAGCTCTCAGGAAGGGCCTGTGAAGAGAACTGCTTCCAGCAGGGGGCGCTGTGATCTAAAAAAATGAGCAAAGTTTGAAGGTCTGGGAAGCCCCATTTCCTAGCTTCCTACTGGGGGGGGTCCCTGCGTGGCAGGGCCTGTCAGTGCAGGCGTGTGCCATGGGCACCTGCCCTCAGCCCTGTGCACCTTGTCCCCTCCACGCTCAGCTCCGCGCCCTCTGCCTGCCGGGGAAAGCTGTGGAACCCTGGAAGTCGGGGCCACCTGCTGGGCCCTACCAAGGGAGGGGCCTGGGGCCAGTGAGGCCTCGTTCATGTCCGCCCATGTGGGAGGATGTCCCCTCCTGACCCCAGAGTCAGGGTCCCCTGGGTTCACAATGATGGGTGTCGTCCCTGCCGCCTCTGCCGGCACTGCGGCCCCACCCAGGTTCCCGGAGACCAGAATTCCTGTGGCTCACGGCAGTTTGTCTTTCTATGGAGGTACTACAGCCAGACCCATATGACAACAGAATTCTGGCCCACAGCCTGCAACCGGCTCTCTGGGAAGCCCGACTCCATCTCAGCAGCTTGTCAGGCTCAGCTTTGTTCAATTTAAGATCGACTAGAGAAGAATCCACTTGTGCCCCGGACCGGGAGACACCCCACCCCCAGAGCTGCTTCCAGTGTCCCCTGGTTGCCCCTTCCAATCAGAACACCCCCTAGTGGTGTCCTTTGGTTTCCTGCCCCCATGTCTCCAACAGCCACAGTGTGCTCCACACCTACCTGTTCTCATGCAGGTGGTCTTGGTTGATTGGCACACCAGGAGGTGTGGGGAGTGGGCAGGGCAGGTTTGGTACCCCCAGTAGCTGGGCATTGAGTGAGTATCTGGGGCTTGGCCAGCCAGCCCATGGTGCGATTACCAGGTCCTGGCTCCAAGCCAGACACTGGGATGAGGGTGGAGACTTCCTGTGTGGGTGTGGGGCCTGGGTGGGATTTCTGATAAAGCGTATGTCCACCATGCTGGCCCTGCAAAACTGGTACACATGCAGACTCTCCCCACAGTGACTGAGTGGGCAGATCTGTGTGGAGCTTCGATGACGCTCCCTGGAGGACCGGGTAGAACCCTGTGCATGGCCCCTGGCACACCTTTCTTGTGGTGGTCCTCATCTGTCTTTCCTCGTCACTTTTCACAGAACAGTTGCTGGATTAAATGGCTTCTCCCTGGCTCCGCCCCGTCCTGGGTCTGCGCATATCACACACACACACACACACACACACACACACACACACCCCGCCTCTGTAACTTGGGTGTCATTCATCTGGCTGAAGCTGACACAGGGCTCTCCTCCTGCCGTCAGCTTCCATGGTTGCCCTCGTGTCAAATTCCCAGGATGCAATGTCAGCACCATGCCTTGATCTTTCTTGAGAAAAGCCCCTCTTGCTGTGGGTGTGGACTCCACGTGTTCCCTCACCTTGTCCCTCCTTCAGTGGCCTTCTCTCGTGAGTGCCCACCCAACGTGTCAGCCCTCGTCTGATATCCGACAGCCACCGCATCCCGGGTCGGGAGGGATGCTCATCCCACAACGTTCTGCTATGAAACTCTTCCAGGTGTTTTCAGAAAAGCTGGGAGCATCACTGAGGGCACTGTCACACAGGCTGGCTCCATTCTGCAGTCTTGTCTGCCACTCACCCAGCCAGGACTCAGATGGCTCCATTTCTCGGACCTATGACTTCCAAAGCTGGTCTTGAAGGTAGCTGTGAGCTGCTCGCTTCTCCTGAGGACTTGTGAGAGCCCAAGGGCAGCCCCTTCACCCCTGTTAGGGCTTCCTATCCACAGATGCTTCTCTGACCAGTTCCCCACTGAAGCTGCCCACCCAGGACCCCTGTTTTGAGAAATGCTGGGTACACAGCTTCTTGGGGAATTCAGCTGTCCCCAAAGTCACTGGAAATTCCAATGTGGGAGCCAGAGACTTGGGCATCCTTTTGCAGTGAGTCTGCAAGCACACTTCTGGCTCGGGGATGCCTCAGTCTGAGCCATCTTCTCCTGCTTTCCCAAGCCATAGCAGAGAGCTTGATCAGAAGTGGAGCAGCCGGGACTCGAACCTGTACCCATATAGGATGCCAGCACTGCTGGTGGAGGCTTTACCTGCTATGCCACAGCACCAGCCCTGCTCAGTCCCCCCCTTTTTTTGCCTGGTTTCCTTCCTCCCTGCCTGGAGCTGCAGGCCCCTGGGAAACCCAAGCGTGCATCTGGAAGAATGCTCTTGCCTGGCTCTGCAGCCTGGGCAGCACTGAATCACACACTCCACTGGTGCTTAGGATGCGCGGCCCGTTAGCACCTGGGGACACCATCATCTCCCTGCATGCAGGTTTGGCTCACAACCAAAGGCCCTCCCTGAGGGAACTCTGTGACAGCTGTAATTAACTCCTGCACATGCAGATATATTTTATGACCTCCCACAGCCCATGGCCGTCCCTTGGTGACCGGTTTGCTCAGATGCCCCCCCCTCCGGGCTGGCCGAGGAAGGCTGGCACCAAGCTCTGTGCCTGGCGGGCTGAGCCGCTTTGTGGTCATGCTTGGGGTACCCTCTCTGCATCAGAAATGCAGAGAGCTGCTCCCAGGGGAGGGGAGCACCCTAAAGATTCAGCCGGAAGCTGCTGCATCAGAAATGAGCTTAGCAGGCTGATCTTGGCCATGGCCTTCAAGGGCAACGACATGGGGCTGAAGACAGATGTTCAGGTCGAGACCATTGGCTGGAAGCTGTAGGGCTGGGGCCGGGAAGGCGTGGTGGGTCCCAGTGATTTGTGGGTGGTAGTTTGAGGCTGCCGGTCATCACAGGGTCAGTGCAGGAAGTGAGTTTTCTGTCTCATGTCTGGGGCTGTCCTGGAGCAACTGCCCACAGGATTTGTGAGTGCTGGGCAGTGCCAGACCCCACAGGGTTGGGGTGGGGCTGGGGGATGTTGTGGAGGAAATGAGAAAAAGAGAAAAGCATTGAGAATCAAACTTGTGCCCTTGATACTTCAAAAGCAGGGCATACACCCAGTCCCCAGTCTTCATGGAAGGGGAACCAAGACTCCCTCAGTGAGGCTGGAGGAGGGGTGAGGGCGCAAAGACTTGGCTTGCCTCCGGCTCCAAATCCAAATGACGGTGCTGACACTGGGGCAGGCTTCTTTGTAGTGACTGGGATACAATTTGTGTACAGCAAAATGCAAGATCCGAAGTGAGCAGTGCTGTGAGTGTAGACACACAGGAAGGAATTTATCCACCTGAGCAACCTACATCCCCACATGGAACCTCCCCTGTGCCCCGGCTGCCACAGGGCACCATTCCTGGTCAGCCGCTGCTGATGCCATCACCACAGGTCATCTCTGTGCTGCGCCGCCACACCCATGCCTGGCTTTCCATTATTTTTTTTTAAATGTTATTTATTCGTTTACATTTATTTGAAAGGCACAGTGACAGAGAGGGAGAGAGAGATATGAACACTGGCTCATACCCCAAATGGTTGCAACAGCCAGAGCTAGGCCAGGCCAAAGCCAGGAGCCAGGAGCTGCTTCCAGGTCTCCCACATCAGGGGCTGGGGCCCAAGCACTTGGGCCATCTTCTGCTGCTTGCCCAGATACATTAGCAGGGAGATGGATCGGAAGAGGAGCAGTCGGGTTTCAAACCGGCACTCACGTGGGAGGCCGGCATTGTGGCTCCGTGCCAGGACACCAGTCCGTGGGTGTATCCAGGTTTTTGCTGCCTCAAAGAAGGCTGCAAAGCAGCAGCCCTGGCAGGCAGGCCCACAGCCCTGAGAACCCCATTGCTGCTTCTCTGGTGGACTGGTTTCCGGGCTGAGGAGTTGGGCCCCAGGGTGTGTGCACTGGCTACCTGGCAGCCATTGCAGCCCCAAGGGCGTGGGGTGAGGGCGTCCATGCCCTGGTCTTGATCCGCCCTGGATGCTCCCTGATTAACCTACTTTCCTGTCAGAGGGGCAGCCACAGGCTGTGCCCTGCGGCCCCGTCTGTTTTTCTGCTAACTCAAGTTCAAAGCTGATTTGCGAAGTTCACCTACATGTTTTTTCTGTCCAGAAGTGCTCTTGTTCTCCATGGAACCCAGCATGCTTCACTGCCCCACCCTCGCCCCAGCATTCTCTCCTGCTGTCCACATTGTCCTTTCTCCTGGGGGAGCCTGGTTTCCCCCATTTGCTAGAATCTGGTCACCCCACATGAGTTTCCCTGCACCCGGGGGCTCTGCCTGCGAGCCTGGGTCTGCATTTCCTGGGGACTCCAAGAGTGGTTTCCAGCTCAGATGTCCCTGATTTCTGTGAATCTCTTCATTTTGTTTCCTGAAGGAGGGTTTCTTTACAAAGTTGCAGCTGGCTCAGAGCGGGAGATCTCCACCCTAGGCCGGCACCATACTGGCTTCTGTACAGGAAGAGAGTATGCAGAGAGCTTTTGAGATAGAAGAGACACCAGAGAGGTGATATAACCCACACTGCCCAAGGCACGGCCAGCCGTGCCTCTGCCGGGGCAGCAGGTGGAGCTGGCTGAGCCGTGGAGACACTTCCCAGGGAGGGAAGTCTGACGTGGAACTTTTCTTTTTTTAAGATTTATTTATTTATTTGAAAGTCGGAGTTACATAGAGAGAGAAGGAGAGGCAGAGGCAGAGAGAGGTCTTCCATCCTTTGATTCACTCCCCAATTGGCCATAATGGCTGGAGCTGCGCCAATCCTAAGCCAGGAGCCAGGAGCCAGGAGCTTCTTCCAGGTCTCCCATGTGGGTGCAGGGGCCCAAGGACTTGGGCCATCTTCCACTGCACTCCCAGGCAATAGCAGAGAGCTGGATGGGAAGTGGAGCAGCTGGGACTCGAACCTGTGCCCATATGCTGGCACTGCAGGCGGTGGCTTTACCTGCTATGCCACAGCTCCAGCCCTGAAACTTTTCTTGAAATGCAAATCCTCTTCCTTCCTCCAGCAGATCTGTAGCTGAGCTGGCTGTGGACGCAAAGACTTAGGAGAGACAGAGAGAGAGCGAGAACGAGAGCAAGAGAGAGAGAGGGAGAAGGTGTGGTGTGTGCGTGTGTTGAGTGGGTTTTGTGTGTCTGTAGCAGTGGACATCTGTGTGTCCGTGTGTGTGTGTATGCATGTGTGTGAGTGGGTGGTGGTCAGCCAGACGCCAGTGAACATGGTGGGTTTGAGGCAGGATGACCCAAGCAGCTGAGCCTCATGAGCAGGTGCAGGGGCTGCTGTTGGAGCTGACTGGAAGGAGAGTGTCTGGATCCCGGGACACCTGCTGAGTGGCCAGGACACTGTCAGGTGCTGTGCCACGGCCAGTGGACCTGGCTGGGGGCCCATCCTCTGCCTTCCCTTGGGGCTCCCTGGGCACTCACCCTGCACCCCCTAGCTGCACTGTTGCTGGTTCCACCCTTGTCATTAGCTCACAATCAGGACACATGCAAGGTTGGAGGGCAAAGGGCTGGGTCTGTTGTGTGTTTCTCTGCTGTGGTCTCCACTTTATGTAAAAAGATTTATTCATTTGAAAGGCAGAATTACAGAGAGGCAGAGGAAGAGAGAGAGATCTTCCATCCTCTGACTCACTCCTAAATGGCTGCAACAGCTGGAGCTGACATGCTCTGAAGCCAGGAGTCAGGAGCTTTCTCTGGGTCTCACACATGGGTGCAGAGACCCAAGGACTTTCCCAGGTGCATTAGCAGGGAGTTGAGTCAGAAGTGGAGCAGCAGAGATTTGATCTGGTGCTCATATGGGATGCTGGCACTGCAGGTGGCGGCTTCACCTGCTACACCACAGTGCTGGCCTCTCCATTTGCAGCCCCAAGGACATTTGGAGGTGCTGACCGGCCTTGAGAGGATGGCCAGGGACCTGGGATTAGTCCAGTCAAGCTGCCTGTGAGAGGCTTGTGTCAGCTCCCAGTCGAAAAGCATGGTGCAGGCTTTGACAAGCAGCCGGGGTGGATGGCTGAGTGGCAGCAGGGGAAGGCTAGCGCCTGGAGCCAGGAAGAAGAGTGGGCGGGACCAAGCTCAGGCTCTACCAATCCCAGAGCAGCCCCCAAGGGCCTGAGGACCTCCTCACAGCCCCACCCCCTGGAGGTTTCACTGTCTCCGGGTAGCACCACCTTGAGGACCAAGCTTCTACGGCGAGGGCCTTTGGGGACATCCAACATCACAGACCTGTGAACTTCCGGGGGACATGAACCTACACTGTTTCTATGAGGGCCTCCTGAGGCGGTCACTAAGTTTGTAGAAGCACAGGAGGGCTGGACAGGCCGTTTCAAGATGGCAAATCCCACTGGAAGTCAGGTGGGGGGAGAAAGGCATCCGTCTCCACCTGGGACAGCCACACGGGGGCGCTGGTGCTCATTCGCGGAACCCAAGGCACCTAGGGTGGGATACACATTCTGACTGACAGGCCCTACTAGAGTCACGTGGTTAACGTGGCAGGGAGTGGCTGTGTGGAGGGGTGGGGGGAGGCTGTGTCCCCAGGCAGAGGACAGGTGGGCTCCCTACAGGCTGAGCTGCAGGTTTGAATGCACAGTTGATGTGTTAATGAGCTCAGAGTCAGGAGTTGGGGGAGTGGGAGTTTGTCACCTCTCCGGTGACCAGCAGGGGCCTGCAGGTGGCAGTGGGGACGTGTAGAGGTGGAGAGATTCCTCCGGGGGAGGGATGGTGTTGGGGAGATGCCCATGGGCGGCAGTCCCAGGGGGTGCACGGAACACAGATCCTGATGACCACGAGGTTGGAAATGCAGTTGCGCGGGTGCAGGGTGGGGCAGTCTCCGGTGCAGAGCCCCTGACAGCTGATGGCCTCGCTTCTGCAAACCCACGTATCAGCCAGAGCAGGGATGTCGCTCCCCCTCTTCGTGGAGGAACGACACTAAGCCCTGCCTAGGCTTCATATCCGAGTCACGGCACCATTATGTCGCTCCCCCTCTTCGTGGAGGAACGACACAGGACCCTGCATTGTTCTTCTGTCTGCTCGGCCCTCCCCGGGTTTGCTGCTGGTTCTTCCCAGGTTGGCTACTGTCCCTTCCACCTCCATGGAAGGGCGGTTCCCCCTGGCCACTTTCCCCACTTCCGCAGGGGAGCGGCACACCGCCGGCTGGCTCTCTCGGGGGCTGCACAGGTGTTCCTTCAGATAGATGATCCCCTTAGATGTTCCTGGTGCATGTTGTCTCTCTCCTCCTTTATAGTCCTCTTCCGCCAATCCCAACTCGGCTGCCCACACGCCGAGTACGCTGCTCTCCTCCAATCAGGAGCAGGATCAGCTCCTGGAGGTCAGCACTCAAGTTGGCAAGAGGCAGCTGCGTAGAAGCTGTTTCCTCCTCTCCCAGCGCCATATTGTGGGAGAGCAGATGCATAGAATAAGTCTTAATTCCAGTAACTCAGTCCAGTCCGGGTTGCTCCCCACACAGGGACTCCAGGCCGGGTTCAGGGGAGTGTGGGGAGCATGGTCACCAGCTGAGGATTTGGAGGACAAAGAAGGAGCTGAGGCCCTGACTGGGTATTTAAGCACCAGTTCTCCCAGTACCCACCTCCAGCTATACCGTGAGCCCCCTGGTGAGGTGTTGAGGGGGGCTGAGTGCCCTCCACCCTCCAGGTCAGGGCCATGCCTGCTCTACCTGGATGTGGCGATTGGGTTGGCGTCCACCTTGGAGGTTACGGTCATGGCCAGGATGCTTGTGCACTGTATCAGTGTACCGTGGTTCAGTACCTGCTCACGGGCTCCCGACTCCAGCTTCCTGCACACGCTGGCTCTGGAGGCAGTGGTGAGGATTCAAGCAACTGGGTCCCTGCTGCACACATGGGAGACTGGGATTGAATTGCAGACTCCTGGCTTTGACCCAGCCCCGTGCAGCCATTGTGGGCATTTGGGGAGTGAACCAGTGGATGGGAGCTCTGTCTGTCTCTCTTTCTCTCTCTAATAAATAAATAAAACAATAAAAAACATCGAGAGAAATGTAGTATCCTAGCCTTTCATTATCAGAAGTCTCCAGCTTGCACAAAGGCAGACGGCACAGCGTTCCGGGTCCCTTGTTGTCAGTGTCTGCAGTTGTCAGAATCTTTCCAGCTCTCTTTTATCTCTGTCCCCAGCCTCAACACACAAACCAGGTGTGCCGTCTTGATAGAGTGTTTTGAAGCAAGCCCCAGAATCCTGTCAATTCACCTTAGAAGAAAATGTATTATACATTCCTGTCAGGTGAGAACTTTTATAATAAAACAACACCCCTGCTCTTGTCACACCATCCGGTTCCCTCTGCGAGAACTTTTCACAGCTGGTTTGTCTGGATCTGGCTCCAAACGAGGCTCACACACTGAGTGCCCCCTGTGCACGTCGGAGCACCAGGGATGTTATTGTGAAACCCACGATGCAGGGCACACAGCAGCAGGCTTGGTTCCTCAAGGTGGGGGCGGTGTGGCAGCTGGTGACCTCAATCCTGGGAGTCGGCAGGTGCACCTCCACCTGGGAAACACAAGATGGTTCCAGGACACACATGGGAAGCACACACACATCCTACCCGGGTTGCAGGCTTTGTGGAGACAAAGGTGATTGCTCCATCCTTTGCTGGGTTTGGAGTCACTTTACTGGCCTGGGTCGGGGCGGGGGGGAGTCAACATCCTTCTTAAGAGAGGGGCGGGGCCGGCGCTGTGGCATAGCGGGTAAAGCTGCTGCCTGAAGCGCCGGCATCCCATATGGGCGCTGGGTCGAGCCCCAGCTGGACCTCCACTTCTGGTCCAGCTCTCTGCTATGGCCTGGGAAAGCAGTAGAAGATGGCCCAAGTTCTTGGGCCCCTGCACCCGCGTGGGAGACCCAGAA
This sequence comes from Oryctolagus cuniculus, assembly GCF_964237555.1. NCBI lineage: Eukaryota > Metazoa > Chordata > Mammalia > Lagomorpha > Leporidae > Oryctolagus > Oryctolagus cuniculus. The sequence continues at coordinate 49,351,139 of NC_091442.1, read as the reverse complement.
GAAGCTCCTGGATCCTGGCTTCGGATCAATGCAGCTCCGGCCATTGCAGCTATCTGGGGAGTGAACCAGCGGATGGAAGACCTCTCTCTCTCTCTCTCTCTCTCTCTCTCTCTCTGCCTCTCCATCTCTCTGTGTGTGACTATTTCAAATAAATAAATAAATAAATATTAAAAATAAAAAATAAAAAAGAGAGTGGGCCCAGGCTGTCCTCCCTGCTGGTGCTGAGACCCCTTGGGAAGAGCCCACCCTTGGGCACAGATTTCGTGACTGTGCCCTGACGTGTCCCCTTTCCCAAGGAACCCTAGTGATGTCACAGAGCACAGTCTCCCATGGCTGTTCAGGGCTTGCTGAGGTCTCTGTGCCCTCCCAGGTACAGGGGTAGGGGCTCAGGCGCAGCCTAAAAACTGAGGACCCTAAATCTGTAAGTCCAGAGCTGGAGAAAACCTCTGGCCCGTGGTTGTGAGACTTTAGCAAGCATGCAAACTGCATGTGGGCTTTTGTCAAAGCAGAATCCTGAGCCCCAGCTGTGGATGCTGATTCAGCAGGGGAGGGAGGGGTGGGGGCAGGGTCCGAGAGTCTGCGTTATTTTTATTTATTTGAAAAGGTAAAGTGATGGGTGTTGGGGATGGGAAGTGGGCATGTGAGGGAGATCTTCCATCCCCCTGGTTCACTCTCCAAATGACCGCAATGGCTGGGGCTGGGCCAGGCTGAATCCAGGAGCCAGAACTCCATCCTGGTCTCCCACATGGCTGGGAAGGCTCAGATACTTGGGACAGCCTCCACTGCTTTCACAGGTGCATTAGCAGGGATTGGAAGCAGAGCAGCTGGGCTGAGTCTGCCTGCCTGCCTGCCTCCCTGCCTCCCTCCCTCCCTTCCTTCCTTCCTCCTCTTCCTCTTATTTATTTATTTATTTAAAAGGCAGAGCTACAGAGTGAGAGAGAAGGAGAGACAGAGAGAGAGATCTATCTGCTAGTTCACTCTCCAAATGGCTGCAACAGTCAGGACTAGGCCAGGCTGAAGCCAGGAGCCAGGAGCTCCTTCCAGGTCTCCCATGTGGGTACGGGAGACCAAGTACTTGGGCCATCTTCTGCTGCTTTCCTAGTTGCATTAGCAGCGACCTGGATCGGACGTGGAGCAGCCAGGACTCAAACAGGTGCTCATAAGGGATGCTGGCACTGCAGGCTGCGGCTTTAACTCACCACCGGCCCTGAGTGTCCATTTCTTACCAACCCCTGGGGGTGCTGCTGTCTGGGCTGGGGTGAGACCCGCTCAGTGAGTCATGCAGCAGGCGCGGGATTTGGTTCACTGCCTTCTGACTGCCTGGCGCTGACTGTCCAGGGCTGTGGCAACCTGACCTTGTCCTCTGCACTTCTTCTGCCTCTGTGCTCCGGGAGTCCAGCTGCTCCTGGCACTGGCTGGGGCTGCTTGCAGGACAGGGGCTGCAGTCACGGGAAACTCCCTAGGCATTTCCCTCCCTTCCTTGTGGCCAGAGAAATGTGAGTATTTCCCCCGCAGTGGTGAGTAGGTGTCCCCCAACCCCTGGCCTTCCCCCATGTCTGCCTCACTTCCACCTCCTCTCTTTCCTATATATTCTTCCCACCCTCCCCTGGCCATGCTCCTCTATGCCCCACCCCCACACCACAACCCTACTTTCCCCCTGGTGAGGAGAGGCACAGCCCCTCCTCCATGGCTCTTGAGTGGGACCCAGGAGCAGGTGCTTTGGAAATGGTCAGCAGGTGTTCTGCCCCCTACAGGAGGGGTTCTGGGATCCGATACAACTTCCCGTGGCTACAGACTGGGTTTATGCAGTTTTTGGGAACTTTTTTTGGAAAGGCATAGGCCCCTTGTGTCAGATGCTGTAGTGGGGGCCCAGCTGCTGTCTTTTTTTTTTTTTTTTTTGACAGGCAGAGTGGACAGTGAGAGAGAGAGACAAAGAGACAGGTCTTCCTTTTATCATTGGTTCACCCTCCAATGGCCGCTGCAGCAGGCGCACTGCAGCCGGCGCACCACACTGATCCGATGGCAGGAGCCAGGTACTTACCCTGGTCTCCCATGGGGTGCAGGGCCCAAGCACTTGGGCCATCCTCCACTGCACTCCCGGGCCATAGCAGAGAGCTGGCCTGGAAGAGAGACAACCGGACAGAATCCGGCGCCCCGACCAGAACTAGAACTCGGTGTGGTGGCGCCGCAGGCGAAGGATTAGCCTAGTGAGCCGTGGCGCAGGCCCCAGCCGCTGTCTTAATCAGTGCTCCTGGGGGATGCTCTGACCCTCTTGCCCCAGAACCAAATCGGCCTGAGCTGTCTTGTCAATAAAACACCGTTGGATCAGAGCCATACCCATCCGTTCAGTCACGTCACTGCTTTGGCACTTACGTGGCGGAGCAGCTGTGACAGGGACCACGAGGCTCACTGGCTTGTCCTCTGCAGAGAAGCTGCCGGCCATAGGCCATGGGTTCTCAGCCTGGGCTGCACTTCGGGACCACTGGAGGTATTAAAAGAACAGAACTGACACCTGTGCCCCTCTCCAGAAGTCCTGATTTTGTCTGTCTGGGGTGCACTTTGGACACTGGGATTCTGTCAGACTCTTGGCTTTTATTTTTTTTATAGAAAGTTATTTTATTTATTTATTTGAAAGGCAGAGTTACAAAGAGAGAGAAGAGGCAGAGAGAGAGAGAGAGAGAGAGAGGTCTTCCATCCGCTGGTTTACGCCCCAATTGGCCACAACAGCCAGAGCTGTGCCAGTCTGAAGCCAGGAGCCAAGAGCTTCCTCTGGGTCTTCCCATGTTGGTGCAGGGGCTCAAGGACTTGGGCCATCTTGTATTGCTTTCCCAGGCCATAGCAGAGAGCTGGATAGGAAGTGGAGCAGCTGGGACTAGAACAGGCGCCCGCATAGGATGCTGGCACTGCAGGTGATGATTTACCCGCTACGCCACAGCGCCAGCCCCAGACCTCTTTCTCTGTCTCCCCCTCTCTTTGTAACTCTGCCTCTCAAATAAATAAATAAATAAATAAAGCAAAGCTGCAGTGAAAATGCAAGGCAGCAGGAATTGGCTGTTTCCACTATCAACCCACAGGACCAGGACCCTCATACCTGGTGTGACTGCGTGTGCATATTTGCATGTTTACATATTTACTTTACATATTTGCATAGTTGACAGTGGGTGAATCCTCATGGAGCTGTGGTGTGAGACAGTGAGGGGGTCTGTAACTTGCAAAACTACGTGTGTTTGCAAAAGGTGTCATTGTTTACAAACTGAAACACTGGTGTTTGGGGCCAGCCTCTTCATTGCCAAGGGTGACCTCAGGCTCTCGCTGCCCCTGCCCCTACCAAAGGCATCTTCTTCCTTGCTGCTGTCAGGAGAGTGTGCTTGTGCCCCAGGCTGGGCACACAGGAGGCTTTCTCTCATCTTTGGCCTGCAGGTAGCCCCTGATCTTACAGGGGAAGGAAGCATGACGTTGCAAAAGACAGCAATTCTCAAGCTGTGACCAGCCAGGTGGGCCTGGGCAAGCTGAGAGGGGTGCATGGATGCAAGTGCCACCACCCTCAAAGGCCTGCAGGGGGCGCTGTTGAGGGCTCCTTCCCCAGCCCAGATACCATGCTGGGATAAACAGTAGCAAGATGTGACTCCACAGGCTGGCTCCATGACCCGGCTGGAAGTGTCTTTTTTTTTTTTCCCCCATCAGACTCCATTTCCCCTGAGAAGCTAATGATACTGCCAGAACCACTCCACACAGCTTGTGGATAAGATGAAGAGCCAAGCTGATTTCATCTGGACAGCTCAGAATGGCTCAAATGCACAGCCATTAGAACAGCTCCAAATCCGGGACTCAGAGCCATTTCCTCATTAACGCTATTTTCCTTCTCGGTGTGTCAGCAGGCCTCCTCCTCCAGGCAGGTGCATGTGTGATTCTTGCCTGCCTTTGCTTCTGTGATGTGATTGGGACTGTGGTCAGCTTGGCTGGGACAGAGCCAGCCCTGGCTGCCCTGGCTTCGGCAGGGGCACCCCCAGGAGGGACTCGGGCCCCAGGGGAGAAGGTGCACTCACCTAAGGACCCTGCTGCTCCTTTCAGGGTCCCCTGTCCAGTCTGGTGAGGACCCTGAGTCTGGCTCTCTGCCCCATGCTGTCCTTGGGGAGGAAGAGGCTGAGGTAAGGAGGGAGAGTCCAGCAATGAACCATGCCCTGTCTTCCAAGGGACCGGGAGATCAGCTAGGACCCAGAGACCCTGCTCACAGGGTATGTGAGAGCTCCTCTCAGCGGTCACCCTGGCTGGGATTTGATTCTTGCTGATGGTAATTGAGGGCCTGGAGTTGGTGCTCTGCACAGATCCTCCTGGATTCTCTGGCGCTCTTGCTGGTCAGTTCATAGCAGGTGCACATGGAATGCTCATCTTTGAAACACGATATGGGAGAACGGGCCCCTGTGCTCCCTAGCGCCCGAGGCCATCTCTCTGCTTTTACACAAAACATGCGCAGTGGGGTTAACCTAACCGTACCCCTGAAACCCCTTAGCAATGAGTGCAGACGTCACAGGCAGGGGGATGGCCTGGCATTCACAGGCAGCTGCCGTGGCCTCCTCTTATGTCACTTGGACCGTGGACTCCCCTGAATTGCTTACTGTTATTTATTTATTTATTTATTTTTGCCAATTCAGAACTCTCAGAGGTATGTTGGCTCCAGGGGAGAAGAATCAACCATATTGGAGGGCTTATAAAGGTGAGTGAGGCTTTTTGTTCTTTAAACTGATACTGACTTTTAAGATTATGAAATCCAATGTACAGAAAAGCACTGTGGTCCTACTATCAGCCCATGTACACCTGCCACTCGGGGGCTCCAATGTGTTAATGCTCATGATTTGTCTTCCTTGCTGGAGGCCACTTACTTATTTATTTTTTAAAGATTTATTGATTTGAAAAGCAGAGTGACAGAGAGAGAGGGAGGGAGGGGGCAAGAGAGATTGATCTTCCACCTGCTGGTTCACCCCTCCAATGGCCTCGACAGCTAAGGCTGGTCCAGGCAAAAGCCAGGAACCCTGACCTCCATATAGGTCTCCCACATAGGTGTCAGGGGCCCAAGTACTTGGACCATCACCTGCTGCTTTCCCAAGCACGTTAGCAGGGAACTGGTTAGGAAGCAGAGCAGCCAGGACTCGAACCCGCGCTCCAGTATGGGATGCTCGCATCATAAGTAGTGGCTGACCTGCTGCACCACAACACTAACCCCGAGGTAACTTAGTTTTGAAAGAAACAAACCCATAAAGGGCCAGTTGAAAGCATATATCTGTATATCTCCTCCCCCTCCTTCCCAAGTGGGGTCCTATTCAGCCTTTCTTTTTTTTAAGATTTATTTTTATTTATTTGAAAGGCAGAGTTACAGAGATGCAGAACAGAGAGACAGAGATGTCCTCCATCCACTGGTTCACCTCCACAAATGGCCACAACAGCCAGAGCTGGGCCGATTGGAAGCCAAAAGCCAGGAGCTTCTTCTGGGTCTCCCACACGAGTGCAGGGGCCCAAGGACGTGGGGCATCTTCTACTGCTCTCCCAGACAATAGCAGAGAGCTGGATCAGAAGTGGAGCAGCCGGAGCTCAACCCAATGCCCATATGGGATGCCGGCACTGCAGGAGGCAGCTTTACCTGCTATGCCACACTGCTGGCCCCAACATTACATTTTTAAAAATGAATAATACATTCAATTTATTTTTTTTTCTCCAAAGAAACATTTTATTTTTTAAAGATTTATTTATTTATTTGAAAGTCAGAATTACACAGAGAGAGGAGAGAGAGAGAGAGAGAGGTCTTCAATCTGATGGTTCATTCCCCAATTGGCTGCAACAGCTGGAGCTGTGCCAATCTGAAGCCAGGAGCCAGGAGCTTCTTCCAGGTCTCCCATGTGGGTACAGGAGCCCATGGACTTGGGCCATCTTCCACTGATTTCCCAGGCCACAGCAGATTGCTGGATCAGAAGTGGAGCAGCTGAATCTTGAACTGGTGCCCACATAGGATGCTAGCACCTCAGGCCAAGGCATCAACCCGCTGCTTCACAGCGCTGTCCTCCAGAAACCTTTTATTTAAGGACCACAAAAGTCACATGTATTTCATAAACACAACTTTAGGAATATAGTGATTCTTCCCACCATACCCACCCTCCCACCCACACTCCCACTCCTCCTGCTCCTCCCTCTCCCATTCCCAGTCCCATTCTCAACTAAGATCTATTTCCAATTAACTTTAAACACAGAAGACCAACTCTATACTAAGTAAAGAGTTCAAAAATTTGCACAATAAAATGTTCCTTAGCAGTGGAGACAAATGCTTTTCTAAGTCATTGCATCTGGAAGTTAATTTCACTTTTTTTTCCCCAGAAACTTAATTAACTTTAAAGAAGCACCCAAGGATGACACATCTTCTGCAAGCACTTAGGCATAACTAAGACTTATGAGATGTAAGAATATCCTCCACTTAATACACTAAAATGAAATAAATCTTTGAGAACAAGTTTTATAGTTAACTTTCTTTTTTTTTATTTTTTTTATTTTTTTGACAGGCAGAGTGGACAGTGAGAGAGAGAGACAGAGAGAAAGGTCTTCCTTTGCCGTTGGTTCACCCTCCAATGGCCGCCGCGGCTGGCGCGCTGCGGCCGGCGCACCGCGCTGATCCGATGGCAGGAGCCAGGAGCCAGGTGCTTTTCCTGGTCTCCCATGGGGTGCAGGGCCCAAGCACCTGGGCCATCCTCCACTGCACTCCCTGGCCACAGCAGAGGGCTGGCCTGGAAGAGGGGCAACCGGGACAGAATCCGGCGCCCCGACCGGGACTAGAACCCGGTGTGCCGGCGCCGCTAGGCGGAGGATTAGCCTAGTGAGCCACGGCGCTGGCCATAGTTAACTTTCATAATATAACTCTTTGAGGCCAGAGGTCCTGCATGGGGAGTAAGTGCACATTGACTCCTGTTGTTAATTTAACAGTTAACACTCTTATGTAAGATGTCAGTGGCCATTCAAGGTTCTTGATATGAGCTGCCTGGCTATGGAAGTCTTTAAATCCACAAACTCCATCAGCATTTAGATAGGGCCATAAGCAAAGTGGAAGCACTCCCCTCCCTTCAGAGAAAAGTACCTCCTTCTTTGATGGCCACTTCTTTCCACTGGGATCTCACAGAGATCCTTCATGTAGGACATTTTTTGCCACAGTGCCTTGGCTTTCCATCCCTGAAATGCTCTCGTGGGCTTTTCATCCAGATCATAATGCCTTAAAGACTGCTTTTCCAGGTTATAGCAGAGATCTGGGTAGGAAGTGGAGCAGCTGGGACTTGAACTGGTGCCCACCTGGAATGCTGGCACTGCAGGCGATGGCTTTACCTGCTACACCACAGCATTTTTGTCTGTAGTAGCGTTCTTTTCCATGTGGCCACAGATGATGGGCTTTGGTGTCTCCAGTGCATTAAGAGAAGCAGATCTAACCATCCACAGGCTCTTGTAGCTTGCGTCCTTTTCTCAGCGTGTAGTTCTCAACGCTGGAGCTCACTGTGGCACTGCTGAGGAGTTCCTTCTGCAGCCTTGCAGACTTTAGCCTGAGGTGTCTACGTGTGTGCACAGGTGGGAGTCGCCAGGACACTGCTGGGAAACGGCTTTCTGATGGAAGGGAATGAGGGGGTGCTGTCTTTCCAGCCAAGGGCACGCAGTTCCCTCACTGGTTGTTCCAGCCAGCCTGCGTTCCTGCACCTCCACGTTCCTGCCCGTCCTTGGCAGGTTTACATTCCCAGGTTTGTTCGTTCCCCCAGTTTGATTGTGATGGACGTAGGGAGGTAACCAGCAAGGAGTGCCAAGGATGCCAGCCTCTCTCTGCAGCCCTGCCTACAACCACCCCCATCCAGATCCTGTGTCTGTGCAACTTCCACAAGAAACCACTGCTTAGAACCAGCACTGGTGGGAATAACTAACAAGGCTGCTGGCTGTGCCCCCGCGATGGCCTCTATCTCATTACCGTGTGATTTCAATGAAGTTGCCTTGCCTGACACTGCTAACTCTCATGCCCCTCAGAGTTCCAAAAACAGGCAAGGAATTGGACAGCACTCAGCCCTGCTCCAAGCTCCACCCTATATAACTATTCCATTAAACCCCGCTCCAGGTACTACCCCCACGCCTCTAGATGGCCCACAACCTTGTCACTCTTTGATGGTGCCTGCACTCCCTCTGAAGTGGGTATTTTGGCTTTGCATACGAATAAATCTTTCCTCTATCGACCTTGACCTGTTCTTGACCTTGTGGAAGATGGCCCAAGTCCTTGGGCCCCTGCACCCACATAGGAGACCTGGAAGAAGCTCCTGGCTTCTGGCTTTGGATCAACACAGCTCTGGCTGTTGCAGCCATCTGGGGAGTGAACCAGCAGATGGAAGACCTCTCTCTCTGTCTCTACCTCTCTCTGTAACTCTGTCTTTCAAATAAATAAAATAAATCTTTAAAAAAAAAGAAAACTATTATACTCAATGTACTGGTATAAAGACAGAGATGTAGGGGCCAGCATTGTGGCACAGCGGATTAAATCTGCCTCCTTGCAGTGCCAGCATCCCATATGAGTGTTGGTTGGAGTCCCAGCTGCTCCACTTCCCATCCAGCTCTGCTATGGCCTGGGATAGCAGTAGAAGATGGCCCAAGTCCTTGGGCCCCTGCACCCACATGGGAGACCCGGAAGAAGCTCCTGGCTCCTGGCCATTGTGGCCATCTGAGGAATGAACCAGTGGATGGAGGATCTCTCTCTCTCTCTCTCTCTCTCTCAACTTTCAAAAATAAATAAATAAATCTTTTAAAAAATTGCAAAATGATCCAGCTGCTGTAGAAGAGTATGGCAGCTCCTCAGAAAATTAAACATAGAAATGTTGATGCAGTGCTTCCACATCCAATATAAAGTCCAAAGAATTGAAAGCAGAACCTCAAAGAGACGTTTGCCTAACCTCATTTATAACAACATTATTCACGAAGGCTAAAATGAGGAAGAAACCAAGGCCCACAGTTGGATGAATAATTCAGAAAAATGTGGCACGGTACAGTGTATACACAGAATGAACTATCATTCCACCTTTGAAAGGAAAGAAATCCTACCATCTGCTGAAACATGGATGAACCTTGAATAGAATGCTAAATGAAGCAAGACAGTCACTAAAAGACAAATGTTATATGATTTCATTAAATGAGATACGCAGAGAGGCAGAAAATAGAACGGTGGTTGCTGGGGTGGAGAGAGAGTAGAATGGGAAGTTTTTGTAGAATGGTCCAGAGTTTCAGTTTTGCAAAAGGAAAGATTTCTGGCAATATATATATATACATATATAATATATATATGGCAATATATATTATATATCAATTATAACATATGATACATATAATGTATAACAATGCACAGTAACACAAATGAACCTAAGACCACTAAATCATTACAGCTAAACTGATTAAGATAGACTGCTTTCCCAGGCCATAGCAGAGAGCTGGATAGGAAGAGGAGCATCCAGGACTACAACCCACACCCATATGGGATGCCGGCGCTTCAGGCCAGGGCGTTAACCCGCTGAGCCACAGCGTCGGCCCCGAGTATAATAGTTTTCTAGTAGAAAGTGTGAGTCCTCCAGCTTTATTCTTGTTTTTCAGGATTGTCTTTATAATTTAGGGTCCCTTGAGGTTCAATACAAAGTTTAGTATGAGTTTTTCTATTTCTGCAAACAACATCATTGGGATTTTGATAGATGTTGCAGTAAATCTGTAAGGAACTTTGGGAAATATTGACATCTTCACAACAGTAACCCTTACAATCCATGAACATGAGAAGCTTTTTCACTTATTTATGCCTTTGACTTTTTTCAGAAATGTTTTGCAGTTTTCATTATGCATGTCTTTCATTTTCTTGGTTAGGTTAGTTCCTAGGTGCCTTATTATTGTTGATGCTATTATATATGGAATTGTTTTATTAATTTCCTTTTGGGGTTTCTCTGTGTAACTCTGACTTTAAAATAAATAAAATAAATCAAAAAATGTGTGTGTGAGAGAGAGAGAGAGAAGATGGGGGAGAGGGGACAGAAAGAGAGAGGAGAGAGGTCAGAGGAGAGAGAGACTGGGAGGAAAGTATTGTCTGGGGTGCCTGGGCCTGTCCACTCCAGGTATAAGGCCTGAAGCCCACTTGGTGGGCAGAACAGGCCCAGCACTGGGAAGAGCTGAGGCAGCAGGCAGGTGACACAGGGGGGTGGCTGGCGGGGAGCCAGCTGGTGCCACCTGAGCTCGGATGGCGTCTCTGTTCCAGTGACGTCTGGGAAGGCACAGCTCCCAGTTGGTGCTGATCTGCCCCCAGCCTGGGGTTGGTGCCTTGAGGCTCAGCCAGCTTTTCCCACAGGTGTTAAGCTCAATCAGTGGATCAGCCACAGAGAGGCTCACAGGTACCTGTCACAAAGCAGGGTCCTCACCGAATCGGCCTCATGCTCAGCATCTGGAACTGGTGGGTTCAGGCTCCTGCCTTTCCCAGAGGCTTCCCCGGGTCAGCCCCTCCAGGGTTCCTGCCACAGACACTGGGCTGTTCTCAGCACCCACACGATATGCGTCAGGAAGCCAAAGCTGGACCTGCAAGGGTGCCTTGCACACAGAAGTGTGAAGGAAGCACAGTAAATAGAAAGGCCTGAGTCTGCAGGAAACTGGAGGCCCTGGACACCTCCCGGGCAGCTGGCTTAGGGTGAGTATGGACAAGACTGGGGCGGGGAGGGGGCAAAGGGAAAGGACCATTCTCTCCTCCCAGCAGGTGCAGAGAGAGCACCTGGGGCCTGGGGTCAGTAATTCTGAGTTATTCAACAATGATTGTGACTGAGACCCTTATCAACCTGCTGTCAATAACTGCCTGCAGCTCGTCTTCCAACAGTGACAAGGGAGGAGGGGTGGAGGACATGCAGGGCAGGTGTGCAATGACCCGGTGCAAGGCAAGAGAGCCGCGGTGGGCTGTGGAGTCCACTCTGCCCTCTGAGCTCTGCTCCCTCATTACTGGAGTCTGTTATTGGTCCCTGGGACCCCTCTGCCTGCAGCTTTCCTCCCTTCCTCTCTGTCAGTAGACACACGTGAGACACGCACGTCTGCTTCATGTGTGCTTCATGTGCATGAATGGAAGTGCACGCCTCCTCCCTTTCCCACTTCTGCTCACAGCGCGATGCTCATTAGATCTGTCCTGGGCATCTGGTTCGGACTGTTGTGCTGTTAACACAGCCAGTTAATCCATCTCTCTGACAGCAGCAGGTGCTTGCCCTCAATCCCATCACCACGCCCAAGCCCATCCCTCCCTGTCTTCCTCAGGGACTCCAAGGGGTTGTTGTCACCTTTTCTTTTCCAGGTTTGTTTTTGTTCCACTTTTTGGGTGCTCATTATGAGTTACATTGCTCTATTTCTTTACCTGCTTGGTGACTTTTGATTGGCTGTCATGTGTGGGCAATGCTGCTATCTTCTGGGAGCTGGGCACTCTTTTTCTGCAGCTGTTTTATTTTTATTTTTATTTTTTTGACAGGCAGAATGGACAGTGAGAGAGAGAGACAGAGAGAAAGGTCTTCCTTTGCCGTTGGTTCACCCTCCAATGGCCGCTGCGGCTGGTGCACCACGCTGATCCGATGGCAGGAGCCAGGTACTTATCCTGGTCTCCCATGGGGTGCAGGGCCCAAGTACTTGGGCCATCCTCCACTGCACTCCCTGGCCACAGCAGAGAGCTGGCCTGGACAGAATCCGGCGCCCCGACTGGGACTAGAACCCGGTGTGCCGCCGCAAGGCAGAGGATTAGCCTAGTGAGCCGCGGCGCCGGCCTCTGCAGCTGTTTTTGTGTATTGTTCTGCGATGCAGCTATGACACTTGAAAGTGCATTGATCCATGGGAGTCTCTGAAACAGGAGCTGCTGTCCCCATGAGGAACCCAGATTCCTCTGTGTGCTGTGCAGGTGCTGGTGGGACTGGGCGGCCCTGGGTGGGCTCTGGGAGTAATCCCTCCCATCATTTCCACAGGTTCTTGTCTGGTCTCAGTGGTCTCATGAGGTTTATTTTTTTTCTTTTCTTCTTTTCCTTCCTTTTTTTAAAAAAATTATTTATTTGAAAGGCAGAGCTATAGCAAGAGAAAAAGAGAGAGAGAGAGAGAGAGAGAGAGAGAGAGAGATCTGCCATCTACTGGTTCACTCTCCAGAGGGCTGCAAAAGCCAGGGCTGGGCTAGGCTGAAGCCAGGAAGCTTCTTCCAAGTCTCCCATGTGGGTGGCAGGGGCTCAGCACTTGGATCATCTTCTGTTGCTTTCCCAGGTTCATTAGCAGGGAGCCGGATGGGAAGTGGAGCAGCTGGGACTTGAACCAGTGCCCATGTGGGATGCTGTTGTCTCAGGTGGCAGCTAAACCTGTTCAGGTGGTTTCCTTCCTTCCTTCCTTCCTTCCTTCCTTCCTTCCTTCCTTCCTTCCTTCCTTCCTTCCTTCCTCTCTCTCTCTTCTTTCCTTCTTTCTCTTTCTTTCTTCACACTTGATCTTAGCCAAAAGGCCGAGAAGCGATCTCTTTCTTCTTTCACTTTAAGATTTATTTATTTATTTGAGAGGCAGAATACAGAGAGAAAGGGAGACACACAGAGAGATCTTCCACCTGCTGGTTCACTCCCCAAATGACAACAATGGCCAGGGATGGGCCAGACAGAAGCCAGGAACCTGGATCCAGGAGTTTCATCCAGGTCTCCCACATGGGTGCAAGCGCCCAAGCACTTGGGCCATCTGCTGCTGCTTTCTCAGGTGCATTAGCAGGGAGCTGGATCAGAAGTGGAGCAGATGGGACTTGAACTGTTGCCCACACGGGATGCTGGTGTTACAGGGAACTTAAGCCACTGAGCCACAATGTGGGGCCTGGCCAGCAATTCCTGGTGAACTCGTGAGTTGAGCATCTCCATGTATTTGTTAAAGTTTCCCACTCAGTGAGTTGCCTGTTCACACTTCTTGCTGTTTTCTTGTTTCTGATATTTTTTTCCTTATGTATTTGTAGCATTCCTCTGTGTGATCTAAATATTAATCCTTCCACAATTTAAAATTTTACAAAATGTCATCTTGCAATTCATCATTTGTTAATTTTGTGTATGGAGTTTAAAAAAATTAAATGGACAATAACTTCACAAATTTATGAGCTTTGGAATGAGATTTCAATACAACTGTACAGCGTGAACTGACCAACATTTCCCCTTCTTTGATATCACCTCATGATTGGAGGCTTGGAGCCTCTTTTTGTTTTTAGATTTATTTATTTATTTGACAGGTAGAGTTACAGAGAGAGAAGGAGAGAAAGAGAGGTCTTCCATCCGCTGGTTCACTTCCCAAATGGCTGCATTGGCCAGGGTTGGGCCAGGCAGAAGCCAGGAGCCAGGAGCTTCTTCTGGGTCTCACACGTGGGTGCAGGGGCCTGGGTACTTAGGTCACCCTCCACTGCTTTAGCAGGTGCATTAGCAGAGAGCTGGATCAGAAGTGGAGCATCCAGGACTTGAACCTATGCTCCCATATGGGATGCTGGCACTGCAGATGGAGACTTAGCCTTTTAACCACAGCACTGGCCCCCTAATATGATGTTTCGTTACATAAACACTTTGTATAATGTCCAATCAAGGTAAATATTCAAACACTGAATATTTCCTTATGGTGAACACATTCAAAATCCCATCTTCCAGGTTTGAAAACGGAGAACTACACATCCATTAACGTTATCTTTTTTTGTTTGTTTGTTTGTTTGTTTTTTTGACAGGCAGAGTGGACAGTGAGAAAGAGAGAGACAGAGAGAAAGGTCTTCCTTTTTGCCGTTGGTTCACCTTCCGATGGCCACTGCAGCCGGTGCTGTGGCCAGCTCATCACGCTGATCTGAAGCCAGGAGCCAGGTGCTTTTCCTGGTCTCCCATGCGGGTGCAGGGCCCACGCACCTGGGCCATCCTCCATTGCACTCCCGGGCCACAGCAAAGAGCTGGCCTGGAAGAGGGGCGAACGGGACAGAATCCGGCGTCCTGACTGGGACTAGAACCCAGTGTGCCGGCGCCGCAAGGCGGAGGATTAGCCTAGTGAACCATGGCGCCGGCCCATTAACGTTATCTATAATCAGCCTACTGTGCAACAGGGTCCCAGAACATCTTACTTTGTACAGCTGTGACCTAAATACCTATTAAACCAGCCTTTCTCCACTCTGCTGAGTGGGACTCCATGGTGGACGTGCACCACATCTGCTTTATCCAGCCATCAGCGGAAGGACCCCTCAGCTGCTCCGTCTCTTGGCTCTTGGGAATTAGTGCTGTGATACACACGGGAGTGCTGAGCTCCCTTCCTGAGCCTGATCTCACTTCTGTTGGGTATCCACCCAGTGGTGGGATTGCTGGGTTGGGGGCAGTTCTGTTTGCAGTTTCTCCAGGAAGCTCTGTAAACCTCATCCTTTTCCTAAGGGCTGTGCTAATTTACATCCCCATCAACAGGGTGCAAGTTTCCCCTTTCTCCCTAGCTTTGCCACATTGTCTCTGTGATAATGGTCAATCTAATTGCAGTGAGGCGATATCTCAGTGTGGGTTTGATTTGCATTTTCCAGATTATTGGTGATAGTGAACATTGTTTTGTGCACTTGTTGCCTATTTTTATGTCTTCCTTTGAGAAATGTCTCTACAGCCACTGCCAATTTTTTAATTGGATTTTTCTTCTTTTTGCTAGCGAGCTGTTTGAGTTTCTTTAATATTTTGATTAGCTCTGTGTTAGATATATAATGAGAATATTTTCTCCTGTTCTGTAGGTTGTCTCTTCCCTCTGTTGATAGTTTTCTTTGCTATGTAGAAGCTCTTTAGTTTGATGAAATCCCAATAGTCTATTTTTACTTTTGTTTTCTGTGTTTTTGGAGTCCAAGCCAAAAAAAAAAAAAAAAAAAAACACACACAGTTGCCATTCCAATATCCTGAAGACTTCTTCTCTGTGTTTTCTTATAGTGGTCTCCAGGTTTCAGATCTTGCATTCAGGTCTTAAGACCATTTTAAGTTGATTCTTGTACGTGGTAAGAGATATCAGTCTAGTTTTTTTTTTTCTTCTGCATGTGGATTCCAATTTTCCCAGCATCATTTATTGAAAATGCTTTTTCCAATGCATTTTTTAGCACCTTTGTCAAAGAGCAGTTGGTTGAAGACAGATGGGTTCCATGGCTCTGCGGATCTGAGACAGAGAGAAGGTGAGGCAGAGAGATGACAGATCTTCCATCTGCTGGTTTACTCCTCAAATGGCACCAATGATTAGGGCTGGGCCAGGCTGAGGCCAGGAGCCTGAAACTCCATCCAGGTCTCCCACTTTAGTGGCAGGACACAAGTACTTGGGGCATCATCTTCTTTCTCCCACGCATATTAGCATGAAGCTGGATCAGAAGTTGAGTGGGCCTTGACCCTAGGCCCTCCGACAACAGACACAAGCACCCCAAGCACAGGGCTAACCCACTGTACCACAATGCCCATCACCCTACCATGCTGTTTTAATTGCTGGAGCTTTGTAATATTTTTTAAAGTCACATTTATTTTATTTTTTGTCAAGATTACTGTAGTTATTCAGAGTCTTTTGTCACCCCATACAAATTTGATAGTGTATTTTTTCTAGTTCTGTGTAACATGTCATTGGTATTTTGATGGGGATTGCTTTAAGTCTGTAAATTGCTTTGGATACTATGGACAATTTAACAATATTGATTCTTCCAATCCATGAACATGGGATATGTTTTCATTTATTTGTGCCTTCTCCAATTTTTTTCATCAGCGATTTACAGTTTTCATTGTAGAAATCTTTCACCTTTTTGTTTAATTTTATTCCTAGATATCTTGTGTTTTTGTGGCTTTTGGAAATGGGATTACTTTCCTAATTTCTTTTTTCAAGTAGTTTACTATGGGCATATAACAATACTATTTCAGGTTGACTTTTTTTAAAAAGATTTTTTAATTTGTTTATTTGAGAGGTAGTACAGTTACAGACAGAGAGAGGGAGAGACAGAGAGAGAGAGAGAGAGGGAGAGAGAGAGAGAGAGATCGGTCTTCCCTCTGCTGGTTCACTCCCCAGGTGGCTGCAATGGCTGGAGCTGAGCTGATTTGAACCCAGGAGCCAGGAACCTCCTCAGGGTCTCCCACGTGAGTGCAGGGGCCCGAGCACTTGGGCCATCTTCCACTGATTTCTAGGCCATAACAGAGAGCTGGATCAGAAGAGGAGCAGCCAGGACTCGAACTGGTGCCCATATAGAATTCTGGCACCACAGGAGGAGGCTTAGCCCAATACGCCACAGTGCTGTCCCCCAGGTTGAGTTTTTATTCTGCAACATGGTTGAATTCATTTATTACTTCTAATAGCTTTTGGTGGGATATTTGGAGGTTTTCTATGTATAAGATCATGTCATCTGCAAAGAGTGACAATTTGACTTTCTCCTTTCTGGTTTGAAAGCTGTTCCTTTCTCTTGCCTAACTGCTCTAGCTAAGACTTCCAGTACTATGTTGAATAAAGGTGATGGTGGGCATCCTTGACTTGTTCTAGATCTTATATAGAAAGCCTTAGTTCTGCATTCAGTATGATGTTAGCAGTTATCTTGTTAGATATGGCCTTTATCATTTGGAGGTGCCTTCCTTCCATATCCAATGTGTTCAGAGTTTGGTCATGAAGGGGTGCTGGATTTTATCGAATACATTTTCTGTATCTGTTGAGATGATCGCCTGAATTTTGTTCTCCATCCTTTTGCTGTGGTGCATGACTTTTATTGATTGCCTCTGTTGAACCATTCCTACATCTGTAGGATGATTCCCACTTGATTATGGTACATAATATTGTCAATGTGCTATTGGACTGAATTTGCTAGGATTTTTACAAAAGATTTACTTTTGTATTTGAAAGGCAGAGAGAGAGAGAGAGAGAGAGAGAGAGAGATCTTTCATCCATTATTTTACTCTCCAAATGACTGCAACAGCCAGGACTAGGTCAGGCCAAAGTCAGGAGCCAGGAACTCCATCCTGGCGTCCCATGTGAGTAGCAGAGAACCAAGCACTTGGGCTATTTCTCATTCTTTTCCCATGCACATTAGCAGGAAGTGGGATCGGAAGCTAAGCAGCCAGGACTGAAACTGTGCTCTGAGATGAGATGCTGGAGTGGCAGGTGGTGGCTTCATCCACTGCCCAACAACACCAGCTCCAGTTTGCTGGTATTTTGTAACTTTCTTTTGTGTTGTGCCTTTGTTTTGGTATCAACTGATTGCTGACTTCATAGAATAAATTTGGAAAAATTCCTCCCTCTTCTCGTTTTTGGAATAATTTGAGAAAAGTGGTAATTCTTCTTTAATTATTTGGTAGGATTCAGCAGTGAAGCCATCTGGTCCTGGGGTTTTCATTGATGGGAGATTTTTTTTTTATTACTGATTCAATCTTGTTACTCATGATTGGTTTGTTTAGGTGTTCTTGCTTCTTCATGACTCAGCCTTGGTAAGGTGTATATATCCAGGAATTGGTTCATTTCTTCTAGGTTATTGATTTTATCATACAATCTTTTTTTTTTTTTGACAGGCAGAGTGGACAGTGTGAGAGAGAGACAGACAGAGAGAAAGGTCTTCCTTTTGCCATTGGTTCACCCTCCAATGGCCACCGCGGCTGGTGCGCTGCGGCTGGCGCACCGTGCTGATCCGATGGCAGGAGCCAGGTACTTATCCTGGTCTCCCATGGGGTGCAGGGTCCAAGGACTTGGGCCATCCTCCACTGCACTCCCTGGCCACAGCAGAGAGCTGGCCTGGAAGAGGGGCAACTGGGACAGAATCCAGCGCCCTGACTGGGACTAGAACCCGGTTTGCCGGCGCCGCAGGTGGAGGATTAGCCTATTGAGCTGCGGCGCTGGCTTATCATACAATCTTTTGTATTCCTGTGGTATCAGTTGTAATATCTTCATTTCTACATCTGATTCTATATATTTGCATCTTCTCTGTTTGTGGTTTAGGTAATAAGGGTTTCTCAATGTTGCTAATCTTTTCAAAGAACTAGCTCTTTGTTTATTGATATTTTGTATTTTTTTATTTTCTAGCTCATCTATTTGTGCTCAGAGTTTTGTTATTTCTTTTCTTCTACTAATGTTGGGTTTGATTGGTTCTTATTTTCCTAGGTCCTTGAGGGGTATCAATAAGCTGTGTATTTGAGATCTTTCTGATCTGGGTGTGGATTGCTATAAACGTCCTTCTTAGCACTGCTCTGGCTGTATCGCACAGGTTTTGGTATACTGTGTCTCCATTTTCATTTGTTTCAAGAAATTCTTTAATTTCATTCTTAACTCTCCCTTGACCCAGTGCTTGTTCAGGAGTAACTTCAATTTCATGTACGTAGGTAACTTCCAAAGGGGTTCTTATTGTTGAATTCTGGTTCTACTGCATTGTGGTTGGAAGAGATACCTGACAGGATTTCTGGTCTTAGCCATTTGTCAAGATGTGTTTTGTGACCTGCAGGTGACCTGTCCTGGAGAACGTTCCAGTGTTGTGTGGTGCTGAGCATGTGTGCAGTGCAGGTGCTGGATGGAACATTTTAGAAGTCTGTCAGGTCCCACTGATGCCACGTGCAATCTCACTCTGCTGTTCTTTGTTGTTTGCTTTGTCGGAATGCTGTTTCTGAAAGTGGGGTGTTAAAGTCCCCTACTATTACTGTGTGGGGACCATAGCTCCCTGTAGGACTGTTAATATTCGCCTTGTGTGTCTGGGTGCTCTACTATCGGGTGTGATTGTCATTTCCTTTGGCGGGATTGAGCCCTTTATCATTGCATCACAGCTGCCATGCCTCCTTTTACTGCTTTTGATTTAAAGTCTGTTTTGTCTGCTAGAAGTATGGCTGCGCCTGCTTTCTTCTGGACACCATTCGCGTGGGAAATCTTGTTATACTGGGTTATTTCCTCACGTTTCAAAGGCCAAGTGCCCCACACTTGCCACTCTTTATACCCAGAGGACATCTACAGCTACAGGGCTTCGCTTCAGAGATGGAGGGGGAAGGAGGAAAGGAAAGAGAACTGGTGGGGTGGGGAGACACAGGGAGAGAGAAAAAGAGGAATGGAGGCAGAGAGAGAAAGGGAGGGAGAGTGAGGGAGGGAGGGAGGGAGGGGGGAGAGAGAGAGGGAGGGAGGGACGTAGGGACAAGAGAGAGAGAGAAGAAGAGAGAGGGAAAGAGAGAGAGGGACAGAGAGAGAAGGAAAGAGAAAAGAGAGAAGAGAGGGGGAGAGAGACATGGAGAGAGAGGGAGAGAGAGAGAGGGAGGGAGGGACGTAGGGGGGAGAGAGAGACAAGGAGAGAGAGGGAGAAAGAGAGGGAGGGTGGGACAGAGAGGGGGAGAAAGAGAGAAGAGAGAGATGAGTGGGAGAGAGAGAGGAGAGCGAGGGAGGGAGAGGGAGGGAGGGAGAGGGAGGGAGGGAGAGGGAGGGAGGGAGGAGGGGTAGAGAGAGAGAGAGAGAGAAACTTGTTTTTTGAGGGCTTCAGCCCAGCCCAGCCCTGGTCATTGTAGCCATCTGGGGAGTGAACCAGAAGATGGAAGATGGAAGATAACTGTTTTTTTTTTTCTCTCTCTCTTCCTCCCACCTCCCTTGTCTCTGTAACTCTGACTTTCAAATAAATTAAAAAAAATGTAAAACAAAAAAAATGCACTTGATCTCCTTTCCCCCAGAGCTTTCTCCCCCACCAAGGCTCCCACTCCATACCCAGAAAGGCCCCTTCTGGCCCAAGTCCCAGGCGGCCCAGCAGAGCCAGCCCTGCACGTGTGGGAAATGGCCTCTCTCACCCAGAACGTGGGCAGCTGGGGCATGGACGTGTCTGGAGTTGGAGGAGCCCACAGAGGCCAGGTGTGGGGCAGGTTCCAATACGAAACATGTGGGTGGAGTGACACCTCCAGTAGGGGGGATGGGCGGTGGAGGGAGGCAGCTGGGTGATCAGACAGTCAAGCACTGGCCTAGCACCTGCCCTCAGAAACCACAGAATCAAAGAGGAGCAAAAATCATAACTGAGGAGGGGCTAGTGCTGTGGCATAGCAGGCACAGCTACCACCATTTGGGTGCCGGTTCAAGTCCCGGCTGCTCCACTTTCGACCCAGATCCCTTCTAATGTGCCTGGGACAGTAGTGGCCCCTGTACCCATGTGGGAGACCTGGAAGAAGCTTCTGGCTCCTGGCTTTGGCTTGGCCCAGCCCTGGCTGTTGCGGCCATTTGGGGAGTGAACCAGCAGATGGAAGACCTTTCTCTCACATGCAGGAAAAGCTCCTCTGTCTAAAGGGGTCAGGGTGTTTTTTTTAATTTATTTTTATTTTTTTATTTTTTGACAGGCAGAGTGGACAGTGAGAGAGAGAGACAGAGAGAAAGGTCTTCCTTTGCCGTTGGTTCACCCTCCAATGGCCGGCGCGGCCGGCGCGCTGCGGCCGGCGCATCACGCTGATCCGATGGCAGGAGCCAGGATCCAGGTGCTTTTCCTGGTCTCCCATGGGGTGCAGGGCCCAAGCACCTGGGCCATCCTCCACTGCACTCCCGGGCCACAGCAGAGAGCTGGCCTGGAAGAGGGGCAACCGGGACAGAATCCGGCGCCCCGACCGGGACTAGAACCCGGTGTGCCGGCGCCGCTAGGTGGAGGATTAGCCTAGTGAGCCGCGGCGCCGGCTTGCAGGGTGTGTTTTGTAAGCAGCTGAGCCTGAGACAGGGTTGGGCAGGAGCAGAATGGGCAGAGGGGATGCAGGTGCAGGTGTGAGGCACTCATTGGTGCTGTGTAACAAACGGCCCTAAATCCAGCGGCCTGAGACCCTAATCATGCCTGGTGTCACTCAGCGCCTGCTGGGCAGTGTGGGTGCGAGCTTCTGGCTCAGTGTGTGCAGTAGTCAGCCGTTTTCTCTCCATAACAAACACCCAAGGGGGCAAAGCCATCAAGAGCACAGCTTACTCAGCTCACATTCTGGAACTTCCGAGTCCAGAGGGCGTGGTGCAGGCTTGGGCTCTGTGGCAGATGGTGGCGTGTATGGAGGCAGGATCCCATGGTGAACCTGGAAGCAGAGAGACACCCTAAACCCAGACACAGGCTTTTATAACAATTTGAACTATCATCCAAGGTCACTCCCACCAGGAGTCCCGGGACCTCCCAAGGGTCCCAGCTCCTAGACGCCAAAGTTGTATGCAGTTCCCGCCACCTTAGTACCATTAATGCATGACTTGAGCGGTTCAGCATGTGCAGGAGGTCAGAGGGCAAGTCACAGGCAAAGCACAGCAGGGTCCCCCCTGCCGCAGCTGCGACTGTGGTCACCGGCAGGCTGCACTGGGCAGGGGCAGCATGTGTGTGCCAGTGGGTGAATACCACCAGTTCCCTGCCACATGGACCTCCCACGGGACTGGCGATGTGGCCTCTGGCTTTCTCCAGAGCAGGAGACAGGAGAGAGAGAAGAGGAAGCATGGTGCCCTCTATGCTCTAGGCTTTAGGCTCTAGGCTCAGAGCCCCAGACCACTCAGAGGGTGAGAGAGTTGCCCCTGGGAGTGTCCTTCAGCCATGTGGACAGATCTGCAGGCAGCTTTGCAAACTAACAAGGTGTATATGTGAAGCTAAGAAGAAGCTTAGTTTGATACAGTTTGTGGAATACAACAACAACAAAACAAAACAAAACAAAAAACCCCAACACCAACCAGGGTGGGAAGCCAGGCTGGAAAGACTGCCTGGAGCAGGACCAGGAATGTGTTCAGTCCCAGGCTGAGGGTTCTGCAGATGGCAGACCAGGCCAGCAGGTTATCAGCTTATGCCAGCAGGTGCCAAGCAGCCAACAGACTGGGATGGGGGCACAGCTGGAGCATGGTGGGGAGTGGCAGAGACAGTGTGAATCTCTTTCTCTCTTTCTCTTTCACTTCCTCTTTCCGCTTTCCTCTCAGAAACCAAGCCCTCTAGCTGTAGATGTCCCTGGTTACTCTGCAATATGTGTGTGCAGACCAAGCCCATCCTGGGATTGTACTGTCTGGCTGTGTCCTAACTTAGGTAACTAGTTCCCAGATTCTCTGGTGTGTCCACGGCTTAAGTGGGTCCTGCAAGATTCCTGTGTTGAAGGCTTGGTCCCCAGTGTGGCAATGGAGGAAGGTGGTGGAAGCTGTTAGAGGTGGGAGGTCATTAGGTCGCTGGGGACCCTTCCCTTGGGAGAGAGTAACATAGTTTTGGTAGAACCCCAGTTAGTTTCCATTGTTTGAAAATGCAAGACTGGGCACCTGCTGTCTCTCTTGCCTGCTATCTCCTCCTCTCACACATGCTCCTGCTGTGATGCCATCTGCCATATGGGGACCCAGCCAAGGGAGCCCTCACCAGAGCTGAGCAAAGCTGGTGTCGTGCCCTTGAACTCCTGAACTGAGGGCTGAACCAATTTCTTTTCTGTATAAAGCACCCAACCTCAAATACTTTGTTACAGCAATGGAAAACTGACAAATACATCTGCAGCTTTTGCTGATTTGGCTGTCTCTACACCACCAGCTGTGTGTAACAACACACACCCTGTACTGTGCTGTCTTGCGCGAGGACCTCCTTTGCTCTACATATTTTAGGTTTAGAGATAACATATTTGAGGCACAGAACAGTTAAAAAATTGCCCAAGGGCTGACACGGTAAGAAGTAGAACTAAGATAAAAACGACAGTTTGTGCACTGAAAATATTAATAGTTGTTACCAATTTCCCCTTAAAAAGACTGTATAGATTTTAAAGGGCTCCCATGCACTCTCTTTGCATTACTGAGTGTTAGATGTCCTTGCCAATAAGTTGGGAAAAAATAATGCTCAACTGTTTACATTTGTAAGTCCTAAGATCGATGGTCATTTCGTGGTTTGTATTTCTTCTGCTGTGATTGTCTTTCAAGGTTTGGCTCATTTCCTGCTATGAGTCAGCCAGCCAGAACAGAAGTATCACTGGTCCTCAATCCCACCTTCTCTGCATCCACAGGCTTTAATTACACGGTCTTCCTGGAGGAGAGTCCATTTCTCTAACCCACCGATGTTAGGCTTGGTCATATGATTGACTTGGATGAATGGATTGTAGACAGAAGTGACAGTGGCCAGTGCGAAACCTGGCATAATAACCTCACTTTTCTCTGTGTGCCTGTCTCTACTGTCTGGGAACATACCTGTCAGTCCAAGGAAAATGAGGCTCAGGGGAATTGCATGGTCGTTCTCTGTCCAAATAAGCTGACCCTCAATCAACCACATATGCAAGAGTGAGAATATAGAATTACGGTTGGAGGGGCTGGTGCTGTAGTGTAGTGGGTAAAGACGCCATCTGCAGTGCCGGCATCCCATATGGGCGCCAGTTCAAGTCCTGGCTGCTCCACTACCATTCACCTCTCTGTTATGGTCTGCGAAAGCAGTAGAAGATGGCCCAAGTCCTTGGACCCCTGCACCCGCATGGGAGACACAAAAGAAACTCCTGGCTCCTGGCTTTGGATAGGCACAGCTCCGGGAGTTGTGGCCATCTGGGGAGTGAACCAGCGGATAGAAGACTTCTCTCTCTCTTCTTCTGCCTCTCTGTAAATTTGCCTTTCAAATAAATAAACCCTTAAAAAAAGATTACTGTTGGAGACCACTCAGTTCTGAGGATGCTTTTTAGGCATAAAAACGGATGGATAATTACCATTTTAGGCATTTACTTACGATGTTCCATGTATATTATAGGTTTTAACCCTTTGTTGTGAAGTTTGCAGTGTCACCCAGTCTCTCGATTCTGAATTTGTTTGAGTGTGCCTGTGCGTGTACTTATTTTGACGTGTCAAGTTTCATAGATGAATTCATGTCCATCAGTCTTTTCTTTTTGGAAATCATGTCTTGCTCAGAGATATTCTTCCATGTCAGGTAAACTGTCACCCAAGTATTCTCTTTGTGATTTCATGATTTGCTCTGCTTTCCTTAAGTGTTTGACCTATTTGAGATTTATTGTGGTATTAAAGGGAGGTATGGAATCACTTTATATAAATGAAAATTTGATTGACCAGTATCTAGCCCTTCTCCTCCTCCTCTTCTCCTTCTTCTTCTTCCTCTTCCTCTTCTCCTCCTTCCTCCTCCTCCTCCTCCTCTTATTCTTCTCCTTCTCCTCCTCCTTTTAAAAATATTTATTTTTAAAATATTTATTTGAAAGTCAGAGTTACAGAGAGGCAGGAGAGAGAGAGAGAGAGAGAGAGAGAGAGAGAGAGAGAGAGAGAGGTCTTCCACTGCTAGTTCACTCCCCAAATGGCTGCAATAGCCAGAGCTGGACTGATCCAAAGCCAGGAGCCTGGAGCTTCTTCTGGGTCTCCCATGTGGGTGCAGGGGCCCAAGGACTCGGACCATCTTCTATTGTTTTCCCAGGCTATAGCAGAGAGATAGATCGGAAGTAGAGCAGCTGGGACTTGAACTGGTGCCCATATGGGATGCCGGCACCGCAGGCAGTGGATTTACCCGCTATGCCACAGAGCTGGCTCCTCCTCTTCTTCTTTTTAAAGATTTATTTTATTTGTTTGAAAGGCAGAATGACAGAGTGGGGTGGATAGAGAGAGAGAGGGAGAGAGAGAGAGAGAGAGAGATCTTCCATCCACTGGTTCACTCCCCAGATGGCCACAATAGCCAGGGCTGGGCCAAGCCAAATTCAGGAACTCCATCTGGATCTCCCACATGTGTGGCAGGGGTCCAAGGGCTTGGGCCATCTTTTGCTGCTCTCCCTGGCACATTAGCAGAGAGCTGGTTTGGAAGCGGAGCAGCCAATGCTCAAAATTGGCACTGTGATGTGTCGCTCCCCCTCTTCGTGGAGGAACGACACAGGACCCTGCGCTGTTCTTTCGTCTGCTCGGCCCTCCCCGGGTTTGCTGCTGGTTCTTCCCGGGTTGGCTACTATCCCTTCCACCTCCGTGGAAGGGCAGTTCCCCCTGGCCGCATTCCCCACTTCCGCAGGGGAGCGGCACACCGCCGGCCGGCTTTCTCGGGGGCTGCACGGGTTCCCTTAGATGTTCCCCATAGATGTTCCCGGTGCATGCCGTCTCTCTCCTCCTTTATAGTCCTCCTCCGCCAATCCCAACTCGGCTGCCCACACGCCGAGTACGCTGCTCTCCTCCAATCAGGAGCAAGTCCTACAGTTTATTAGTTGAACTGGAGGCAGCTGTGCGGAAGCTGTTTACTTCTCTCCCAGCGCCATATTGTGGGAGAGCAGATGCATAGAATAAGTCTTAATTGCAGTAACTCAGTCTAGTCCGGTTGCTCCCCACAGATCCCCCTTTCTTTTTATTTTTTAGCGTTGATACGCGCCTGTCTTCGGTGTCCCGCGGCACACACTCTGCTCTACTTGCTAGAGTTGCCACAGGCTCTTACAAGTCCTATCAATCAGGCAAACCGAATCCGGGTCCTCTCTTCGCCCTGTTGTGAGAAGGTTTTTAGGCGCTGATGCGTGCCTGTGTTCGGTGCCCTGCAGCGCATGCTCTGGTCGAGCCTGCAGGGGCTTACAAGCCCTGTCAGGCAAACCGAATCCAAGCCTTCTCATTGCCGTATTGTGGGGGAGACTTATTAGTGTTGGTTCGTGCCTATCTTCGGTGACCTGCAGCTCATACTCTGGTCGAGCTGCTTGCTGGCACTTACCGCCTTAAATCAGGCAGACCGAATCCAAGCCTCCTAATTGTTACACTGTGGGGAAGCCTTACTGATGTTAATTCGTGCCTGTCTTCGGTGACCTGCGGCGCATAAGCTGCTAGCCGCCCAGGTGCTCATCGCCTCACTTAATCAGGCAGACCGAATCCAAGCTTTCTTATTGCCATGTTGAGGGGAGGCCTTTCTATTTCTCTATTTCTCTATCTCCAGGCATTCCTATTTCTCCCATTCCACTTCTATCTTCCAGCATTCCTATTTCTCTCACTTTACTTCTAAAACTTCTGTTTCTCTTATCCCTGCGGCTTCCCGGCGCCTCGCCCCGCCGGCGGGCTCCGCCCCGAAGCTGCTTCTCGGCGGCTCGCCCCGCGGCAGCTTCACGGCTCTGCGCGGCTTCCCGGAGCCTCGCCCCGCCGGCGCCCGCCCCGCGGCAGCTTCACAGCTCTGCACGGCTTCCGCGAATGTTTCCGCCACCACCGGCATTCAGTCCAAGTTCCCCGGACTAACCTGGCGAATCCTGGCGGCCCACGTCTCTGCCTCTGGTTCCAGATCTTCGCCTCTTGCTCCCCGGGGTGACTTGAAGAATTCCAAGGTGGCTTATATCTCTGCCTCGGCCTGCACTCGCGGCTTCATCCCCCCTAACATTCCTCTCTACCCAGTATGTTTCCTTAAGTTTTCTTCCAACAATATTCCTCTCATTTCTCCTGGCTTCTCCCCACAGTCCGTATCCGAGTCTAAGTTTCTTACAGGTTTCACTTTCACTTTCAACCTGCAGTCCGTATCTGAGTCTAAGTTTCTTCTTGCTTTCACTTTAAATCCTAACTTCTTTCCCACAGTCCATATCCGAGTCTCTGCCTAGGCTTTCAATAGCTTCTTCCGGCACCTAGGCTCTTTGCTAGTCTCTCTCTCCGGTATTTTCCACTTCTTCCCGTTTCTTCCCTCTTAGGTTTCCTATCCGTCCTAGGTTTCCTATCCGAGCTAGGTTTCCTATCCGAGTCACGGCACCATTATGTCGCTCCCCGTCTTCGTGGAGGAACGACACTAAACCCTGCCTAGGCTTCATATCCGAGTCACGGCACCATTATGTCGCTCCCCCTCTTCGTGGAGGAACGACACTAAACCCTGCCTAGGCTTCATATCCGAGTCACGGCACCATTATGTCGCTCCCCCTCTTCGTGGAGGAACGACACAGGACCCTGCGCTGTTCTTTCGTCTGCTCGGCCCTCCCCGGGTTTGCTGCTGGTTCTTCCCGGGTTGGCTACTATCCCTTCCACCTCCGTGGAAGGGCAGTTCCCCCTGGCCACATTCCCCACTTCCGCAGGGGAGCGGCACATCGCCGGCCGGCTTTCTCGGGGGCTGCACGGGTTCCCTTAGATGTTCCCCATAGATGTTCCCGGTGCATGCCGTCTCTCTCCTCCTTTATAGTCCTCCTCCGCCAATCCTAACTCGGCTGCCCACACGCCGAGTACGCTGCTCTCCAATCAGGAGCAAGTCCTACAGTTTATTGGTTGAACTGGAGGCAGCTGGGTAGAAGCTGTTTTCTCCTCCCCCAGCGCCATACTGTAGGAGAGCAGATGCATAGAATAAGTCTTAATTCCAGTAACTCAGTCTAGTCCGAGCTGCTCCCCACAGAGGAGAGCAGATGCATAGAATAAGTCTTAATTCCAGTAACTCAGTCCAGTCCGGATTGCTCCCCACATGATGTAGACGCCAGCATCACAGGAGACAGCTCATCCTGCTATGGCATGAAGCCAGTCCCAGCCACGCCTCTTCCCTTCACCATTGTGAGTAGCAATCTTGACTCTATATTGTGGTGCTTCTCAATTGGGGTATACAGCAGAATCTGTGGGCATGCTTTATAAAAACACATGTGTGGCCGGCGCCGCGGCTCACTAGGCTAATCCTCCACCTGCGGCTCCGGCACACCGGGTTCTAGTCCCGGTTGGGGCGTAGGATTCTGTCCTGGTTGTTCCTCTTCCAGTCCAGCTCTCTGCTGTGGCCCAGGAAGGCAGTGGAGGATGGCCCAAGTCCTTGGTCTCTGCACCTGCATGGGAGACCAGGAGGAAGCACCTGGTTCCTGGCTTCAGATCGGCTCAGCACGCCGGCTGTACCAGCCGTTTAGGGGGTGAACCAATGGAAGGAAGACCTTTCTCTCTGTCTCTCTCTCTCTCACTGTCTAACTCTTCCTGTCAAAACAAAAACAAACAAACAAAAAACACATGTGTGCCCTGTCTCTCCCTGGGAGATCTTCATTCTGACTTAGGTTTTGGGTGGACTTTTTTTTTTTTTTTTTAAGAGTCCCATTTGTGGGGCTGGTGCTGTGGCATAGCAGGTAAAGCTGCCACCTGCAGGACTGGCATTCCATTTGGGTGCTGGTTTGCATCCCAGATGCTCCACTTCTGATCCAGCTCTGTTCTGTGGCCTGGGAAAGCAGCAGAGGATGGCCCAAGTCCTTAGGCCCCTGCACTCACGTGGGAGACCTGGAAGAAGCTTCTGGCTCCTGGCTTCAGATCGGCACAGCTCCAGCCATTGCCGCCCGCTAGGGAGTGAACCAGTGGATGGAAGACACCTCTCTCTCTCTCTCTCTCTCTCTCTCTCTGCCTCTCCTTCTCTTTCTGTGTGACTCTGACTTTCAAATAAATAAATAAATAAATAAATATTTTTTAAAAAAGGAAAAAAGAGTCCCATTTGGCTTTGATACTCACTTTTGGTTGAGAGCTGCCGCTATCCACAGACAATGCTGTGTCCACATCTCTTCTTTGATCCGTCACATTCACCAGCTTGCAGCCGTTTCATCATTCAAAAAGGTTTCGGCCGGCGCTGTGGCTCATTAGGCTAATCCTCTGCCTGTGGCGCCGGCACACCGGGTTCTAGTCCCGGTTGGGGCACCGGATTCTGTCCCGGTTGCCTCTCTTCCAGGCCAGCTCTCTGCTGTGGCCCGGGGGTGCAGTGGAGGATGGTCCAGGTCCTTGGGCCCTGCACCCCATGGGAGACCAGGATAAGCACCTGGCTCCTGCCTTCAGATCAGCGCAGTGCACCAGGCGCAGCGTGCCGGCTGCGGCGGCCATCGGAGGGTGAACCAACGATAAAAGGAAGACCTTTCTCTCTGTCTCTCTCTCTCACTGTCCACTCTGCCTGTCCAAAAAAAAAAAAAGTTTCATGTCTGGATAGGAACACTTCCTATTATTCGTCTGCCTTTTTGTACCACAGTCGTTCTCACCTATCTATTTTTTACTGACAAAGTCATTGTATGTTTCTAAAAATGTCCGTTGGAATTTTCACTGGGATCATACAGAGTTTATAGGGTTGGTATAAAAAAATCACTATCATTCTCTCCAAGAGCTAACTTCACATTTACACGCAACCCTCTGTCAGTAGGGTTGTGTGTTTGTCTCTGAATAGCATCCTGCCGGACTGCAGGGTTTCTGATGTCCACTGTGATGAGGCCTAAAGTCCATCACACAGCACTGGCGCCATGTGGGTAAGGGAGCAGTCCTCTGAGCTTTCTGCTTCTCCATCCTCTGCGCCGAGCTGGCTTTTCCTGCCTGAGCCAAATAGTGCTTTGCTTCCATGTAGACTTCCGGCTTCTGTGATTCCCAGTGACTCATTCTAGAATGTCTCTGCCAATTACAGCCCCGGGCACAGGTAGAACTGGATGAACAATGCCCCTTTGGGAGGTGATGTCTGGATGATTTAGGATTTTGATGTATGGCAGGGGCTTAACGCTCTTTCTTTTGCCACTTTATTTCTGCCTCTCGCTAAGTCACTGTATTCAGAGGCTTCTCTTAAGGTCTAAAGGGGCTTTTATTTGCATGGGGCTGGTTACTGACTAGTTTGAGAAGAAAGTACAGATTTCTGCTTAATTACTAGGGAACTTAGGGTTTTATAAAGGCAGTACTGTGGAGGTAGAACCTGCATTAAACATTATCAGGTTTTTTTTCTGTCTCTGCAAAAGATTTAATTTCTTATATAGAAATGCCTCCAAGTAACTGGTAGGACTGAAAAATTAATTCAGGAAAGATGCGGGATACAAAATTAACATATAAAAATCAGCAGCATTTCTATACACAATAATGAACTATCTGCGAAAGAAATCAAGAAAGCAATCCCATTTACATGAGTTCAGGAAACCCAGGGGGTGAAAGATCGCTCTCATCTTCCAGGGGCACACACTGGCACAGTGGTTGAAAGTGCCTACACCCACGCCGGATGCCCAGTGTGAGTTCCAGCTCTGGTTCTGACCCATCTGTCTGCTAATGCACACCTTGGGGAGGCAGCAGAGCACTGCCCCCATGCTTGGGTCCCTGCCATCCACACAAGAGTCCTAGACTGAGCTCCTGGCTCCTGGATCAGGCCCTTTGCTGTTGTGTGCATTTGGGGAATGAAACCGGAAGATGGAAGACCTGTGTGTCTTTATCTATCTCTCTGTCTTTTCTTTTTTTAAAAATAAAAGATTTTAAATATTTATTTTATTTACTGGAAGGGCAGCTACATAGAGAGAAAGAGAGATAGAGAGAGGTCTTCCATCTACTGCTGGTCCACTCCCCAAATGGCTGCAACAGCTGGAGCTAGGCCAATCCGAAGCCAGGAGCCAGGAGCTTCTTCTCTGTCTCCCATGTGGGTGCAGGGGCCCAGGGACCTGGGCTATCTTCTTCTGCTTTCTCAGGCCATAGCAGAGAGCCAGATCAGAAGCGGAGCAGCCGGGACTCGAACCAGCCCCCATATGGGATGCCGGCACTGCAGACCTGGGCTTTAACTTGCTGCACCATAGCGCCGGCCTCCAAAATAAATAAATCTTTAAAAAAAAGAAAATCTCTCAGGAAAGTGTCCGCGTTTGCCCCTGCATCTTCAGCCTCTCCTTTCTCGCAGAGGCAGTGGGCTTCGTGCTCTCTCCTCAGGGAGGGGCAGCTTTTTCTGGGATGCTCTGGTTCGAGCAGCTGCAGCTTTCCTGGCTCTAGGCTGAGCTTCAGGCCTGGTTCTCCAGCAGGTGCTGTTGTCAGATCAGCTGCCTGCTCCTCCATCCCTGGCTGTGGTGGGGGACACAGGCTCTACCAGGCCCCAGAGCCCCAGGCCCTCCCCACAGCCATCTGTGAAGTCCTTGCAAACCTGTCTCACATAGCGACGTCCAGGCTTGCATCCTGGCCTCACTGCCGTCAGCGCTCGGGTGATCTTGGGCCACTTTTTATAAACTCCTTTGGGCCTCAGCTTCCATCCCCTAATGGCAGTTAAAAATCCTTCTTTCCTCTGCCTTTTTCTCTTCTCTTATACCCATTATCCCTCACTTAGCATGGATTTTGTCTTTTAAAGATTGATTTATTTATTTGAAAGGCAAAGTGACAGAAAGGGAGAGGGAGAAACAGACAGAGAGAGAGAGAGATGTCTTCCATCTTCTGGTTCACTCCCCAGGTGGCCACAAAGGCCGGGGCTGAGCCAGGCTGAAGCCAGGAGCCAGGAGCTTCTTCTGGGTCTCCCACCTGGGTGCAGGGGCTCAAGCACTTGGGCCATCTTCCACTGCTTTCCCAGGCCACAGCAGAGAGCTGGATCAGAAGAGGAGCAGCCGGGACTCTATCTGGTGTGCATATGGGATGCTGGCACTGCAGCAGTAGCTTGGTCTACTACACCACAGTGCTTTTTAGAGTGGCTGCTAAACAATGGCCATTAGGAGTCTTAACTGAGAGGAAGACTTGACTGGCAATGTCCCAAGGGTTCCTTTGAAAATATTTCACCTTTTGTTCCATTCTGTCATTGTTAATGGCTTCTCTGGTTTGCCAAGTGGGCAGACAACAAAACAAAAGGTCATAGCATCAAAAAGATTTCCTGGTAGCTGATGGAATCAAGCTGCACTCAGAATCCAAGCATCCCTTGCCTGGAAGTCATTATGAGACAGACGTTCAAGCAAGCATACGTGACACCCAAGTGCTGCCCGGGGAAGCCGTTCTGACACTGCTCTTCTGTCCCCAGATCACGGGACTCTTCCCACGCCCGCCTGGGGAGCTGTGTCCTCCCAATGCTCCTTAAAAGCTAAAAATACCCCAATTGCCCAAACGTGGTGAACCCCAGCCAGATAACAAACATCTTTGCTTCTGCTGCCCGGTGCTCTGAAAGGGAAATAAGATATTAATTAGCAGTCACTGGAACCGCCCTCTCCCCGACCACCTGTCGGTGTAGCAGGCCCACTGCTACACTGCTCAGCACTCAGTCCAGCTCAGGAGGTCAAAGTCCCTGGAAGCCTGTCACCCCTCGTCCGCTGGGAGTCTGTGCCCATCCCCTCTCTTTCCCCTCAATACATTTTTTTCCTTCAAGAGGCAGCGACAATGGCTTCTCTGTGCTGCGGACTTCCTTCAGGAATTGGCCTGTGTTCACACCCATCCAGCAAGGCCTCCAGCTGGTACCATAGCTTCCTGAACTTGCTCTTTGGGAGGTGGGCTTGCTGTGCCCGGGAGCATCTCTCTGCCTTGTGCGTCTATGACAGACACCTGTCTCAGATGTGCTTGCACCTGGTGAGCTGTGAGCTGTCACAGCCACCAGGGGGAGATGTCTGGGAGAGACTTGGCTACTGTAGGCAGGAGGGGATGATGTAGTGTGCAAAGAAATGGAGGGCAGGACCCATTCACCCCGTCATCCATCTCCATCTGTCTGTCAGTCCAAACCTCTCCCTCCCTCCCTCCCTCTCTTCCTTCCTTCCTCTTTCCTTCCTTCCTTCCATCCATCTTCCCATCCATCCACATGTCCATCCAAACTTTTATTCATCCCTCCCTCCATCCTTCTACCCAGCATCCATTAATTAACTCAACTTTTATCCATCATACTTTCATCTGTCCACCTATATGCTCTCTCGTTCCATCCATCCATCCATGTATCCATACAAACTTCTTTTTTTTTTTAATTTTTTTTTGACAGGCAGAGTGGACAGTGAGAGAGAGAGACAGAGAGAAAGGTCTTCCTTTACTGTTGGTTCACCCCTCAGTGGCCGCTGTGGCCGGTGCGCTGTGGCCAGCGCACCGCGCTGATCCGAAGCCAGGAGCCAAGTGCTTCTCTTGGTCTCCCATGAGGGTGCAGGGCCCAAGGACTTGGGCCATCCTCCACTGCACTCCCGAGCCACAGCAGAGAGCTGGACTGGAAGAGGAGCAACCGGGACAGAATCTGGTGCCCCAACCGGGACTAGAACCTGGTTTGCCGGCGCCGCAGGCAGAAGATTAGCCTAGTGAGCCATGGAGCTGGCCCATACCAACTTCTATTCATCCATTCCTACCTACCTTGCTCCTTCCACCCACAACACATTAATTAACCCAACATTTATCCGTCCATACCTTCATCCATCATCTATCCACCATTCCTTCCTTCCTTCCTTCTTTTTTTTTTTTTTTTTTTTTAGGGAAACACACAGAGATCTTTTAATTTATACAGTTATTGCTAATTGATGATGTTTATTTAACACTTATTGCACAGCAAGCATTTTATTAAGCATTTCACATATCACATATCATGGAATCCTGACAAGAATGTCTTACAGAAGCAACATTACTGTATCCATTTTTTTTTTATCTTTTATTTAATGAATATAAATTTCCAAAGTACGACTCATGTGTTACAATGGCTTCCCCCCCCGTACCGTCCCTCCCACCCACAACCCCCCCCTTCCCACTCCCTCTCCCCCTCCATTCACGTCAAGATTCATTTTCGATTATCTTAATATACAGAAGATCAGCCTAGCATACCTTAAGTAAGTATTTCAACAGTTTGTTCCCACACAGAAACATAAAGTGAAAAATAATAGATGATTTTTTTTAAATGATGATGAAATCAGATCAGACCTATTGTCATGTTTAATCCCAGTGAGAGTCAAGTTGGGAATTGATAATTTTTTTTTTTTACAGAAGATCAGTTTAGTGTACATTAAGTAAAGATTTCAATCGTTTGAACCCCCATAGAAACACAAAGTGAAATATACTGTTTGAGTACTCGTTATAGCATTAAGCCTCAGTGTACAGCACGTTAAGGACAGAGATCCTTCCTTCCTTCTTTTCTTCCTTCCTACCTTCTTTCCTTCCTTCCTACCTTCCTTCCTTCCTTCCTTCCTTCCTTCCTTCCTTCCTTCCTTCCTTCCTTCCCTCCCTCCCTCCCTCCCTCCCTCCCTCCCTCCCTCCTCCATTTCTCAGTCCTAAATCAACCCTTCCTCCCTTTTCTTCTCCCCTTCCTTCCTTTCTGACTTCCATCCATCCACCCACCCTTCCATCCATCCATCCATCCATCCATCCATGGATTTAGGTATTAATTCCCCCTTTCTTTAGCAAACAATTGAAGACTGTGAGCCTGATGCTAGGCTTACAAAAACAAGCTGTCAAGTTGCTCAGTTTGATGCTGGCACTGCCATGTAAGCAGAGGTTCACTCCGCAGTGTAGAAAATGCCACAACAGGAGCAGATTCATGCAGAGAGGAGCGTGTGGTGGTGGGCATGATGGAGAACTAAGTCTCCACAGAGCTGACATTCCCCAGGTCTGAGAGGACAGGGATGTGCCAAGGGGACTTGGGTGGGGCAGAGCAGCGATCCCCACTGTAGGCCTGGCAAGGCAAGAGTGCAGCAGGGAGAGGGTGTTCTCCATGGACCAGGCGAGGCAGATATGGCAGGAGCGATGTGCAAGGCACGGAGAGACTGCCAACGCCTGGCTGTGAGGCTTCTATTTTATTCTGCAGGAGACAGGGAGTGCTGAGATGAGGAGGGATAAACCGACTTGCATTTTGAAAAGTCATTTGGGCTGCATTTTGGTGGGCAGACTGGAGGAAGTGAAATGGGAGAGGGGGGCAGGTGGGAGACTATCATCACCGTGCAGGCAGGAGGTGCAGGTGGCTGGAGCCAGGGTGGGCAGTGCAAAGACCAGGAATCTTTCATCCTTTGATTTGCTCCCTAATGGCCACAAGGGGCAGCACTGGGTCAGGCTGAAGTCAGGAGCCTGGAACTCCATCCAGGTCTCCCATGTGGGTGATAGGGTCCCAAGGACTTGGGCCATCTTCTGCTGCTTTCGCAGCAGGCATTCTCAGGAAGCTGAATCAGAAGGGGAGCAGCTGGGAGTTGAACCAGTGCCCATATGGGATGCCAGTGTCACAGGCGGTGGCTTAACCCACTATGCCACAATGCTGGCCTCTGGTGCAATTCATCAACAGTTACTTTGATTATTTTGAAGTTTTTTTTCAAAAAAGACTTATTTATTGATTTGAAAGGTAGAGCAATAGTGAGAGAGAGAGAGAGAGGGAGAGGAAGAGGGAGAAGGGACAGAGAGAAGGAGAGAGATCTTCCACCTGCTGGTTCATTTCCCAAATGGCTGCAACAGCCAAGGCTGGATCAGGCTGAAGTCAGTATCCTGGAACTCCCTCATGGTCTCCCACATGGCTGGCAGGGGCCCAAACACTTGGATCAGCTTCCAGTCCCTTCTGGGGAGCCTTAGGAGGAAGCTGGATCAGAAGTAGAGCAGCCAGGACTCAAACCAGCACTGTGATATAGGATGCCAGGGTCGTAAGCAGCAGCTTAACCCAGCGTGCCACAACACCGGCCCCTATAGCTGAGTTTTAATTATATCATACATAACTCTGTATGTGACATACTATTGTATGTGTGTGTATATGTCATATCTTATATATGGATGTCTGTGTTATATATTCTTCATGTGCTGCAAGTTAGGGGATATTTATTATGTACCTTGAAGAAACATTGTTGTCTCCAGCGCGGCTGACTGGAGAATTCTCATTACCTGTAGACTTAGCTCGCTGCTTGGTTCTGAGTGTTCGCAGTCACGCCCGCTTGCTTCAGATTTTGTCTGTGTGGTTCCCGACATCACCCCCTGGTTCTCCACATTCCTCTGCTTAAACAGTTGGTCCTGAATAAAACATGATGGCAGAGTGCTCGTAAGGACAACAATGAGAGAGCTTGAGTCACTTCACTTCTGCTCCGTGTGAGCTGGAATTCATGCTTAAAATTCAAAACAGAGAAATGGAACAACATAGGAGGTGTTCCTTCTTTCCTCTTTATTTTTTTAGACAAGAACAAATCTTAGTTCTTCTGTGAAATATTTGGCTGAATTTGAATAATGTCTCTAACATGGCAGTTTCCATGCCATATATCAACGGAAGTAGTCGATCATTTTAAGTCTAAAGAAAAATCTAGAAAATGATTGATTGGTGTATTAATTTGCTATAATAGTCAAGGTTATTGAAGCATAATTTGCACAAAGTGCAATGTATCATTTTTAGGTGGTTTCTCTTGGGCAGGTACCTAGGAGTCCAGCTGCTGGGTTGTGTGGTAAATACTTCACTTTATAAGAAAATGCCCAGCTGTCTTCCAAAATCAGCCATGTTCAAGAGTTCCAATTGTCCAACACCTTCTGAAAAATCATCTAATGTGGTGTGAAGTGGTGGCTCATTTTACTTTATTAATTTTTAAAATTTTATTTATGTGTTTATTTGAAAGGCAGAGAGAGAGAGAGAGAGAGAGAGAAAGAAAGAGCGAGCGAGCGAGAGAGAGAGCACGAATCTTCTATCCCCTGGTTCACTCCCCAAATGGCCACAACAGCCAGGACTGAGCCTGGACTGAGTTTCTTTCAGGTCTCCACACAGGTGCAGGGACCCAAGCACCTGGGCTATCCTCCACTGCTTTCCCAGGTGCATCAGCAGGGAGCTGGAGCAGAAGTGGAGCAGCCAAGACTGGAACAAGTGCCCACATAGGATGCTGGTGCTGCAGGCTGGGGCCTTAACCTGCCAAGCCACAATGCCAGCCCCTGCACTTATTTTTAAGAAATTTTATATATGTATTTTATCTAAATGAATGGCAGAGAGACATAGAAGAAAGATCTACCACCTGTTACCATCTCCCCCACCCCCTCATCCTCACCCCCTGCCAAATAACTGCTACTACTGGGGCAAGGCCAGGCTGAAGCCAGAAGCTGGGAACTCAATCTGGGTCTCTTGTATAGGTGGCAAGGACCCAACTACCTGAGCCATCATCTCCTGCCTCTTATAGTGCGCACCGGCAGGGAGCAGAGCACAGGTACTCTGATAAGGGGTGCAGGTGTCTCAAGGGGCTTCCCAGCCCCCAGGTCAAACACACCAAGAAGTGGATTTTTAAAAACACTTCTCTGCTCTGGATATCAAGGATGCTTAAAACATCGTCTACAAGATGCATTGAGGCCGGCGCCGTGGCTCAATAGGCTAATCGTCCTTTGGCGCTGGCACACCGGGTTCTAGTCCCGGTCGGGTCGCCGGATTCTGTCCTGGTTGCCCCTCTTCCAGACCAGCTCTCTGCTGTGGCCAGGAAGTGCAGTGGAGGATGGCCCAAGTCCTTGGGCCCTGCACCCGCATGAGAGACCAGGAAAAGCACCTGGCTCCTGGCTTCCGATCAGTATGGTGTGCCAGCCGCAGCGTGCCGGCCGCAGCAGCCATTGCGGGGTGAACCAACGGCAAAAGGAAGACCTTTCTCTCGTCTCTCTCTCTCTCACTGTCCACTCTGCCTGTAAAAAAAAGATGTGTTGAGTAAGGAGGCAGGTGGGAGGTTGCTGAGGGAACACTGATAGCTGGAGCCTGGGGTACCCTAAGCCTGGGCAGGGGAAGGACTGGTCTCCCAAACCACATCCAGATGCTCTGCTGGGTGCACAGCCTGGCTTGGCCCTTGGCCCTGGAGAGCTGTGGGTCTCGCAAGCTCGACCATGCTGGAGTAGCCAGCCGTGTGGAGGAGATGCTGCTGCAATGCCCCCTGCCATGAACTTGGGGGCAGGAGGAGGGAGTTACGGGGCAGGGCTTCTCCGGCACCTGCTCACAGAGGGAGCACTTTCTAATTCCCAGCCTCTGGTTTTAATCTCGGAGGATCTGGCCTATGACTGTGGGCAGTAAATCAAGCATTCACCTTGCAAAAAATCTGCTGTGGTTAGCTGGGGGTGACAGGGTGAGGAGGGGCTCACTCTGAGTGCCGCTTGACTTAAACGACATCACAGAGGCAGTGTCTGCAGTGCTCTGCCAGCCATTGCTGTGGACTCAGGGCAGCTGGTGCACCGGGTGCTGGGCATGACAGGTGATGGGAATAGGGCAGGAGTGGAAGAGGGGTTCTTGTCTTTGTGCAAGAAAGAATTCAGGTGTGAGACAGAGGAGCGGTGGTAAGCAAGGTAGCAAGGGGTAATGGGGGTAGCATTGGGTACCTCTCCAGATGGAATCTGAGAACTCAGACTGTGGTAAGCGAGCTTACACGGTTTAATGGACAGAATACACCTGCCAGGCTGGGTGGGCGTCTCAGGAAAGGCAGAGTTTGCAGTCTGTATCCAGACTGGGGTTTATAAGGGAATGGAGTCCAGTGTTTCCTGCTCTATTTCCTCTTCCCCTCCTACCTCTTCTGCTGGACAAAGAGTTTGCTGGATGTGAAAATAGGTCAAGTACCTCCAAAGGCTTTATTACCCAGGGTCATCAGACTGGGCAGCCCACGTGGGTGGCGGGAGGCAGAGAGGATCCTCCTAGGGTGCCTGCCTCTGGGGGCAATAGAGAGGAAGGCTGGAGCCATCTGTGATGCTATCGGGGTATGGGCAGGACTCTGTAGTGTAAAATACTACATCTGCGGCTGCTCCCTTCCCTTGCTTTCTGTGGGTGCTTTGTTTTCCCTACGCGCCTCTCTCACATATAGGCTAATGTCTAACTTCCTGCCTAATGGGATGATGAGTCAATGGCACAGCTGCAGGCCCAGTTGCCCAGAGCAAGAGATTACCATGGGATGGGCAGGTTCTCCCCATTCCTCAGAGGTCAGAGAAGACTCCCAGTGAGTCCTGATCTGCTGACTTGCCGGTGGCACCCCGGGAACCAATGCCGGTAATGGGAAAATTACCCGGTTCTTTCCCGCATCACAGATCTCTAACACCTTCTCCAGCAGTTGTGGTGTTTGCTCCTGCCCAGCTGCTGGACTCTGGCTGCTAAGTATGGGTTCTCAGGTGCTCGCTGGACCGCAGAGCTGAAAATAAACTGTGTTTTAGATTTAGGCTAACCACCCACAGGCTGCACCGTGAGAAACCTTGGCACTGAAGCCCACGGCCAGACTCCACCTGCAATCAAATAATCCAAGGTGTACATGATCTCTGCAGGGAAAAATCCATCCCATGGTGCATGGTAGCACACATCGTTGCCACTGGAAGGCAGAATCTGAGCCAGGATGGGCAGGGGAAACACTGTAAGAAGCCATGACAGGGGCCAGGGCTGTGGCGTAGTGGGTAAAGCCACCACCTGCAGTGCTGTCATCCCTTATGAGCGCCGGTTCTAGTGCTGGCTGCTCCTCTTCCAATCTAGCTCTCTACTATGGCCTGGGAAAGCAGTAGAAGATGGCTCAGGTCCTTGGGGCCCTGCACCCACGTGGGAGACCTGGAAGAAGCTCCTGGCTCCTGGCTTTGGATTGGCCCAGCTCCAGCCATTGGGCCATTTGGGGAGTAAACCAACAGATGGAAGACCTCTCTCTGTCTCTCTCTGACTCTGCCTCTCTGTAACTCTACCTTTCAAATAAATAAATAAATCTTAAAATAAAATAAAATAAAATATAAGAAGCCACGGCATGCAGCCTGCTGGCTGGCAGCTCTTAGGGAGAGCAGCTTTGCACAATGTGTGCTGTATTGCTCTGTCCTGATTTTATTTTTGCCAATGGTTTTTAAAATTTGCTTACTGTATTACTCCAGGTGCTGAGCAGGACATGTAGAGATTTGGGTCAGGAGGCAGATTTGTCCTCCTGCACGGCACCCGCCCAGCCCCAGGTCTAAGCAGGACACCCTCTTTCCAGGGCACTTTCATGTACCCGAGGGCATGGGAGTCTGGAACATCAAGATGGGGCCTTGGAGGCCCTTCAGGGAGAGACACTTGGGAACACTTAGCTTAGCCTCTTGGTGCTGGGCTGGGGACAGCCTGCAAAGCAAAGTGTGAAAGAGACGAATCTCAGTACATCAAAATCATTTCAAGCGAAATTGAAAGGCAAATGGCAAAATGGGAAAAATACTTACAGCAATGTAAGTGGCTGATGGTTAAACAGAGTAGCTACAATTTTCTCTAGGTAGCCCTGGCTTATAGGTGCATCATCCTACATAGCTGATTGCAACACTTCTACTCTAAAGGTGGCCTGATGTGGACAGTGCATTATCCTAAACATGACTTACTAGCTATAGTATATGAAGACTGTTTGCATGTTAGAATGGACGTGGGGGTACTCAGAAAAATGGGATGAAACAAGAGTTAGCATGGAACTGTAGATTAAAACAGAGAGTTGGGGCCAGCGCAGTGGCATAGTGGGTAAAGCTGCTGCCTGCAGTGCTAGAATCCCATATGGGTGCCAGTTTGAGTCCCAGTTGCTCCACTTCTGATCCAGCTTTCTGCTATGACCTGGGAAAGCAGCGAAGGATGGTCCAAGTCCTTGGGCCTCTGCACCCACGTGGAAGATCTGGAAGAAGCTCCTGGCTCCTGACTTTGGATCAGCACACCTCTGGCCGTTGCAGACATTTGGGGAGTGAACCAGCGGATGGAAGACCTCTCTCTCTCTGCCTCTTCTCTCTCTATGTAACTCTGACTTTCAAATAAATAATTTTTTTTAAAAAAAGGGTCACTTCATACCGAAAATGATTTACCACTGATAGCAAAAATGGAGGTGGCAATAAGGTAATGTTTTTGATTACCACTCGCAAAGTTTTGGGAGCAAGTCTGAACACACACACACACGGATGGAGCTGGGGATGGGCACTTCTCACCCTGCTGGTTGTCACATAACTTGGAAAAACCTTCTACGAAGTTATTTATGCAACTCTCATGAGGCGGCCTTCCACTTGCAGGAAAGCATCTACAGGCAATATTTGCAGCCTTGCAGCCTTGTGTGTAAACCATCAGAAAGAACCTAAGTGCTGAACAAAGAGGAGCCAGTTACATTGTCCACATTGTTGTTGGCTGATGGTTATTAGTTGCACTAAGCCCTTTGCACAGATTGTGCCTTTCAATCCCGGAGCACTGAATGAGTAACGCTTTTCCTCCCTGCAATCATCCTCATTCTCTCTTTCGACATCAGATGTGTGGCTTCTGCATCCCACTCTCCAATGCTCCAGTACTAGCTGAATCTTTCTACAGTTCCACTAACTGCCCAGCGTTGGGGAAGATCCCACAGGTTAAGGTCTCTGCCCTGCATTTCAAATGCTGCTTTCTAGGGGTGGCTCCCCAGGTTGCTCAGACTTCTGTCTACCTTGCCTACAAACTGCATGCTCTCATGATCCAGTCCGCAGATCCAGTCACTTCTACAACGGCTGACAGCTCAGGGAACAGTCTGTCCACTGGATTCCTGCAAGGTTGTAATGAAGGGTGCAGGTGACCAGCCAGGTAAAGAAGTAAGCAGGGCAAGGTCCCTGTGGGTTGGTAGTACAGGGACTCCTGTGTCCTATGCCCAGGAGTTTTGTGTGCCTCCTTCCTGGGATGCAGATGCGTTTCTTGTTCACCAACATGCAAGCTCTCCAAACTCTATCGATGTTGTTTTTTTTTTTTTTAAGATTCATTTATTTATTTGAAAGTCAGAGTTAGAGTTGAGAGACAGACAGACAGACAGACACACACACAGAGGGAGAGAGAGAGAGAGAGAGAGAGAGAGAGAGTTATCTTTCATCTGCTGGCTCACTCCCCAAGTGGCTGCAACAGCTGGGGCTGAGCCAGGCTGAACCCAGGAGCTAGAAATGTCTTCTGGGTCTCCCACATGGGTGCAGGGGCCCAAGCACTTGGGCCATCTTCCACTGCTTTCCCAGGCCATTAGCAGGGAGCTGGATCAGAAGCGGAACAGCCAGGACTAGAACTATTGCCCATATGGGATGCTGGTGCTACAGACAGAAATTAAGCTGTTGTGTGGCCACAGTGCTCATCCCAGTGTTTTGGTTTTTCAATGGAGGCTCCATTAAGCTGATGTGATTGAGCAAATCATTG
Source organism: Oryctolagus cuniculus (assembly GCF_964237555.1). Taxonomy (NCBI): domain Eukaryota; kingdom Metazoa; phylum Chordata; class Mammalia; order Lagomorpha; family Leporidae; genus Oryctolagus; species Oryctolagus cuniculus. Next base: position 49,309,579 of record NC_091442.1, on the reverse strand, counting down.
GCCACTGGTGATTAACTTAAGCTCCAGCCCTTCTCCCTAGGGTAGGTGAGACACCTGTTAAAGGCTAGCCATGAGAATAGGACCCAAAGTTGAGTTGATTAAGATGTATTTTGACTCTTGTGGGAGATAAACCTACCATAGAAAGATTCGGGTGGAAGAAGAATTTAGTGCAGTGGTTAAGGTGCTGTTTGGGATGCCTTTATCCCATATGGAAGCACCTGGGATCAAGTCCTGGTTCTGCTCCTGCTTATTAGCTTCCTGCTAATGCACACCTTGGAAGGCAGCAGGTCATGGCTTAAGTACTTGGAACCCTTCCACCCACAAGGAAGACCCAGACTGAGTTCTGGGCTTCCTGGTCCCAGCCCCGACTGCTGTGGGCTTCTGGAGAGTGAGTCAGTGAATGAGATCTCCACCCGCCTCAATCTCTACTTTTCAAATAAAAATAAATAATTTTTTAAAATATCAGGGATCCTCCATCTACTAAGCCAACCCAAATAAATGAACACCCTTTGCTCTACAACAAAGTTAGTGGGACAGTTCACCCAACAGAAGTGAGTATTTGCTTCTGCTTCCCAGACTGGTGTTAAGATGGTAACAGACCCCAGAGCTCCCTGTGGGCCAGATGGGTCAGCAGATCATTGGGTTGGTTTCTCAGTGAGGATGTGGCTTGTCTTGGGTTCCTGAGGCTGCAACGTGTGTGACTTCTCAAGAGAAGACTCAGTAACTGTCTATCGGGTCACATAGATCAGGGCTGGGTGCTTGTCTTTCCAGGATGATTTCTGGGGAGCTTTATTACCAATGTTTGATTCTGCCCATACACAGCAGGTTGCTTGTTCAAACAAAGACATATACCCAAGGAAACAGAGGACTGTGTCTGGAGTGGGGACAGATGGCAGACGGGGCCCGTTGCTAATGGAGTCAGACTTGTCCAGGTGTTTTCGGGACAGGATGAAAGCACTGGGAGGATCCCTTGCTCATGCATTCCCAGCAGTCCCCTGGGTCCTGAGTGCTGAAGGGATGCAAGAGCATGGGGCTGGGGGCTGGGGGGTTTGTGGCTGGCGGCCAGAGCCTTCGCCAGCACCCTGCCTTGAGCATTCACTGCAGACAGCTCACAAGAGACATGTTCCCATTCTTCATTTCTGTGCATGTGATGACAGGTTCTATGGGGCTTGGAGTCAAAACTCTAGAACACTGGGCTTACTGAATCCGCTAACTTGACAGCTGATGAACCAGAGGCCAAAGAGGCTCATCCAAGGACACCGTGGCCACCCTGTGAGCGGATACTCCGGGCCTCCTCAATTCTAGCCCAAATAAATGACTTGATGGAGGCCTGATTCGCTCATGGGAAGTGGGAGCTCAGACCCTGGTGTGGCACCCTTGGGCAGGTGCTGGACAACAAGTGGAAGAGAGGCCCCAGCAGACTCAGAGCCTGGCTCTCCCAGGCCCTTGGGCTTGGCTGAGTCACATGGTCCACGCTCTACCTCCAAACATCTTTCCTCACCACAGAGTCTTGTCTTTTTCCTAAATGTTCTCCCAAATAAAAACTCCATCTGCTATCTTCCTTTGTGTCCTCTCGGTCAGTCCTTGAATCCCTGCCTTGCCTTGCCTTGCCCGTGTGGTCAGAAAGCGGGTATTGCTATGGTCGGTGACTGTGTCCGGCATGTGTTTGATTACAGGGATGATCCCACATGAGGTTAAATGCAGCTCCAGGAAGAATGCTGTCGTGTCCATAATGAAGCCCGTGGGAGCTGAGGTCACTTGTCCCACTTCACTTCCCTGGGAGGTGTCAGAGGCGATGGACTGTGGACGTGACACATTCAGAACTGAAGTTTGTGTTTGCCCTAAGTGGGCAGAAGCCTCGCTGGTGTGAAAGTCACTGCTTCCTTGGGATCATTACCCAGCACTTGTCCATGTCACGTGCTATGTAGACCCAGGTGGGTAGGCTGGCAGTACAGGGACAGTTTCAGAGGAGGGAGTGCAGGAACACAAGATGAGCTAGGCATGCCACATAACCCAGCTGGGACCCTCCATTTCTGTTTTCACGTGTTGCCCCTATTCAGAACCATGGAGAAGTAGGCATGCAACATCTTGTGGTAGCCAGCTGTGTGACCAGGGCTCAGCAGAGAGGGCCCATGGGATGAGGGGCTGTGACTGTTGATGACATCACCAGGGCAATGCCCTCTCACAGCGCCAGGCTTCAAGGAAGACAGGAAGGCGTGTGATAGGGATGCCCTTCCCTGGCCTCTGGCCAGGATCCAGGAGAACTGTTCTAGAGAGTTCCCAGCACAAGGATGTGTGCCTTAGCCCCCTGCATGCTTCCTGCTTTGCTGGCTGCACCCACAGCCACCTCCTTGGCTGCTGGACAGTCCGCCAGCATTGATCCTCTTCCTCAGTGATCTTTTTGGGGCTGCTGTGTAAAGAAGAAATGACGTTTTTTTTTTTTTTCTGCCCAACAACTCTCAGATGCACACATTTTAGAAATGTATTTTAAGACATGGGAGATCAGCCTTTGCCTTCCATTGGATGGACTGTTGTAACTTTCCTGGCAGCTGTTAGAGGTAAGGAAACAAGACCTCACTAGGGTCTCCGATCCAGTGAAGTGTGAGATAGGTACAGAGGCAAATTTCCTCGAACTCAAAGAAAGCAAATAACCTGGTAGGATATAGCGGACTGATGGCTAAGTAAGCCAAGGGATTTGTTGCCTGCTTAGCAGCCAGGGTGAATTTATGGCTTGAAGCAGGTGGATTGGTGGCAGAGCTGTGGGAGAATCCGTCAGAAGAGGGGCATGTGCTTGTCTCCAGGAGAGAAATACAAGGAAGGAAACCAGCTTGGAAAGGTAGATTTTACTAAATACGGAGAGATCGGTTTTTTTTAACTTTTATTTAATGAATATAAATTTCCAAAGTACGATTTATGGATTACAATGGCTTCCCCCACATACCGTCCCTCCCACCCACTACCCTCCCCTTTCCCACTCCCTCTCCCCTTCCATTCACATCAAGATTCATTTTCGATTATCTTAATATACAGAAGATCAGCTTAGTATACATTAAGTAAGGATTTCAACAGTTTGCTCTCACACAGAAACATAAAGTGAGAAATAATAGATGATTTTTTTTAAATGATGATGAAATCAGATCAGACCTATTGTCATGTTTAATCCCAGTGAGAGTCAAGTTGGGAGTTGATAATTTCTTTCTTTTTTTTTTTTTTTTTACAGAGGATCAGATTAGTATGCATTAAGTAAAGATTTCAACAGTTTGCACCCCCATAAAAACACAAAGTGAAATATATTGTTTGAGTACTCGTTATAGAGAGATCGGTTTTAAAGAGCAGTGTGGGGCTGGCGCTGTGGTGTAGCAGGTAAAACTGCTGCCTGTAGTGCCGGCATCCCATATGGGCGCCGGTTCAAGTCCCAGCTGCTCCACTTCTGATCCAGCTCTCAGCTATGGCATGGGAAAGCTGTAGAAGATGGCCCAAGTCCTTGGGCCCCTGTACTCACGTGGGAGACCCAGAAGAAGCTCCTGGCTCTCCTGGCTTCGGATCTGCACAGCTTCAGCTGTTGCAGCCAACTGGGGAGTGAACCAGCAGATGGAAGACCTCTTTCTCTTTCTCTCTCTGCCTCTCCTTCTCTCTCTGTGTAACTCTGACTTTCAAATAAATAAATAAATCTAAAAAAAGAAAAGAAAATGCCTACCCTGCATAAACTACCTTTAATTTTCTTAAACAAAGGAGAAGCCACTGCGTGCCTTTGCAGCAAAGGCAGGGATTGGGTTAACCTGTCTTGGTCATGGGTTCAGCCCTGTACATCTCTGATCTATCCCTTGAATGACTGGCCTCTGATCCAGGGAGACCCTGTGGATGGTTATTGGAAGCTGCAGCCATCATGTACATTCAGGGAGATGTCCAGAGGAAGGTAAGGAAGATTCTTTTCCCATGTTAACACGGGGGGAGCGTGAGACCCTGTTGAGACCCCCACAGACCTGCCCTTGTCTCTCATTGGTAAGAAATGGGATAAACCCCAGGGAGATGGGCTCACAAAATCCACCTGGCTCTGTAGAAGTGGCCACTGCAGCTGACAATCAAGAGTGGAAACAACTAAAATCAGGGTTCTACCAGCCAGGAAGGAGGTTGTTTCCAAAACAGTGTCTACCCCGGGGACTTCCCAAGGTCCCTTGTGGTTCTGGATGATGTGCACCTGTTGCCAGTCTGCAGTGTGAAGGAAGGCATGTGATGTGCAGGCCTCCAGGCCGTGCTGGAAAAGACATGCCCATACTGGAACCCCTTGGATCTTTCAGGACAACTGGACAGACGCCGTGGGACAGCCACAGATTCAGCTACTTTGATCAGGCAAAAGGCAAATCTTGTCTCATCCCTGGAAATTATTCGGCGACATCTTGTTCTAAGTTTAAGAACACTTAGAATAAATAAATGGGCAGGAGACTCAGCAACTTCGTGAGCATTTCTGGAGATTAATGGCACAAGTCCAGTGGCAGCTGGGGACAAGGCAATGCCAAGATACTTCTCAGGGAGAATAATGAAGGAACAGAAAGACAGCCAGCACGGAGAGGCCCTGGGTGGGGCCAGGATTCCACCCCTGACCTGGAGGTGATGACGGATGGAGGTGAACCTGTGAGCTCCCCAGCATTAATAGCAAATTCAATGGTTCAACCCTATGTTTAACTAAGGAATGGAGAAAGAGAAATATCACCAATGACAGTGCACACTGAATGTTTGAAAGCTCCTTGCGTCAGAAGGAGTCTAGCCAGGAAGCGTGTGTCTCTCCAGAAAGGCAGCCTAGCCCCCTCTGCCCCTCCCATCCCACTCGGTCAACCTCTACCTCTTCCTAGTTTGTTTGTGGTGCAGGGATGGCACCTGGAGTTAGCAGTTGCAAGGTGGCCTTGGGATTCCCCCTTAGCAGTTGCAAGGTGGCTTTGGAATTCCCCCGACTCTGGCTGTGGTGAGAAGCAGGCATTCCATGGTGGGCCACTTCTGTGCAGCTCATTCTTCTCAAGTTTGGTCCTAGCTCAGTATCTGTTCCAGAGATCTGCCAGGGGCTTGGGCAGGAACTGTATCAGACCCCTTCCTGCTCACACTAGCTAGAGGGGTTTCTGATATGTGTGTCTAATCCTAGCTGATCAAAAGCAACAGGAGAATGACAGAATTCTCATCGTGTTATCTTTCCTTAAGACAAGCTTCACCCACCATTGATTCCCAAACCCAACAAGCAGAGTGCAAAATCCACCTTAAAAGACTCCACAACTATGACTAAAAGGAGAAATCCAATTGACTACACTTCTCATCTATACACTGTAACTGCTTGTAAACTTCCCCAAAATAACAAAAAGAAGAAAATTTCATGTATTTTCTATAGAACAGATGCATTCGTTAGGTACAAAAATATATCCAGGGATGGCATAGTCGATAGAGCTGTCACCTGCAGCGCTGGTATCTCATATTGGCATCTGTTCATGTCGTGGCTGCTCCACTTCCTGTTCAGTTCCCTGCTAATGGTCTGGGAAAAGCAGTAGAAGATGGCTCAAGTGCTTGGGCCCCTGGATGGGAGACCTGGATAAAGTTCCTGGCTCCTGGCTTAATCCTGGTCATTGTAGCCATCTGGGGGAATGAAACAGCAGACAAAATCTCAATCTCCCTCCCTCCCTCCCTCCCTCCCTCCCTCCCTCCCTCCCTCCTTCTCTCCCCCTTTCTTTCTGTACTTCTGACTTTTTTTAAAAATTATTTTTGACAGGCAGAGTGGACAGTGAGAGAGAGAAAGACAGAGAGAAAGGTCTTCCTTTGCCATTGGTTCACCCTTCAATGGCCGCCGCAACCGGCACACCGTGCTGATCGGAAGCCAGGAGCCAGGTGCTTCTCCTGGTCTCCCATGCGGGTGCAGGGCCCAAGCACTTGAGCCATCCTCCACTGCACTCCCGGGCCACAGCAGAGAGCTGGCCTGGAAGAGGGGCAACCGGGACAGAATCCGGTGCCCCGACCGGGACTAGAACCCGGTGTGACGGTGCCACAAGGTGGAGGATTAGCCTAGTGAGCTGCGGCACCGGAGGCACTTCTGACTTGCAAATAAATAAATCTTAAAAAAATATATCCAATGTAGGCCAGCGCTGCGGCTCACTAGGCTAATCCTCTGCCTGTGGCGCCGGTACTCTGGGTTCTAGTCCTGGTTGGGGCACCAGTTTTGTCCCGGTTGCTCCTCTTCCAGTCCAGCTCTCTGCTGTGGCCCAGGAAGGCAGTGGAAGATGTCCCAAGTCCTTGGGCCCTGCACCTGCATGGGAGACCAGGAGGAAGCACCTGGCTCCTGGCTTCGCATTGGTGCAGTGCGCCGGCCGTGGTGGCCAATTCGGGGGTGAACCATTGGGAAGAAGACCTTTCTTTCTGTCTCTCTCTCTCTCTAACTCTGCCTGTCAAAAAATAGTAATATATATATATATATACACACACACACACATATATATATATATATATCTCCAATGTGTTGTAACAAACATATGCTCCATAGGTCCCATAATTTCCAAAAGAAACTCATCATGATTACCTTAATTAACCAGCTCATATAGAATAAAACTTAGGCAGTACTCATAGTATCAGGGATATGTATTACATGAATTGACAAACACAACAGAGCTTTGAAAGTGAGAAATCTGCTGATTTATGGTGGTTTATTGGAGGGTAGTCACTATAGTTAATGACAAGTATTGTATTGAGTTTTTAAAAAATTTAAAAAAATCACTTTCTGGTGCAGAAAGATACACCCAGAGGAACACACACAGATGCACACACACAGAGCTCCCAGCCACTGGTTCATTTCCCAGATGACCACACATCTGGGACTGTGTCAGGTCTGGGCTGGTTTGGAATCAGAAGTCAGGGGCCAGGGACTCAGCACCTCTTGCATATGAGAGGCAGAGACCCAATTATTGAGCCATCCCTGTTTCCTCCCAAAGTCTACACTGGCAGGAAGCTGGAGGCAGGAATATAGCTCAGGTCCTACTGTGTGGGACTGGAGTGACTTCACTACTGGGCGAAATGCCTTCTCCCTTTGTTGAGGCTGTACATTGATTTTCTCCTTTAATCCTGTCAACAACCCTTCAGTAAGGAAATTGGCATACAGCCAGGTGACATGGATGGCCGAAGGCACACAGCTTGCAAAGGGAGGTAGACCTGGGACTGGAACCCTGAGTGCTGTTAGACCCAGGCCCTGTATTTGACTGATTGCCACAGCTCTTACAAGTGTGTCACGTGTGGTCTTTTCTAATCCACTCACCTTATGTTGCAAGATCCCTTAGGTCTAAACCCCTCGAGCCTCTTCTACATTCTGTTCTATCTCTGGCTGCTATTCTCTTAGCATTTCCCATGCTTTTGGTCCATTGCCCTTTTATTAGTTGAATTTTAGAAATCAGAGAGTATCATGCCTTCATTTTCTTTCTTTTTTTTTTTTGACAGGCAGAGTGGACAGTGAGAGAGAGAGACAGAGAGAAAGGTCTTCCTTTGCTGTTGATTCACCCTCCAATGGCCGCCACTGCTGGCGTGCTGCGGCCAGCGCACTGCGCTGATCCGATGGCAGGAGCCAGGTACTTATCCTGGTCTCCCATGGGGTGCAGGGCCCAAGGACTTGGGCCATCCTCCACTGCACTCCCTGGCCACAGCAGAGAGCTGGCCTGGAAGAGTGGCAACCGGGACAGAATCCGGCGCCCCAACCGGGACTAGAACCCGATGTGCCGGCGCCGCAAGGCGGAGGATTAGCCTAGTGAGCCACGGCACCGGCCCCTTCATTTTCTTAATGAGCCCCAGGACATGGTTTCCTCTCTGAATTCATTTCCCTGCAGGGTAACCCGAGTTCTTTGTAGAAGGGGGCATTTCCCTTGAGCAAATAGCAGAGCAACACCCTTGTCAACAGGTGGGAGTGAGTGTGGTGACAAGTGTGACTCCCTGTGGGGACTGGAGGGAGACCCAGGTCCTCAACTGTCTCTAGGCGGCGTGGAGCAGCTCAGCAATCCCCCCTAGGAACCCCCAGTTCCCACGTGTGGATTTATTTTCTGTTTTTCATTTACACTGCCTTAAGGTAGCCATCAGATTCATTTGACCAGTACTTGAGAATGTGCTTCCAGGGTCTTCCCTGCTCTGCCACGTATTCATGACCACCTTCCTCCATGCAGAGACCAGTTCTCCCTCCTCACCCTTCACAATGCCCTGGCTTTTTCTGTCCCTGACAATGACCACCTTACTTGGCCATTATTTTCTGCTTGCCTCTCATGCACACTAGGCTGTGAGTCCCAGGGTACTGCCACAGCAGGTATTTGCTGGAATGAGTTGAGTCATTTCATTCAGGCCTCTAAGCCAGAGCACAAGACGTGGACGTGGAAGGATCGCAGCATTGGTGATGGAGCCAGGACTGGGACCTGCATGTCCAGATTCCTCGAACCGGGGCTCTGCGCTCTGGCTCAGTCGACCGGATCACACCTGCCCTTTACCACTGCTTTGTGTGATTTAGGAGAGCCGGGTATGACATTAATAGGAAGGAGAGCTTCTGAGACACACAAAGGCTGGGACAGATCCAGGTGGACAAACACCTCCTGTTTTCCAGGCTGTCCAACATTTCAGCCTGAGATTTCTCATGTGCTCAGACTGGCCATCCCTGCAAGGCTCTGTGAAGCCCAGGCCCTCCCCTTCCACTGTCTTCACTCAACCTCTTCCCACGCAGCAGTCCCGAGTCACAGCCCTGCGGGATGCAGACCTGTGGCAGAGCCCACAGCCCCATCTGCTCGGCACGCACCGCGAAGGCTGGCAAATGTCAGGCTTGGGATTCCGTTGCGAAAGCAAGATTCCTGTAGGCGCGGGGAGTGGGTGGGAGCGACTTGGGGAAGCGCGAGTGGGTGATGACAGATGTTTCCTGTGCTCGGAGTCCTCCTCCATCTTCTTCACAGAGCTGAGGGTTTTGCAGAGTGCGCTGCAATGGGAGGTCAGGTTGTCTCTGGTGCACTGTTGCTGGACTTCGGGGGGGGTCCCCTGCTTTTGAGAACATTTTTGACTTCCCGGGTGCTTCATGCACAAGAAGCAGGTGTCACCACTCCCAGGCTGCCCTGGGGAGGGGTGGGGAGGTAGGAGGAAGGGGGAGACCAGAATGAGCTTGTCAGGGAATCTTGTCTCCTTGCCTCCTGCAGGGGAATGCCATCAAGACAGCTGAGGGTGTGCTGGAGCGTCTGTGGATGGGGTCACGGCCTCAGCCCCAGATCTCGTAGCTCAGGTTTCCACAGCAGAACACCACAGACTGTGTGGCTTAAGCAACAGCAATTTGGGGGCTGGCATTGTGGTGCAGCGGGTTAAGCTGCCACTCGCAATGCCAGCCCATCAATGGTTCGAGTCCCAGCTGCTCCCCTTCTGGGCCAGCTCCCTGCTAATGGCCTGGGAAAGCAGTGGAAGATGGTCCAAGGGCTTGGGTCCCTGCACCTTCGAGGGAGACCTGGATGAAGCTCCTGGCTCCTGGCTTTGGCTTGGCCCAGCTTTGGCCATTGCAGCCATCTGGGGAGTGAACCTGCAGATGGAAGATCTCTTTCTCTCTCTCTCTCTCTCTCTCTCTCTCAACTATTTCAAAATAAATAAATAAAGTTTTAAACGAACACAACAGAAATTTACTTTGCCCTGAAAGTTCAAGTTCAAGGTGCCAGCAAGTCGCTTTCTTCCTTGGGATCATCTCTTTGTTGACAGGCAGCTGCCACCTTGCTGTGTGTCCTCGTGGTCTCTTGACACACGCATAAGGGCAGTGATACCATCAGAACCTCATCTAACCCTGACTGCTTCACAAAGACCCCAAATTCCACCACCAAAGGGCTTGGGCCTCCCAGGTGTGAGTTTCTGAAGAGACTTCCGGTTCATGACTGTCACAATGTTGCAGTGTAGACACTCAGAATGTTGCAATGTGGACAGGACACCTGCACCTTTAGGAACCCAAAGTCAAGTCCTGCTTTCTCCTCCTGCAGAGGGCAGCATCTTAGATGCATTGCTTACTCTCTCCAGGCAAGCTTCAGTTTCCTTACCTGTGAAATGAGGCCAAGAAAGAAAAATCCCTGCTCCTAGCAAGCGCCAGTGGAGGATTTGCTCAATCATCCATCATCTCGACTTGCAGGTTCTCACAGCTGGTGAGCTTCCAAGACCCTGTGAGCCAAGCTGGTCTCTTTCCTGCTCCTTTCGTCGAAGAGACAGAAACTCTGGCAGCAATCACCCTCCATGGGCTGGATTTCAGGGTGCCTGGAGGGGAAGCTCAGAGCCATGATCTTGGCAACCAAACCTGGAACGATCAAGCTCAGAGTTTTCTTTTTTCCCACAGTCTGTAAACAGTTTATTAACAGGCAAGTGCACCTTTGTGCGTGCATGTGCATGTGTGCACATGTGACAACCATACCCAAGCGTGACCTGGCTTGTGGCCTCTCCTCCATCTTCACAGTTGGCAACATGGTCTCCCCCTTGGCCTGTCCCCTGCTCCTGTCGTCACGTTGCCTCCCCTCCTGCTTTCTCTCTGGAGGACTCCTGCGATGACATTGGGCACTGTGTTCAGAGTTCCCGTTCCTGAATGCAGTTAACATGGTCGTTAGTGGCAACCAGCTCGGGGGCTCCTCAAAACCTAGGAATATGGTCACTGGGTGCACATCAGTATGATGAAGACATCCGACTCCCATCCCCTCTGCAGCCGCATTCACAATAGTCAAGGCACGCCACGGACCTCAGTGTCAATCAGCCACCAGCGGGGGAAGAGAATGTGGCAAGTCTGCACAAAAGCATTTCACTCGACCCTACAAACGTGAATTCCTGTCATCTGCAATAACCAGGGTCGGCTTGGCAGACATCAAGTGGAGCAAAATAAATCAGGTCCAGAAAGACAAACATTCATTCTTTGAGTGTACGTGCATGCATGTCTATGCTTGAATGTGTATGCAGCATGCACTTGGGTTTATATCACACGTGTAATATTTATGTGTGTGTGCACAGATAATACAAAACCTGAAGGTTGTCCCTTGGGTGAGGGCCCTTCCAACTCCCTGGTGGTTGGTGCCAGGCCTCACTTGTGGTCGTGCTGTGGCGTCTTTGTCACACCTGCACACACACACAAGTATGCTCAGCTGCTGATAGACTGTTTGCAGAGTAGGAGGAAACCTCTGGGCTTGGTTTTCCCAGACAAGTCCTTTGTCAACACGCTGACAGCTCCAGGCATTCTTCTCCGGGCTCCTCTGGGCGAGGCAAGGAGCAGGAGAAAGAGAAGCATGGCTCCCAGGACCTCACGAACTTCACCACCTGTGAAAGCCTGGGCAAGTCCATATCACACTTTTTAAATTAATCTTCCTTGGTGCTTATAGAAGTGTTTGCTCCAAGGTAGAGAGTTTGCATTGATGTGTGTACATGTACTTGGACAGGTGTGTGTATGTATGTGTGACTGCACATGTGTGATGTGTTTTCACATATGTGTATGTGCAAACCTGCTCCTTGTTCCACCATGATCTTAGGGTGTGCTCGGCTTAGTAGGGACCTTGAAAAGTGTTACTGGTTGTAGAGCAAAGGGTGGTTGCTGGAGCGAGCTTCGTGGGTTCTTTCTCCCAGCTTAGTATAGAAATAAAAAGCCAGGAAACAATTTGCAAAGAAGCAGAAATTTTATCTGGCTGGCAAGCGACAATGAAGTGTCTGAGAGGAGGCCAGACAGAGTACCCAAATGGGACAATTCCTATCAGGAAGTTCCCAGGGTTTTTAAGGCACTAGTTTTCCATTGGGTCATTTTATTGGGGGTGCCCATCAGATGGAGGGTTTTACACACATCTGTTAATTGGCTTGGGGCTCATGGAGATGGCAGAGGTCTCTTGGGGACACCCAGATTCTCCTTAGAGGCTCAGCCTCCTCTTCTACTAGCTTTGGGTGGAAGATTGCAACTTACTTGAAGATGTGACTAAAACCCTAAGGTCACAGGAAGCTATAGTAGGGGAACTGCCCGCAGGTCTGGATACAAGCTTTCCAGCCACAGCAGGCAGCTTGCTTGCACAAAACTTGCAACCTGCTTATGCAGGACATCCTACCTACGGCTGAGGGGCCCACAGACTCCTAGCCCCATGGGACAGCCTCAAAAAGTCTCATCAATGTGCATGAGTCTTTCCACCCAACCCTGCTCATGTGATTTGATTTGGTTACTTATTTATTTATTTTATTTTCTTTGCAGTACAGAAAATAGCACCTATAAGGTCCTGAGACCCTTGTGTCAGCTGTCCCCTTTGGTGAGAGGGGGGCTATGAGGGACACACAGGACCTCCACCCTTCTGTGTGTTGGACCGAGTCTCTGGAATATGACTCTGGGTTCTGGGTTCCTGGGAATCAGGGTTCATTGCCTGTGCTTGGTGGTGAGGTACAGTCAAGGGCACAGCAGGGAGGCCCCTGGTCTTGAATTTGCTTTGGGGGAACAATTAAGAGGGTTTCCTCCTGACAGCTCTCTCAGGTGAGTTCCCCAGACATGTTGCTTTCTAGCCCTGTGAATGGGGAAAAACTTGGGTCTCTCTGTGGAGCTTGCCTGTTCTACTCTGGTGCAGTTAATTTTGTAACTCGATATGCTTTCCTGTTTTGCTTTCTTCGCTAGGGAGCTGAGAATGAAATTTATGTTTCAATTTTAGCAACTAGGTGAGTAGGGGCCTCACCATCAGATGGGATTTTCCGGGCTGATTTCAGCTCAGGATCTTGAGCTTTAGAATGTTCTTTGTGTTTTCCCACCTGAGTGTGGCTCAGTGGACAAGTTAACAGGAAAAGATAAACATTAAAACCCTGCTGGTGTCTGCTTCTAGGCCAATAGGCTCAGTTACCCAACAGGAGGAGGGTGGGGATGGGGGCAGGAGAGGGGAGCCTGGGGGCCCACGGATGGGGAGATGGTGGATCAGAATGCATGGCTGGGGGCCTGGGAAATGGACCCAGGCACTTGGTGCCCCCAGAGGGATGAAACTAGCCCTGATCACTTGGGTGCCAAGGTAGAACACAGGTTGCCAGTTGGGCTTTCCCTCACAAGCCTCACACATGGACTGCAGGTGTCACCTGTGGTCCATTATCTAGCCTCCACAAGCCTCAGTTTTCTCCTCCACAAAATGGGGTTAGTAATGGAATTGGCTTCACAGAGGGATGCGAATCTTACATGAGACCAGTTTGCTGGGTGGAGAACAGAGATTTGGCACCAAGAGCCCTGGCCCTGTCACTGTTCTTATGCTTGTTATTGATGAAGCCAGAAGACCCAGGAATTGTGCATATGGAGGCTGGGGGATGCTGGAAAAGAATACTTAACTTTTTTAAAAAAATTAATTTATTTGGAAGGCAGAGTTAGAGAGAGCGGGAGACACAGAGAGATCTTCTATCCGCTGGTTCACTCCCTAAATGGCTACAATGACCAGAGCTGGTCCAGGTTGAAACCAGGAGCCTGGAACTACAACCGTCTCCCACATGGGTGTCAGGAGCCTAAGCACTTGGGCCATCCTCTGTTGATTTCCCAGGCACTTTAGCAGGGAGCTGGACTGGAAGTGGAATAGCCAGGAGTCGAACTGGTGCTCGTGTGGGATGCCGGCACTGCAGACAGCAGATTAACCCACTGTGCCACAGCACCGGCCCAGGAGTACTTGGCTGTGTGCTCACAGTCACTGCTCCTTCTTTCCTGGCCATGCAAGCAGAAGTGTATGATAACCATAAACAGGAGTGTCAATTGGTAAAGTCAACAACAGGAGTCACTGTGCACTTACTCCTCATGTAGGATCTCTGTCCTTAACGTGCTGTACACTGAGGCTTAATGCTATAACGAGTACTCAAACAGTATATTTCACTTTGTGTTTCTATGGGGGTGCAAACGACTGAAATCTTTACTTAATGTACACTAAACTGATCTTCTGTAAAAAAAAAAAAAAAAAAAAAAAGAAAGAAATTATCAATTCCCAACTTGACTCTCACTGGGATTAAACATGACAATAGGTCTGATCTGATTTCATCATCATTTAAAAAAAATCATCTATTATTTTTCACTTTATGTTTCTGTGTGGGAGCAAACTGTTGAAATACTTACTTAAGGTATACTAAGCTGATCTTCTGTATATTAAGATAATCGAAAATGAATCTTGATGTGAATGGAAGGGGAGAGGGAGTGGGAAAGGGGAGGGTAGTGGGTGGGAGGGACGGTATGGGGGGGGAAGCCATTGTAACACATGAGTCGTACTTTGGAAATTTATATTCATTAAATAAAAGATTAAAAAAAAAAGAAGTGTATGATAACCCCCAACATCTCCCACTCCCCAAATCTGTGACTCTGATGGGTGTTAATCCTGTAAGGAGGTATAGCAGATAGTAAAAGGTATTCACTGCTGCAGATGAAGTTGGTGTTACTTCTATGGTCTGAATGGCTGCCAGTATTCATGTGTTGAAACTTAATTCCACTGTAAAAGTCTGAAGGGACCCCAGGGAGGTGACCACTTGTGAGGATAGAGCCCTGAAGAACAGCATGAGATGGAAGACTACACCCTAGGCTCTTCCCAGTCTGTGCCTTCTGCCCGTTGTGCACACAGCTCTGCTCCCTCTGGGGGTGCAGCAAGAAGCACCTTCCTGGAAGCAGAGACCCCAGACACCAGACTGGCCAGCGCCTGGGCCTAGCACTTCTAGGGACTGTGAGAAGTACAAGAACGTCTGTTGTTTATAAAGGACTCCGTCTCAGGTGCCATGTTGTAGCCCTATGAGCTGACAAAGACAGCCATGAATCCTTCCACTTTAAAACAGGAGATTGGCCAGCGCCTAGTGCCGTGGTGCACTAGGTTAATTCTCCACCTGAGGCGCCGGCATCCCATATGGGCATCGGGTTCTATCCCTGGTTGCTCCTCTTCCAGTCCAGCTCTCTGCTGTGGCCTGGGAGGACAGTGGAAGATGGCCCAAGTGCTTGCGCCTCTGCACCCACATGGAAGACCAGGAGGAGGCGCCTGGCTCCTGGCTTTGGATCGGTGTAGCTCCAGCCATTGCGGCCATTTGGAGAGTGAACCAATGGAAGGAACACCTCTCTCTCTCTCTCTCTCTCTCTCTCTCTCTCTCTCCCACTGTCTGTAACTCTACCTGTCAAATGAAAAAAAAAAAAAACCAGGAGATCACTATATCCCTAAATTTGTATATATGAAATGCGTGGTTTGTATTCCTTAAATAAAATTAAACAACAACAACAACAACAACAACCAGAAGATCACCCATGGGGGCCTGGCTTAATGATGTGAGAATTTTAGGAATGAAGATATTCCCACTGTGGTACAGCGGGGTTAAAGCCCCAGCCTGCAGCGCCAGCATCCCATATAGGCGCAGGTTCTAGTTTCGGCTGCTCTACTTCCGATCCAGCTCTCTGCTATGGCCTGGGAAAGCAGTGGAAGACGGCCCAAGTCCTTGGGCCCCTGCACTCATGTGGGAGACCTGGAAGAAGCTCCTGGCTTCAGATCAGCTCAGCTCTGGGCATTGCAGTTATTTGGGGAGTGAACCAATGGAAAGGAAGACCTCTCTCTCTCTGGCTCTACCTCTCTCTGTAACTCTTTCAAATAAATAAAATAAATCTTTTTTTTAAATAAAGAGCTGAAGATATTCCCTTCGTAGTATAAAAGGTGAAGTTAGAGGGACCCAAGAGGGGGTAGGGTATTTGATGCTGAGGAGGTTCACCAATCCTGGCTTGGATATGGGAGTGTCGTAGGGAACTACTTGAGAGCTACTACTGGGCACTCAGGACATCCCTGGCCAGCAGCCAGCAAGACAACAGGGTGCTCTGTTCTAGAACCACAGAAAACTGAATTCTACCAGAAGCTGAGTGAGCCTACAAGCAGACTTCCTGGGGCCTGCGGGTAAAGCACAGCTTGTCTGAAACTTGATTTCTGCCTGTGAGAGCTGAACCAAGGCAGAGCCTTCAGGATGGAGGGACAGAACCATGCCATCATTCTCTGTGGACAGGGCACAGTGGGTGCCTGCTATGGTGGACGTGGCCTGACTGTGTCTTCCCAGGACTCCTGTGTTGGAAGCTTGGTCCTCAGTGTGGTGACATGAGAGGTGGTGTGGCCTTTAGCAGGTGGAGTCCAGTGTAAAGTTTTCAGGTCCTAGGGCACTGCGCCTGGAAGGGATTAATGTGAGTCTCTTGGAGGGAGTTAGCTCTCTCGGGCACTGGTTACTACAAAGCCAGGCCACCCCACGCATTTGGCTCCTTCTTGTGACACCTGCTCCTTTCCCACTTCTCCTCCTTGCTGTGACAGAGCCAGGGGCTCTCTCTGGGATACCCACACCAGGCTCTTTGAGCCCTCCAGCCTCCAGAACAGTGAATGGAATAAACATCTTTGTAAGTGCCCAGTTTGGATATTTTTGTGTAGTAAAATGGACCAAGGCACTGGTCCTCACTGCTGTGGTGATGTAGTGGTTGGCAGGTCTTGGGCTGGAGAGTGGGTGCACCTGCTGCAGACACTGCCCATCAGAGAAGAGAGCTATGATGGTATGTGCAGCTGTGGCTGCTCTGGGGCGATGGACGGCATCTGTGTCGTCTGAACTGTGGTCTCACTCCTCCCTGCAGGAGAGGTGTGACTAACGGGGCTGGACAGAAGCAGCCGGCTCTGTGCTTGGAAAGGGTCCCTGTGAGACCTCTGTAATTCAGCTTTCATTGTGATCGGGCACAGTGAGTGAGGTTTCACCCCACTTGGTAACCGAATAGACATCTGTCTGCCTCATGAGTCGAGAGGATTGTGCTTTGAAAAAGTATTTTTGCTGTAGCATTGATTTTGACCTTTCTGCAGGAGCGATGATGTGAGTGTGTTCTCAGAGCGGACACAATTCCCATTATCACCCGATCAGATTTCCAGAGGGTTAGTCAGGTGTTTTGAACAAGTGCTGGCTGCAGGGGCAGCTGATACGGATTGGAAAGACTGTCCTTTTCACCCTTCGGGAACCTCAAGAAGGAAGGGCAGGTGGGAGGCCATATCTGAGCGACTGGCTCTGCGGCGTCTCCTGTGAGACACAGAGAGGAGAGAGAGAAGAGAACCCCTCTGTTGGTTCACTCTTCAAGGGCCTCCATTGGCCATGACTGGGGTCAAAGCTGGGGGCAGGGAACTCAGCCAGGTCTCCCACAGTGGTGGCAGGGGCCAACGACTTGGGCCATCGTTGCTGCCTCCCAAGGCTCTGCACTGGCAGGAGCTGGAGTCAGAAGCCAGAGCTGGCTGGGTGGGAACCAGGCGCTCTGATGTAGCAGGTGTGGCCATCATGTCAGTTCTGGCTGGGAGGATGTGGCATCTCTGTGACCAAGTTGTGACTTGTGGACACACTTTGAATGTCTGAATCAGGGACTTGTGGCCACTTGTTGGAAGCCACGCCCTCCCTCCTCAGAAGTGGATCCTAACCGACCTGGGCTGCGGCCAGGGCACTGGGGTTGAATCTCTGCTGGAGATGTTAAGGAGAATAGGGCTGGCGGGCTGTGGGATTCTCTGGACTGTCCAGGGGGAGCAGGTGCATGGGGCTCAGGAAGGGGGTGCAGGAAGTGGACTGGATCACGAATCTCCATCCCAGAAATTGCTTCTCAGGGTAGTGCACAACAGCCTGGATTATTTATTGGAAGAAGTCAGCACAGAAGAGATGACTCTGAGGTAGCCACGGATAGAGCCTGCTGTTTGCACGAGTTGTGGGATATGAGGGTATCCCTTTACCCATTGTTTCATTTTTTAAAATAGATTTATTTATTAATTTGAAAGAGTTACACACACACACAGAGGGGGAGAGAGAGAGAGAGAGAGAGAGAGAGAGAGAGAGAGAGAGAGAGATGGAGGTCTTTGATCTGCTGGTTCACTCCCCAGTTGGCTGAATTGGCAAGAGCTGTGCTGATCCAAAGCCAGGAGCCAGGAGCCAGGAGCTTCTTCCTGGTCTCCCACACAGGTGCAGGGGCCCAAAGACTTGGACCATCTTCTACTGTTTCCCAGGCCATAGCAGGGAGCTGGATTGGAAATGGAACAACCAGGATTCGAACTGACGCCCAATGGGATGCCAGCACTGCAGGCAGCAGCCTCACTCACTACTCCACAGCACTGGCTCCTCTACCCATTGTTTCTTTCTTTCTTTCTTTCTTTCTTTCTTTCTTTCTTTCTTTCTTTCTTTCTTTCTTTCTTTCTTGACAGGCAGAGTGGACAGTGAGAGAGAGAGACAGAGAGAAAGGTCTTCCTTTGCCATTGGTTCATCCTCCCGTGGCCGCTGCAGCTGGCGCACTGCAGCCGGTACACTGCGCTGATCCAAAGGCAGGAGCCAGGTACTTATCCTGGTCTCCCATGGGGTGCAGGGCCCAAGGACTTGGGCCATCCTCCACTGCACTCCCGGGCCACAGCAGAGAGCTGGCCTGGAAGAGGGGCAACTGAGACAGAATCCGGCGCCCCGACCGGGACTAGAACCCAGTGTGCTGGCGCCGCAAGGCGGAGGATTAGCTTAATGAGCCGTGGCGCCGGCCCCATTGTTTCTGTGGAGTGTTCTACAGTTCAGCTTTAGGACTTCAGGCCAAGTGAAAACCAGCCAGCTGGTGGTATCTGGGAAGGATGTCTGAACACACAGAGCGGGGCACACAGACACAGGGCACGGTGCCTTCACTCAATGCAGGACACATGGGGGCAACGTGGGACAAGGCCCGTGTAGCATCAGAGCCCCTCTGATGCTCTGCTGGTGGGAATGGTGGAGCTTTGGCCCTGGGCGGAGACTTCCATCCTCTACCTGAGGAGCTCTGCTCAAACAACCTGGCACTTCCCGTCTAGAGGAGCCTAGAGGTGAATTCTTGGCACCTCCAAGGGAGTTCCCTGCCTGTCCTGCCCCAGCCCCCATTCCCGACTCCGCCTCCTGGCCTTTGTCATGGACACAGCTCCATCCAGTGGATTCTCCAGGGTCCCTTCCACTGCTGTCCAGCTGCTGTGAGGAGGGAACAGAGAGCTGGACCAGGTCTGGGGAGGTGACAAGCTGCCCTCTCTGCTTTGCATGCAGAAGGAGCCCCAGAGGCGCTGGCACTGTGCCCCCTCTCTGCTGTGCCCACAGTGGCCGCCAGTCCCAAAGTGGGGCTCTGAGTGTCTGTGTCCCACATAGCACCCTGAGGTCATGTGGGTGGAATATACTGGGCAGTGGATGCCCACAGGTTCTAGTGAACCTTGGTCTGCCCCCCACTCTCTCTCAAGCCCCCACCTGGGTGAATGGCACTGGAGGTGAGGGCAGGCGCTTCTACAGTCCCCATATGTTGCAGGGGAAGGTTTTGTCCTTAGAGCCACCACATAACTTCCTACTGCAGGAGACTGTGGGTGATGATTCTGCAAAGCAGCGTGCATGGGACAGGGAATCGGTGATGCCGGTGGCTCTCTAATGCATTGGGTCCCAGCCCAGGGTCGGGGTCCGTGGGGCTTCAGTGGACTTCTCTGTGCTGCAGAGGTCCAGGTGAGCACTGAGCCCCCCAGGGTGGCCCTGCATGCCGTGAGCGGAGGCGGCCAGGAGGGGAGGGCCCCTTTAGACTTGGCTGTGTGACCTCTGCTGGCTTACCTAGGATAGTACCAGGACTGATTTTGCAGGACCAGAGGGGCTGCTGGGAGGAGGAGCTGCATTGAGAGGAGGAGAGGCTTGAGGGGCAGAGGGAGGCTCTGGGGGCAGTGCTTGTTAGGAGGGATGGAGGTGAAAGCTGAGGGCATGGACAGAGAGTGGCCCCTCATTTCCCATCCATAGACATCCTTGGGTCTCATATCCACCTCTGTGGACCCATGCAAGGGGGCTCTGCAGCATTGGAGGGGGAGCTTGGACATGTAGCCACTTCCTTGCTTTCTCCCTGCTGGGCTGAGGCTGGGCACAGGGGTATCCTCTGGCCACAGATGGTGCCTGCAAGTTCAGGCCACCCAGAGTGTGCCTCTGATGTGCATGCATGGGATCATCTGTTAGGATGGGCTTTCAGGGGCCACCTCCTCCTGGGGGTTGGGGGCCCGAGACCTCTGTGCTTTGGCCGTCCACAGCTTATCCTGACTCTCTATTCAGTTGGAAGGGAGCCACCTTGCCCCGCACCTGTCCTGAGCCACCTTCTTTTTGCCTCTTCCCTGGGTTTGGGATTTGGGAAAACAAAAAGGCAAGAGGCATTGTAGTCCTGCGTGCTCTCTGCTCTGCCACACACATCTCTCTTTAGCACCATGGACACCTCCTGCCTGAGTGAGCCTGGAAAGAAAGAGGGATCTGGAAGAGACATCACAAGGCATCAGCAAGTGGAACAGGGAAAGGGAGTGAGACACGGGAGGCCCTGGGAGAGGGAGAGACTTCTCTTACTGAGAAATGTTGGGGAGCATGGCTTGGTTTGGGCCAGAATGAACCGATATTAGCTGGAGACAGGACAGTGCTGAAGTCCTGTAGGATGCTGATTGGTCTCAGTGGACACAGCCAGAGGCTCAGGCTCCCCTCCGCATGCAAAGATGGCAGGAGGCGAATCAGAGAATCTCATTACTTTCAGGGTCAGTGCACCTGGAGGCCTGCTTGCCAGCATCACGCACATGTCAGAAGCACAGTGCGGCTGTTTTGAGATTCTAGAAAAAGGTGATCCTCAGTGCCACAGTGCAGGTGCCCTTGGGAGCGAGCTTGCATTTCTCAGCCTCGGCGCCATTGTCATCCTTTTGAAAAATGTCCCCAATGATGTGTGTGAGGCCTATTACAGTTTTCTTCATGGTCCTTGCTGGAACTGTTATTGATCCACAGTCTTCTTGCAGTAATTCACAGCCCCCAGGCTTGGCTCCAGCAAACCAGGATACTGCACAGCCTCGGAAGACAGCAAGGAGGGACCCCTCCCTCCCTGAAGCTGGCTTCCAAGTCCAGAGCAGCCTTTAGAGCTGAGTGTGTGCGCTTATTCCAAGTGCAAAGAACAAGGAGGGAAGGGGGAGTGGAGAGAATTAAAACAGCCACAACTGCTCGACTTTTCATTTGGCAACCAAGCATCACTCAGTTTGACACAATGAACCTTTATTTAAAAATATTTATTTATTTATTTGGAAGGCAGAGATAGAGACAGAGATAGGTGATAGGTAGCCATCTTCCATCTGCAGGTTTGCTCCCCAAATGGACACAACAGCTGGGGCCGGGCCTGGCCAAAGTCACTAGCCAAGACCTCCATCTGGGTTTCCCATGTGGGTGGCAGGGACCCAGAAAATTGAGCCGTTTTCTGCAGAGCCCTCAGGTGCATTAGCAGGGAGCTGGAACAGAAGCATGTGAGCTTGAACTTGCACCGGCACTCCCATACCCAATGCAGGTGTCATAAGGTGAGCAGCTTAACCTGCTGTGTCACAACACCCACCCCTCTTTATTGCTAAATGTTTGCAAAGCTGTGTCATTGCTTAAGGGTGACATGCTTCTCAGAACGTACCCATCATCAAGAAACGCATGGCTGCGTAGTTCTTTTCTAAAAATTCTAAACCTTTAAAATTCTCATGGTGTATAGAAAGCGTACATATTTATGGAGTACAGAGTGATGTTTGCTCTCTGTGTGCCAGGTGAGATAAGGTTGGGGTAACTGGCACAGCCATTGCCTCAAACACCACTTCTTTGTGCTCGCAATATTCATGCTGCTGTCTGTGAGCTGTTTTGAAACACACAGCCAGTTGCTGTCAATTGCAGTTCCCACTGTGCTATCAAATATTGGAAGTCATTTCTTCTACACAGTTATACCCCCGGACCCTTAACCACCACCCCCCAACACACAGAGAACCTTAAATCATGTGTCAGGTGGTGGGCACAGCCACTGGAGGTGTTTCCTATTTGCCTTGGTGGATGGAAGTGGATGGAAAGTCTCAGCCCCAAGCCTCACTGGGTTCCTGGGTGACCCTGCTCCTGGGATTCTCCAGTGTGCATGTTAACACATCTTCGCATCTCTCCTGCCATCAGGCGGTCCCAGCAAACCTTTAGGGGTGAAAGAGACTCTGCTGGAAGGTGGGGTGACAGACTGTCCACCCACTGTGCAGGCTGGGGTGTGAGGGAGGGTTTGCATGTCAGTAAGCCCTGGATAAATGCACTGCCCAGGCCAGAGTGTGCTTGGGGACACTCCACCCCCTGTCCTGTGTCTTTGCCAACTTCAGATCCCTTCTGCACTCCGGCATAAGGCACACAAGAATCAGGAGCCCCTGTGGCACCGGGGTCACACACCCTGGCATCCCCACCTCTTGCAGAGCCACAACCCAGCCTTATCTTTCCCTGGGGGCCTTGGTTCCTCTGTAGCCCAGGGGGTCAGGGGTGGGGTCCGTGTTTTCCTGGCCCAATGGTGGCACCTTCAGGGATTCCTACCACCTGTGTGGACCACCTCATCCACCCTCATCCTCCTGGCTTTCTTCTTGCTTCATGGACAATGTTGTCACTGTGGATGGTGCTGTCACCATGGAAAATTCTGTCACCATGGGCAATGATGTCACCATGAACAATGACATCACCATTGACAATAATATCACCACAAACAATGACATCACCATGACAATGACATCACTATGGACAATGCTGTCATCATGGACAATGCTGTCACTATGAACAATGCCATCACCATGAACAATGCTGTCACCATGGGCAATGACATCATTGTGAACAATGACATCATCATGGGCAATGCCATCACCATGGAAATGACATTACTATGAACAATGCTGTCACCATGAGTGATGACAGCATCATGAACAATGCTGTCACCATGGACAATGACATCACTGTGAATAATGACATCATCATGGACAATGCCATCACCATGGACAATGCTGTCAGCATGGACAGTGACATCACCATGGACAATGATGTCACCATGAACAATGACATCACCATGAACAATGCCACGATCATGGACAATGATATCAGCGTGGACTATGGCATCACCATGGACGACAGTTCTGTCACTGTCCTGCACTCCTCCCCGTCATCCCATGTGCTCTAGCATCCATGTGGACAGCCTCGTGCTCAAGTTCCCTTATCTCCACTGCTGCCCTCTCCAGAGCCCTGGACCTCCCCTGGAGCTTGGCCTCTGAACCTTGAGGCTGTAGAGCCCCACCCTGTACACAGCCTGCAGACCCCACTCCCATCAAACAGCCCCAGTGCGACCCACAGACCCTGGACACATCTGTCTTTTCCAACAAATTGCTTATTAGTTTAAGAGGCAGAGAGATAGAGAGAGAGAGAGAGAGAGAGAGAGTTTCATCCACTGGTTCACTCTCAAATGCCTACAGTGCCAGGGATGGGTGCTGGGAGCCAGCAGCCCCTCCAGGTCTCCCATGTGGGTGGCAGAAACGCAGGCTCCTGAAGCATCACGGTGGCCTCCCAGGTTCTGCCTTAGCAGGAAGTTGTAATTGGGAGAGTAGCTAGGTTTAGAACCTACGTACTTCACTGCGGCACCAAGTGTCGAACCAGCATTAACTGCTGGGCCAGCCGCCTGCCCTTAGAAACATCTGTCTTCTCCAAATCCAGCAGCTTTCTGTTTTCAGGGCAGCAAGGTGGTTCTGTTGACCTCTATTGCTTGAAGGTGTGATCCTGGGCGGACCACAAAGTTCCCGAGTGCCTCAGTTTCTGCATCTGCGAGATGGGGATGATGGTGCAGCCGTGCAGGCACAGCAGAGTGACATAGAATGGAGTGCTGCCAGGGCTGGTGCTGTGGCACAGAGGGTTAAAGCTCCAGCCTGCAGTGCCAGCATCCAATATGGATGCTGGTTCAAGTCCCAGCTGCTCCACTTCTGATCCAATTCCCTGCTAATGTGCCCAGGAAAGCAGCAGAGGATGGTCCAAGTACTTGGGCCCCTGCACCCTTATGGAAGACCTGGAAGAAGCTCCTGGCTCCTGGCTTCGGATCAGCTCAGTTCCAGCCATTGCGGCCATCTGGGGAGTGAACCAGTGGATGGAGGACCTCTCAGTCTCTCTCTGTGTCTTCCTCTCTCTGTAACTCTTTCTTTCTTTTTTTTGTTTTTGTTTTTTAGATTTTTTTTATTTTGACAGATAGTGAGAGAGAAAGAGACAGAGAGAAAGGTCTTCCTTCCATTTGTTCACTCCCCAAATGGCTGCTACGGCCGGCGTTGCATCGATCTGAAGCCAGGAGCCAGGTGCTTCCTCCTGGTCTCCCATGTGGGTGCAGGACCCAAGCACCTGGGCCATCCTCCACTGCTCTCCTGGGCCACAGCAGAGAGCTGGATTGGAAGAGGAGCATCCGGGACTAGAACCCCGTGCCCATATGGGATGCCGGCCCCACAGGCGGAGGATTAGCCAAGTGAGCCACGGCACTGGCCCCTGTAACTCTGTCTTTCAAATAAATAAAATAAATCTTTAAAACAAAATGGAGCACTGCCCAAGGGGCCATCAGAGCTACTCTGGAGCAGTGTCATTCCCACTCTTCCCACCACCACTTGGTGTTCACCCCCAGGCCCCCTGCCTGGGGCAAGGGGAAGGGGGGCAGGGGATGGCTCCATCACAAATGCAAATGGGGCCCCTGCAGTGGCTCCGTTGTTGTTTGTGGTAGATTTGAACAAACCTGTGCTGTTAGCAGTGAGGGTAGAGCTCACAGAGGAAAAGGCAGCTGAATTTTCTCTCCCATGATTTGTTAAGGAAATGGCACAGGGGCGGGTGTTTGGTGCTGGAGTTAAGGCATTGCTTGGGATACTTGTATTCCATATCAGAGCCCCGTATCCTAGCCTATCCTGTTTCCAGCTTCCTGCTAATGCCTGCAGGAAGGCAACAGATTATGCTTAAATACTGGGTCCCTGCCACCCCATGTGGGAGACCTGGATGGAGTCCCATGCTCTGCCTTTTGCCTAGCCAAGCCTGGTTGTTGCAGGCATTTGAGGAATGAACCAGTGGATAGAAGAGCGCTCTCTCTCTCTGCTCTTTAAATAAAAAAATGAAAATAAATAAATATATACACATACTTTTAAAAAAATTATTTATTTATTTATTTGAGAGGCAGAGTTATAGACAGAGAGAGGGAGAGACAGGGAGAGAGAGAGAGAGAGAGAGAGAGAGAGGTCTTCCATCTACTGGTTTATTCCCCAAATGGCCACACCAGCCAGGGCTAAGCTGATCCAAAGCCAGGAGACAGGAGCTTCTTCTGGGTCTCCTGTGCAGGTGCAGTGGCCCAAGCACTTGGCCCATCTTCTGCTCGTCCAGGCCATAGCAGAGAGCTGGATCAGAAGTGGAGCAGCTGGGACATGAACCGGAACCCATATGGGATGCTGGTGCCACAGATAGAGGCTTAGCCTACTATACCACAGTGCCAGCCCCACATACATAAATTTTATAAAGAAGAAGATGGTATGGTTTGCTTATCAAACTACAAGAGGCCAGTCTAAAAGTCAGAATTGAGTCATTCAATACTAAAGTCCCATGTGTGTCAGCAAGATGACACTAAGCTGTTGATCTGCCCTTGTGAGGACTGAGAGACAGATGAAAGCCAAATTCCCCAAACTGGCCAGTTTGCATCTGTGAGCTAATAAAGTTCCCTGTGCCTTACCCCTCACACAGCAGCAGCACCAGAGACAGCCTGGTGTCAAGCAGAGACAGCCCAGGGTTCAGCAGACATAGCCTGGGGTTCAGCAGGCCCTTACTTTTCTGTTGCTCTGTGCCCTGTCCCCGCCTCCCCAGCTGAGTGACTCCAACGTGCTCAATTTATTTCCTGCAGCCCTTATCTGTTATATAAAACCCACCTCTTCTGCTCAGCCCCTTGGAACCCTCACTCTATTTCATGAAACGAAACGTTCCCTGATTCTAGAATCGAAAATCAAAACCGACGACGAGGACAAAACTGCATTGTCATAGCTTTGTCCTTTGACAAAGGGGCTTACCCTTCGGATTTCTTGTGCCGGAGAAAGTTCACACTGCCTCCATGGTATCAGGACTCCGCCAATCACACCACGGCAAACGTCCTGGGGTGGGGGTGGGGCGCCTTTCCCAGTGCAATTCCCCTGGGGCTTCTTTGTGCCCTACTGGGGTGTTGGAGTGAAACACAATTTGGAATCTCAGAGGCTGAGGGCTCATGACATCCCCTCTCTGCAGGGGGCGCTGCTGGGCAGGCTGCTCACAGGTGTAGCACTGGGGCTGCTGCATACCTGTCTCCTTTTCCATTACCTGCTCAGGTGCATTATCAATGAACTGCACAGATTTCAAACTTTATGTGCCAAAATAAGCATTTTTGAAAAAGATTTATTTATTGATTTGAAAGGTAGAGCTGGGGTGGGGGGAGAGACATAGAGATAGATCTTTCATCCGCTGGTTCACTCCCCAAATGGCTGAAATGGCCAGGGCTGGGCTAGCCCTTAGCCAGGAGCCAGGATCTTTTTCTAGGTCTCCCACATGGGTGCAGGGGCCCAAGCACTTGGGGCATCTTCTGCTGCTTTCCCAGGAGCATTAGCAAGGAGCTGGATTGCAAGTGGAGCAGCTGGGACTCAAACCGGTGCTGATATTGGATGCTGGTGCCGCAGGTGGGTGTTTTTTCTGCTACATCACAATGCTGGCCCCCAAAATGAACATCTTTAACTCTCTTTTCCACGGGCTTTCTGAAGTCAGCCTCGTGTGCCTGCCTCCTCTTCCTGGGGGCTCCAGGGCCTCTCTGTGCAAAGCTCTAAGACCTCAGTGGTGCTACCTCCCTTTTTCGTTGCTGAACAAACTCTGCTCAGAGTCCTGGAGCTGCTGCCCAGCCCCTTGCTCATCCCTCACCAGCTCCTATTCTGCACAGACACCTGCTCATCCCGTTCATGTGCTTTCCATTCTTCAGTGCTCGCAGACCTGACCCTGTGTGGAGGTGCAGAGCAGCGACCTGCTGCAGGTGCTGCCCCTCCTGCTGGCCTCGAGTCCAGAGGGGCTGAGGGAGGGTCAGGTGCCCAGGCCTGGCATGGATTTCAGGGAACTGAGGTCCTTGCAGCTGGACCCAGATGCTAGCAGGTTTGGAAGAAGAGATCAGAACGTTTTTGGCATGTTTGGCAGACCAGGCTGCTCTAGATTTCAGAACCAAACACCCTGGGCAGCAAAGGGGGCTTCCTGGTACACACAGACATGTTGAGGGCTTGTGTTTCTGCCGCTTCTCTCCTCTGGGCTGGTGCTCCTTTCCCACTGTGTGACCTCTGACCCTGCCAATCAAAGTCCGTGAATTCACACCAGCTCTGACCTCTTCTTCCAGGACTTTGCACTTGTCAAAACTGAGCAGAAATACAGAAATGATTGTCCATCAAAGAAGCTTTTACTTAGGAATTGCTGTGGTTGGCTGTTAGCTTGCAGGTGCATCAAAGGCCCATGTGCTGAAGCTTTGCCCCTCAAAGTCCTATGTTAAAGGTAGTAAGAGGGTGGATACCTGATCCGATGGCTGAGTTTGGAGGTGGGGAGATGGAATGAGGTGGCTGTGTAAGGAGAGGCTGAGACAGACTCTCGTGTTCCTCTTGCCACGTGATTGCTGCCTCAGGGCTCCGCCAGCAACAACAACCGGAGGCCAGACCAGATCTCGCACTGTGAACCTCCAAAACCGTGGGCCCACAAAACCGCCTTCCTTCATAAGCAGCTTGTCTCAGGTATCTTGTTGTAGTTATGAAAACCTGACCAACACAGGGGTGAGCACAGGACAGGGCTGCAGCACAGGCACACGTGCATGGGCCGGTGGGGCCTCCAACACATCAGGAGGACAAATGGGGACTTCTGAGGACAGAGAAATCCAGGCAAGCTATTTTGAGAGAAAGTCCATTCATGTGCTGGCTGCTCACGGAGGGTGGTGAGCTGTGATTGATGGCGGTTACTATGAATAGCTACTCTTAAGGTCATAGTTGGCAGTTGTGTCATCAGTGGTCGGGTACAAATGGCCTTATTCCGCTGGATTTTGCTTGCTAGTTTGCTTAGATTAGTGGCTGGCCCATGTGCTGCCGGCTGCCCACATAACAGCTCCTATTAGCTGGCACATCATGCCTCCCTTGGTTGTGTTGACGTGGGTGACTCCATCACTTTTTTTTAAATATTTATTTTATTTATTTGAAAGGCAGAGTTACAGAGAGAGGCAGAGGAAGACAGAGAGAGATGTCTTCCATCCACTGGTTCACTCCCCAGATAGTCACAACAGCTGGAACTGAGCCAATACGAAGCTAGGAGCCAGGAGTTTCTTCCAGGTCTCCCATGTGGGTGCAGGGGCCCAGGGACTTGGGCCATTTTCTACTGCTTTCCCAGGCCATAAGAGAGAGCTGGATTGGAAGAGAAGTAGCCGGGACTTGAACCAGTAATCATATGGGATGCTGGCACTTCAGGCCAGGGCTTTAACCTGCTGCACCACAGCGCCGGTCCCCGACGCCGTCATTTTGAATCTGACAACTTTCATGTATTGTGTAAGCCTCATTTGACATCACAGGATTTGAACCTCTGTGCCACGAAAGAAATCATGCAGAAAAAGCGGGGGAGAATCTAGGGGCTGCACTGGGTTTTCCGGGACCCTGTGATAAAGCTGACAGACACCGGCTTCCTCAAGTCTCAGTGGGTGCCCACTGCCTCAGGTCGTTTCTAGCTGCAGCTTTAGCACCTTTAGAAACGTCACGGTTTGAACAATTGTGACATTATCCCTCTGCTTAGAAGTCATCCTGCAGATTTCGGAAGGTGGAGCAGGTCGAGTGTCTGGGGACAAAGAAGTCAGATGACTCAGCAATCATCCGTCTTCCTTTCTGCTGATTCACCATCTGTCAGAACCTGCACAGAGCAGGTACTCCATCAACAAAGAATAGATGGCGTCCCGTCTTGGTTCCCTTTTGCAGCTGGGCTAACCCAGCAGGAGAATCGACATGAATGTCCAGTTCTCCCTCGTATGGCTCTTCCCTGCTTGGTGTGGCTTCAGCCAAGTCCATAGCGGGAGCCAGAGTGTGCTCTGCCCAGCATGAGGCAGGGCCAGATGTAGGCCCCAAGGGGGACTGTGCTTCTGGGTGCAGATGGAGCTGCTTTTCCATGTCTGAGCCCATGGACCCAGTTAGCCCCAGGAAGACATAGTTGAGGTCCTTTACCCGTTTCTTAACTAGGTTGGTGGTTTTGTGTTAAGTTTTTTGAGTTGCTGATATGTTCTGGAGATTCTTTGTTGGATAGGTAGTTTGTAAATATTTTTCCCCATTTTGTTGGATGTCTGTTCACTCTACCAAGCATTTACTTTGCTGTGTAAGAGCTTCTGAGCTTCATATAGTCCCATTTGTTTAGTTTGCTGCTGCTGCCTGTGCTTTGGGGATCTTGTCCAAGAAGTCGTCCCTTATCCTGTTGTTCTGGAGTGGTTCCCCCTACATTTTCTTCTAGCAACTTCATAGCCTCAGGTCTTACATTTAGGTCTTTGATTCATATCATGTTGATTTTTGTATACGGTGAGAGGCATGGGTCTAATTTCATTCTTCTACCTATGTATACCCAGTTTACAACACTATTTATTGAAGAGATAATCCAATGTATGGTCTGGGCACTTTTGTCAAAAATACGAATTTTAGAATTGTTTTTTCTAATGCTGTAAATAATGTTATTGGCATTTTGACAGATAATGCATTAATTTATACATTGCTTTAGGTAGTGTGAACATTTGAGCAACATTACTTCTTCCAGTCCATGAACAAGCAATGTCTCTCCGTATTTTTGTATCCTTGATGATTTCTTTCATCGGTATTTTATAATTTTCATTGTAGAGATCTCTCATTTCTTTGGTTAAGTTAATTCCTCAATATTTACATTTTGTAGCTGTTGTGAATGGTATTTCTTTCTTTTTTTCTCTCCCAACAAGATCATTACTGGTGTACATTTTGACTTCCTGCTTTTCAATTCCAATTCCATTTATATCTTTCTTTTCTCTAGTTACTCTTGCTAATACTTCTAATACTAAATTGAGTAGTGGTGGTGGAAGTAGACATCTTTGTCTTGTTCCAGATCTGATGCAATATGATATTCCCTGTGGGTTTGTCATATATAGCCTTTGTCTGCTTGAGGTGTGTTCTTCTATACCTACTTTGTGGAGACTTTTTATCATGTTAGGATGTTGAATCTTATTAAATGTTTTTTCTGCATCTATTGGGATAATCACTGTGGGGAGCAACTCAGACTAGACTAAGTTACTGGAATTAAGACTTATTATATGCATCTGCTCTCCCACAATATGGCGCTGGGAGGAGTAAACAGCTTCTACACAGCTGCCTCCAGTTCAACCAATAAACTGTAGGACCTGCTCCTGATTGGAGGAGAGCAGCGTACTCAGCGTGTGGGTAGCAGAGTTGGGATTGGCGGAAGAGGACTATAAAGGAGGAGAGAGACAACATGCACCAGGAACACCTGAGGAACATCTGAGCAGCCCCCGAGAGAGCCGGCCGGCGGTGTGCCGCTCCCCCACGGAAGTGGGGAAAGTGGCAGGGGGAGCTGCCCCTCCACGGAGGTGGAAGGGTCGGTAGCCAACCTGGGAAGAACCAGCAGCAAACCCGGGGAGGGCTGAGCAGACAAGAGAACAGCGCAGGGTCCTGTGTCATTCCTCCGCGAAGAGGGGGAGCGACATAATGGTGCCATGACTCGGATAGGAAACCTAGGAGGGAAGAAGCGGGAAGAAGTGGGAAAATACTGGAGAGAGAGACTAGCAAAGAGCCTAGGGAAAAGCCGGACGGAAAAAGTGCCGGAAGAAGTTAGGATTGAAAGCGAAAGTGAAAGCTGGAGGAAACATAGACTCGGATGCGGACTATGGCGGGGAAGCTAGGAGATTAAAAGCGAAAGTGAAAGCTAGAACAAACAGACTCGGATACGGACTGTGGGGAGAAGCCAGGAGAAATGAGAGGGGAATATTGTTGGAAGAAAAGTTAGGAAACATACCGGGTAGAGAAAAATGTTAGGAGGATGAAGCCACGGGGGTAGGCTGAGGCGGAGACGTAAGCTAGGTTTCGTCAAGTCAGCCTGGGGAGCAAAAGGCGAAAATCTAAAACCAGAGGCGGAGACGTAAGCCAGGTTGGAATCCGTCAGATTAGCCCAGGGAGCAAAAGATGGGAAGCCAAACCGGGAGCAGAGACGCAAGCTAGGTTGCATTTCGTCAGGTTAGCCTGGGGAACTTAGACTGAAAACCAAGAAGCGGAAATGTGAGCTAGGCTGTGTGATTCGCGGAAGCTGCCGGGTGCAGAGAGCGCGCAGGGCACAAGCGGGGAGAGCGCACGGGGCGCAAGTAGATAGGGAACGCGGGGCTAGGGTGGAGGCCGTGGTGCGGGCGCGAAGGGCACGGAGACTGCGGAGTGTGCGCAAAGCCGGGAAGCCACGCAGAGCCGGGAACCCGCCGCAGGGCGGGCGCCGGGAAGCCACACAGATGAGAGAAGCGCGGGCTGAAGCGGCGCAGAGCCGGGAAGCCGCCGCGGGGTGAGGCGCCGAGAAGCAGCCTCGGGGCGGGCGCCAGGAAGCTGCGGGGATAAGAGAAACAGAAGTTTAGAAGTAAAATGAGAGAAATAGGAATGCTGGCAGATAGAAGTAAAATAGGAGAAATAGGAATGCCCGGAGATAGAGAAATAGAGAAAAATAAGGCCTCCCCACAACATGGCAATGAGAGAGCTTGGATTCGGTCTGCCTGATTAGGCGATAAGCACCAGCAGGCAGCTCGACCAGAGTATGAGCTGCAGGTCACCGAAGATAGGCACGAATCAACATCAATAAGTCTCCCCACAATATGGCAATGAGAAGGCTTGGATTCGGTTTGCCTGATTGCTAGGGCTTGTAAGCACCTGCAGGCAGTACTAGCAGAGCAGAGCATGCGCTGCAGGGCACCGAACACAGGCATGCATCAGCGCCTAAAAACCTCCTCACAACATGGCGAAGAGAGGACCCGGATTCGGTTTGCCTGATTGGTAGGGCTTGTAAGCACCTGTGGGCAACTCTAGCAAGCAGAGCAGAGTGTGTGCCGCGGGGCACCGAAGACAGGCATGTATCAATGCCAAAAAAATAAAAAGAAAGGGGGAATTGTGGGGAGCAACTCAGACTAGACTAAGTTACTGGAATTAAGACTTATTCTATGCATCTGATCTCCCACAATATGGCGCTGGGAGGAGTAAACAGCTTCTACACAGCTGCCTCCAGTTCAACCAATAAACTGTAGGACCTGCTCCTGATTGGAGGAGAGCAGCGTACTTGGCGTGTGGGTAGCAGAGTTGGGATTGGCGGAAGAGGACTATAAAGGAGGAGAGAGACAACATGCACCAGGAACATCTATCTGAAGGAACACCTGTGCAGCCCCCGAGAGAGCCGGCCGGCGGTGTGCTGCTCCCCCGCGGAAGTGGGGAGAGTGGCAGGGGGCACCGCCCTTCCACGGAGGTGGAAGGGTCGGTAGCCAACCTGGGAAGAGCCAGCAGCAAACCCGGGGAGGGCCGAGCAGACAAAAGAACAGCGCAGGGTCCAGTGTTGCTCCTCCGCGAAGAGGGGGAGCGACATAATGGTGCCGTGACTCGGATAGGAAACCTAGGCAGGGTCTAGTGTCGCTCCTCCGTGAAGAGGGGGAGCGACAAATCATATGGTTTTTTTCTTCATTCTGTGTATATGAGTTATGATGTTTATTGATTTTCAAATGTTGAAGCACCCTGTATCCCTTGATCATGATGTATGAGCTTTTTGATGTACTGTTGCCTGGAACTCCTTCTGGGTCTCCCACGTGGGTGGTAGGGGCCCAAACACTTGGGAAGTGGAGCAGTTTGGAATTGAACCTATGCTCATATGGGATATTGGTACTGCAAGCAGTGGCAGCTTAACCTGCTGCATCACAATGTTGGTCTGTAGCTTTCCTATAACGTTTCCATTTAATCTTAAAGCCTTTTTATTTATTTTTTTTTTTAACAGGCAGAGTGGACAGTGAGAGAGAGAGAAAGGTCTTCCTTTGCCGTTGGTTCACCCTCCAATGGCCACCGTGGCTGGTGTGCTGCGGCTGGCACACCGTGCTGATCCAAAGGCAGGAACCAGGTGCTTATCCTGGTCTCCCATGGGGCGCTGGGCCCAAGTACTTGGGCCGTCCTCCACTGCACTCCCGGGCCATAGCAGAGAGCTGTACTGGAAGAGGGGCAACAGGGACAGAATCTGGCACCCCGACCAGGACTAGAACCCGGTGTGACGGCGCCACAGGAGGAGGATTAGCCTATTGAGCTGTGGTGCCGGCTAAAGCCTTATTTATTTATTTGAAAGGCAAAGTTAGAGAGAGAGAGAGAGAGAGAGAGAGAGAGAGAGAGAGAGAGAGAAAGTTTTTCATCCACTGGTTCACTCCCCAAATGGTTGCAACTGCCAGAGCTGTGCTGATCCGAAGCTAGGAACAAGGAACTTCCTCCGGGTCTCCCATGCAGGTACAGGAACCCAAGCACTTGGGCCATCTTCCACTGCTTTCCCAGGCCATAGCAGAGAGCTGGATGGGAAGTGGTGCAGCCAGGACTCGAACCAGCGCCCATATGGAATGCTGGTGCTGCAGATGGCAGCTTTACCTGTTATGCCACAGTGCTGGCTCCCCATTTAATCTTGGTAGGTTACATGTACCCAGGAATTTATCCATTTCTTCGGGATTTTCCAATGTGTTAGCATATAGTAGCATAGTAGTTTCCTAGGATCTCTTGTATTTTTCTGGCATCAGTTGTAATGTCTCCTTCTTCATGTCTAATTACATTTTTTGAGCTTTTCTCATTTTTCTTTGTTAGCCTGGCTAAATATTTATTGGTTTTGTTTACATTTTCAAAAACTGGTTTTTGTTTTGTCAATATTCTATATTAATTTTTTGTTTAATTTCATTTACTTTTGCTCTGATTCTTATGATTTCTTCCTCCTGCTAATTTTGGGTTTTGTTTTTTCTTACTTTTCTAAGTCTTTGAGATGCATCATTGGGTTGTTTATTTGTGATCGTTCTGTTTTTTTTTTTTTAAATGTAAGCAGAAGGCTGGCATTGTGGTATAGAGGGTTAAACCACTGCTAGAGATGCCGGTGTTCCAAATGGAACCGGTTCAACTCCCAGGTGCTCCACTTCTGATCCAGCTCCCTGCTAATGCACCTAGGAAGGCATCAGAGAATGGCCCAATTTTTGGGTCCCTGAGGAATCCAGATGAAGCTCTAGGCTCCTGGCCTAGGCTTGGCCCAGTCCTGGCTGTTGTAGTCATTTGAAGGAGTGAACCAGCTGGTGGAAGATTTCTCTCTCTTTCTTTCTCTCTTCCTTTCTCTGTAACTCTACCTTTCAAACAAATAAATAAATCTTAAAAAATGCATGCCCTTGTTACTGTAAACTTCCTTCTTATTACTGGTTTTGTTGTAGCTGCACAGATTTTAATATAATATGTTTGCATTTTCATTAGTTTCAATAAATTTTAAAATTCCTTTTTAATTTTTTTAGTGATTGGTCATTGGGGATCATGTTCAATGTTTATGATTTTGTAAATTTTTTCATTGTTCTTATTGATTTCTAATTTCATTCCTTTGTGATCTGAGAAGACACATAATGCAATTTTAATTTTTAAAAATTTACTTAGACGACTTGTGACCTAATATGTGGTTTATCCTAGATAATATTCCATGTGTTGATTCCATGTGTGTGCTGTAGCTGTTGGGTAAAATACTCTCTAAATGCCTGTTAGGTCCTTTTGCTCTGTTGTATGGTTTACTCCAATATGTCTTTGTTCACTTTCTTTTTTTATTACTTATTTATTTGTAAAGTCAGAGTTACACAGAGAGAGCAGGAAAGGCAGAGAGAGAGAGAAATCTTTCATCTGCTGGTTCACTCCCCAAATGGCTGCAATGGACAGAGCTGTGCCTATCTGAAGCCAGGAGCCAGGAGCTTCCTCTGGGTCTCCCGTGCAAGTGCAGGGGCCCAAGAACTTGGGCCATCTTCTACTGTTTCCCCAGGCCATAGCAGAGAGCTGGATTGGGAGTGGAGCAGCTGGGACTTGAACCTGCGCCCAGATGGGATGCAGACACTGCAGGCAGTGGCTTTACCCGCTACGTCACAGCGCCGGCCCCCCTCTGTTCACTTTCTGTTTGGATTATTTGTCTGTTGATGACAGTGGCGTCCCCCACTATTATTTTATTGGAGTTTATCTTTCTCTGTAGCTGTGGTAATACATGCTTTATATATTTTGGTGGTCTTGTGTTGGGTGCGTATTTATGGTTGTCCTATCTTCTTGCTGAATCTATCCTCTTATCAACATGTAATGTCCTTCTGTGTCTCATTTTTTTACAATGTTTGATTTAAAGTTTATTTTATCTGATAAGAATATAGCTATTCCAGTTTGTTCTGGGTTTCATTCGCATGATATATATTTTTTCCACTCAGTTTATGTACATCTTTATCTGTGACGTGTGTTCCTTGTGGGCAGCATACAGACAGGTCATTATTTTAATCCGTTAGGGACTTTAATCCATTTATATACAAGATTAGTATTGGTAGATAAGAATTGACTGCTGTCATTTTGTTGGTCACCTACTGATTGTTTTCTACATTATCTGTTGTCTCCCTTGTCATTTATTTTCATGCTTTTTAAATTTTATTTTATTTTTTTATCTCTCTGTCACGATAAGGCTGAGTTTTCTTCCCTTTATGTTTGTGTTTCTGGTCTGTTAGTGAATTTTGTGTCTGTTGTGTGGTTTCATTACAGTTACTTCTTTTTTTAAATTTTATTTATTTATTTGAAAGGCAGAGTTACAGAGAGGCAGAGAGAAAGAGAGGTCTTCCATCTGCTGGTTCATGCCCTAATGGCTGCAACGGCCAGAGCTGTGTTGACCTGAAGCCAGGAGCCAGGAGCTTCTTCCGGGTCTTTCCGCCAAGTGTAGGGGTCCAAGCACTTGAGCCATCTTCCACTGCTTTCCCAGGCCACAGCAGAGAGCTGGATTGGAAATGGAGCAGCGGGGACTCGAACCAGCACCCATATGGGATGCCGGCACTGCAGGTAGTGGTTTTGCTCACTATGCTACAGCGCAGGCCCCCAAAAGGTAGGACTAAGGCAGGACTCCCTTCAGGGCTTTTTGTAAGTCTATCTGGTTGTGCTGAGTTTTCTCTGTTTTTGCTTGTCTGGGCTGGGAAATTCTTTGTCCTTCCTTTATTAATTATGGCTTCCCAGGATACCATAAACTTGCTGGAAAGTTTATTATAAGACCTTGGATATATCATCCCACGCTTCTCTGGCATGTAGGATTTCTGTTAAGAAGTCTCTTGTTAGTCTAATAGATTTTTCCTTTATTAGCAACTTCCCTTTATATACAATTTTTATCTCAGTGCCTTTTAGGGTTCTCTTGTCCTTAATTTTAACAATTTGACTACATGTGGAGATGGTCTTTTTTGGTTGAGCCTCTTTGGGGTCCTATGAGCTTCTTGTATATGGGTGTCCATATCTCTTTCAAGACACAGGAAATTATTTTATTCAATAAGTTGTCATTTTTTCCATCAGGTGTAAGATGGGTATTTGTTTGCTTAGCATGTCTCATATGTCTTGTAGGCTTTCTTCATTTTTAAAAATGATTTTCTCTTTACTTTTATCTGTGTTATTCCAAAAGTCTTGTCCTCAAGATCATAAATTCTGTCTTCTGCCTAGTTTCTTCTGTTGTTGAAACTCCCAGTTGTATTTTTAACTTCATTGACTTAAGTTTTCAGCACCAAAATTTCTGATTGGTTTATTTTAATGATTTCTAAGTCTTCTGTTGAATTTCTCACCCGTATCATGAATTGCTTTCCTCATTTCTTTGAATTGTCAATATGTATTCTCTTGCACCTCATTGAAGTTTCTTAGTGCCATTACTTTGAGTTCCTTTTCAGGCATTTAATAGATTTCCCTCACATTAGAATATATTTCTGCAGAACTGTTTGTTCTTTTTCAGGCACCATGCTTCCTTGCATCTCCATATTCATGTTTACATCTGTGCATCTGGTGTAGCAGTTCTTGCTCTTCTGCTTGTTTGGATGGGATGGGTAGTTGCTTTGGCTCTGGTTGTAGGTAAGCTCAGAAACTTAACCTCTGAATGATTTCTTCATCTGTCATCAATGTCAGCCGTCTCTTTGAGTGCCATGGCTTTCTGGTTCATGGAGGTAGAAGCATAGCTTTGAAGTAGAGGTGGGCTTCCAGAGGTGTGTGTCTTCAGTTCCCAGAGAACTGGGTGCCAATCACACTGGGTTTGTGATGACTTTGTAGAGAGGGCTATTCCCTTGTCTTACCAGGCAACTCTAAGTGATGCTAGGGCTTATGACCAATAACTGTGACCCTAGAACTGTGTGATGTCTGTCAGATCTTTTCCAGGTTCTGTAGGGGAGGTGTGAGAGATGCTGGTTCCCCGCTGGTTCCAGCCCAAGGGGATGCGAAGGGGACCTTGCCCCAGTCCCACAGGGAGATTACAAGTTATGCTGGGGACTGTGTGAGCCCCGGCCAGTGTGAGCCTGCAGCAGTGGAATCCAGGTAGCTTCTTCCATATATCCCACAGGGTAAGTTTCAATAATTCTAAAAAATATAGCATTAATTGTCATAGCCCCAGATATTTGGGCAAGAAGACTATCTTGTCTAGGTCCCATGGGAATAATATAGGTGACTCTGGAGATTGTACAATGGCAGACATGGCCTACAGCAGTGGAATGGAGACAGAACCTTCCCCAGGTCTTATAGGGCAATCACATATACACCTGAGACCCGTAGAGGAGGCAGTCCCAATCCCAGGGCTACAGGATGCAGTGGAAGCTTTACCTGGTTCTCACATATCACATGCAAGTTGTGCCAGGGATTTGCATTGGCAGGTGTGAGTCTACAGCAGTGGAATGCAGATAGGGTCCTCCCCAGGTCCCACAAGGAGAACTCGGGTGATCCTGGAAAATAGTTTCAACAGTTCAAGAGCTGCCTGACTCGGAGAGGGACCTTACCCACGTCCCTCGTTTGCTCCCAGGTTATGCTGGAGATTATGCTCTGCCCTGAGTCACTGGGATGCAGACTGGGCCTTCTCCAGGCCCCATGGGTGAACCTAAGTGTCCCTGTGACTTACACAGTCAACAATCTCAGTCCCAAAGCTGCAGGATGCAGTGGAGTCCTCACTCATGTCTCACAGGTTGACTGTGCATTGTGCTGGGGATTGGCGGCTGCTGGCCTGAAGAACAGTAGAGATATGGCCCTGCAAGTCCCACAGGTGAGTCTGAGTTATTCCGGGGATTGCAGCCACAAGCCCAGCTCTGCAGGGCACAGAAGCGACTGCCTTCCAGTTCCCACAGGGCAGGCAAGGGTGATGCTGGGGCTTGTGCCCTGGCTGCCCAGCACCCTGCACTAAGAGATGCAGTAAATTTCTTCAGGGCTGGTCGTCTGGGCTTTGTGTGGGCTGCTGCTGCCCCTGAGCTCCCAAGAAGCTGAGGGGAAGTTCTTTTGATCATGCAGCATGAATGAGTGTGGCTCTGGGGCTTGTGCCCAGAAATCCCACAGCCCTGCCCTCTGACTTTTAAAGCACCATGTCCCTGGCCCCAGGGCTGCTTGCTGTGCCCCGAGACACAAGGAAGCTTAGCAGTGGCTGTACCCACAGCAGCTCGGGTCTGGGCTTTGGTTGGAGGTGGGGAAGAGGGAGGCAATGTGGATTCCTTTTTTGGAGCCAAGCAGTCACTGGGACCCCAGTCGGCTCTCCAGGCTGTACCTAAAGCCAGCAAGGACTGTGGCACTCTCCTGTATTCAGGGGGAGGGCGATGGCAGGGTTCACGGAGATTTCAGTTTTCTTTTTGCCAGCAAGATGGAGCCCCCCCCCCCACCTAGGAGTCAGGGTGGAGGTCGCGATGTGCTTTGCTCCTCACTCTGCTGTCTCTGAGCCTCTGCGCTGTTCCAGCTCCCTCCACTTCCTTGCTGATGTCTTCACCTGGTCTCCAGGAAACAGAGAACTAACTCCCTGCGTCGTTCTGGTTCTTCTCTGTGGCGCAGAGCCTCTGACAAACAGTGGGGATCCATTGGCCTCAGCATCTTTTTTTTTTTTTGACAGACAGAGTGGACAGTGAGAGAGAGAGAGAGAGAGACAGAGAGAGAGAAAGAGAGAAAGGTCTTCCTTTGCCGTTGGTTCACCCTCCAATGGCTGCCGCTGCCGACGCACCGCGCTGATCCGATGGCAGGAGCCAGGTGCTTCTCCTGGTCTCCCATGGGGTGCAGGGCCCAAGTACTTGGGCCATCCTCCACTGCACTCCCTGGCCACAGCAGAGAGCAGGCCTGGAAGAGGGGCAACCGGGACAGAATCCGGCGCCCCGACCGGGACTAGAACCCGGTGTGCCGGCACCGCTAGGCGGAGGATTAGCCTGTTGAGCCGCGGCACCGGCCGGCCTCAGCATCTTAATCCTCAAGGATGAAAAGCTGAGGCGGGGGGCGGAGCCAAGATGGCGGAATAGTGAGGGCGCGCACCGATAGTCCGGGAAAATTTAGTTTAATAAAAGGGGAGTTACGGTAGCCTCAGAAAAAAGAACCAGGAAAATATTGCAGACAAAACTCTTCTGGATCCAGTGGGCGTGAATCGGAGGACCTACTGGGAGAACAAGGTCGCCCACCGCGCGCGAAAGCCGAGCCGCAGGACCGAGCCGCGGGACTGAGCCGCGGAAGCCGAGCCGCGGGACTGAGCTGCGCAAGCTGCAGGGTCTGCGCGCAAGTGCTCAAAGGGGAGTGCAACAGCGGGGAGACTTGGGACGTCCAGGGCTCCGAGTCCACACATCGGCGCTGGAAGGGGAGCAGACCTGCGTGGAGAGCGTGGGAGCCCACAGTTCGGGACACCAGCGGCAGACTCAACACACCAGCGCTGGAATGCGAGGTGAGCCGAACCTCAATAACCCGAGACACCGGCAGGCAAGCGGAGAGAGGAGACTAGAGGGAACAACCCCCGGGGAGGGGGGGACTTCACCAAGCTAACTGGAAGAGAGAGAGAGAGAAAAAAAAAAAAGGTGACTGGTACGGACACGGGTTTCTCTCTCTCCGCTCACCTCTCAAGGGCGAGCCAGACAAAGAACAGGCGCCATCTTGGACATACGTCATAAGCAGAGCGACCTCAGGTCTGCACCGGCCCTGAGCCTAGCAGTAAAACCTGACTCTGGGTGGGGCGAATTAACAGGAGATTAGGACCTAGTAAATTTGTGGTGCTACTGAACTGAGACTGTGAAAAAAGAGACGGTGGGGGAGAGAACTCACGGAATTCACGTGAGCACTCTCCAGAGACGCTACAATTCCGTAACTTTGGCAACCCAGTGGGAGACTGAAGGAGAATTTGAGCCCACTCCGAGGGCCGAACAGATTCCCTGTGTGGTCCTTGGGAAAGAGCTTCCGATCTCTGGCTCCTGTGGGTATATCATTTGCCTGCTAACTACCTCCAACGTCATTCAGCTGTGCAGAATAACTTCCCTTTTGAATCAAAAAAAAAGAGAGAGAGAGAGAGAGAGAGGTTTACCACGCCTAACCTGGGAGTGTCACCTTTGGCACACCAAACAGAGCTCTCAGGCCACACCCATCTCAAGCCCTAAGGCTCCATCAAAAACAGATAGTCCACTTAATCTAGAGTCATAGTATAACAAGAAAAAGCACCACAGTGAAGAAACCAAATATCTCCAATATGCCAAATAACAAACGCAAAAACCAAGGTAATAAAAACAAGGAAGTCACCATGAAGCCCTCAAATGAAAAAGACACCCCAATTCAAGATTATGAGGATGATGACATAGAAGAAATGCAAGAAGCAGATCTCAAAAAATTGATAAGAACATTAAGAAGTTCTCAAAAACAAATTCTTGAACTACAGAAATCCTTAATGGACAAGATAGAAAATCTCTCTCGTGAAAATGAAATATTAAGGAGGAATCAAAATGAAACGAAACAACTAGTACAACAGGAAACTGGGATAGTGACTGAAGTGAAGAATTCAATAGATCAAATGAAAAACACAATAGAGAGCCTTACAAACAGAATGGGAGAAGCAGAAGAGAGAATATCGGACTTAGAAGACAGAGAACAGGAAAGGATACAGTCAGACCAAAGAAAAGACGAGGAAATTAGAAATCTAAAACATATTGTCGGGAATCTTCAGGATACTATTAAAAAACCCAACATTCGGGTTCTAGGAGTTCCTGAAGGCATGGAGAGGGAGAAAGGATTAGAAGGCCTTTTTAGTGAGATATTAGCAGAAAATTTCCCAGGTTTGGAGAAGGACAGAGAAATCCTAGTACAGGAAGCTCACAGAACCCCTAATAAACACGACCAAAAGAGATCCTCACCACGACACGTTGTAATTAAACTCTCCACAGTGAAACATAAAGAAAAGATCCTCAAATGTGCAAGAGAGAAACGTCAGATTACTCTCAGAGGATCTCCAATCAGACTCACAGCTGACTTCTCATCAGAAACTCTACAAGCCAGGAGGGAATGGCGAGATATAGCCCAGGTACTAAGAGAGAAAAACTGCCAGCCCAGAATATTATATCCTGCAAAGCTATCATTTGTGAATGAAGGTGAAATAAAGACTTTTCATAGCAAGCAGAAATTGAAAGAATTTGTTGCCACTCGTCCAGCCCTGCAAAAGATGCTTAAAGATGTGTTACACACAGAAACAAAGAAACGCGGTCATCAATATGAAAGAAGGTAAAGGAAGGAAACCAAGGAAGGAAAGCTCACAGCAAAAGATCACAGGGAATTCAAAGCATATATTAGAACTTATCTTTGGCAAATGGCAGGGCAAAGTTACCACTTATCATTAGTCACATTGAACGTGAATGGCCTGAACTGTCCAGTTAAAAGACACTGTTTGGCTGATTGGGTTAAGGAACAAAACCCATCTATTTGCTGCTTACAAGAAACACATCTTTCCAACAAAGATCCATACAGACTGAAAGTGAAAGGCTGGAAAAAGATATACCATGCCAACAGAAATGAAAAAAGAGCAGGCGTAGCCATCTTAATATCAGACACCATAAACTTTACCACAAAAACCGTTAAGAGAGACAAAGAGGGACACTACATAATGATTAAGGGATCAATTCAACAGGAAGATATAACAATTATCAATGTATATGCACCTAACTACAGGGCACCGGTTTATCTAAAAGATTTGTTAA
Source organism: Oryctolagus cuniculus (assembly GCF_964237555.1). NCBI lineage: Eukaryota > Metazoa > Chordata > Mammalia > Lagomorpha > Leporidae > Oryctolagus > Oryctolagus cuniculus. The sequence goes on along the minus strand of NC_091442.1, from coordinate 49,267,542 downwards.
CGGACTTAAAGGGAGACTTAGACCCCAATACAATAGTACTGGGGGACTTCAATACTCCACTCTCAGAAATAGACAGATCAATAGGACAGAAGATCAACAAGGATACAGTAGATTTAAATGACACTATAGCTCAAATGGATCTAACAGATATATACAGAACTTTCAATCCTACAGCTAAAGATTATACATTCTTCTCAGCAGTACATGGAACCTTCTCTAGGATTGACCACATACTAGGCCATAAAGCAAGTCTCAGCAAATTCAAAAGAATTAGAATCATACCATGCAGCTTCTCAGACCATAAAGGAATGAAGTTGGAAATGAACAACTCAGGAATCCCTAGAGCATACGCAAACACATGGAGATTGAACAACATGCTCCTGAATGAACAATGGGTCATAGAAGAAATCAAAAGAGAAATCAAAAACTTTCTGGAAGTAAATGAGGATAACAGCACAACATACCAAAACTTATGGGACGCAGCAAAAGCAGTGTTAAGAGGAAAGTTTATATCAATAGGTGCCTACATCAAGAAATTGGAAAGGCACCAAATAGATGAGCTTTCTATTCACCTCAAGGATCTAGAAAACCTACAGCAAACCAGACCCAAATCTAGTAGGAGAAGAGAAATAATTAAAATCAGAGAAGAAATCAACAGGATTGAATCAAGAAAAACATTATAAAAAATCAGCCAAACGAGGAGCTGGTTTTTTGAAAAAATAAACAAAATTGACACCCCATTGGCCCAACTAACTAAAAAAAGAAGAGAAAAGACCCAAATCAATAAAATCAGAGATGAAAAAGGAAATGTAACAACAGACACCACAGAAATAAAAAGAATCATCAGAAATGACTACAAGGACTTGTATGCCAGCAAACAGGGAAACCTATCAGAAATGGATAGATTCCTGGACACATGCAACCTACCTAAATTGAACCAGGAAGACATCGAAAACCTAAACAGACCCATAACTGAGACAGAAATTGAAACAGTAATAAAGGCCCTCCCAACAAAGAAAAGCCCAGGACCAGATGGATTCACTGCTGAATTCTACCAGACATTTAAAGAAGAACTAACTCCAATTCTTCTCAAACTATTCAGAACAATCGAAGAAGAGGGAATCCTCCCAAATTCTTTCTATGAAGCCAGCATCACCTTAATTCCTAAGCCGGAAAAAGATGCAGCACTGAAAGAGAATTACAGACCAATATCCCTGATGAACATAGATGCAAAAATCCTCAATAAAATTCTCGCCAATAGAATGCAACAACACATCAGAAAGATCATCCACCCAGACCAAGTGGGATTTATCCCTGGTATGCAGGGATGGTTTAATGTGCGCAAGACAATCAATGTGATACACCACATTAACAGACTGCAGAAGAAAAACCATATGATTCTCTCAATAGATGCCGAGAAAGCATTTGATAAAATACAACACCCGTTAATGATGAAAACTCTAAGCAAACTGGGTTTGGAAGGAACATTCCTCAATACAATCAAAGCAATCTATGAAAAACCCACAGCCAACATCCTATTGAATGGGGAAAAGTTGGAAGCATTTCCACTGAGATCTGGGACCAGACAGGGATGTCCACTCTCACCACTGCTATTCAATATAGTTCTGGAGGTTCTAGCCAGAGCTATTAGGCAAGAAAAAGAAATTAAAGGGATACAAATTGGGAAGGAAGAACTCAAACTATCCCTCTTTGCAGATGACATGATTCTTTATTTAGGGGACCCAAAGAACTCTACTAAGAGACTATTGGAACTCATAGAAGAGTTTGGCAAAGTAGCAGGGTATAAAATCAATGCACAAAAATCAACAGCCTTTGTATACACAGACAATGCCATGGCTGAGGAAGAACTTCTAAGATCAATCCCATTCACAATAGCTACAAAAACAATCAAATACCTTGGAATAAACTTAACCAAGGACGTTAAAGATCTCTACGATGAAAATTACAAAACCTTAAAGAAAGAAATAGAAGAGGATACCAAGAAATGGAAAAATCTTCCATGCTCATGGATTGGAAGAATCAATATCATCAAAATGTCCATTCTCCCAAAAGCAATTTATAGATTCAATGCAATACCAATCAAGATACCGAAGACCTTCTTCTCAGATCTGGAAAAATTGGTGCTGAAATTTATATGGAGGCACAAGAGACCTCGAATAGCTAAAGCAATCTTGTACAACAAAAACAAAGCCGGAGGCATCACAATACCAGATTTCAGGACATACTACAGGGCAGTTGTAATCAAAACAGCATGGTACTGGTACAGAAACAGATGGATAGACCAATGGAACAGAATTGAAATACCAGAAATCAACCCAAACATCTACAGCCAACTTATATTTGATCAAGGATCTAAAACTAATTCCTTGAGCAAGGACAGTCTATTCAATAAATGGTGCTGGGAAAATTGGATTTCCACGTGCAGAATCACCTACCTTACACCTTACACAAAAATCCACTCAACATGGATTAAAGACCTAAATCTACGACCTGACACCATCAAGTTACTAGAGAACATTGGAGAAACCCTTCAAGATATTGGCACAGGCAAAGAGTTTCTGGAAAAGACCCGGGAGGCACAGACAGTCAAAGCCAAAATTAACTATTGGGATTGCATCAAATTGAGAAGTTTCTGTACTGCAAAAGAAACAGTCAGGAGAGTGAAGAGACAACCGTCAGAATGGGAAAAAATATTTGCAAACTATGCAACAGATAAAGGGTTAATAACCAGAATCTACAAAGAGATCAAGAAACTCCACAAAAACAAAACCAACAACCCAATTAAGAGATGGGCCAAGGACCTCAATAGACATTTTTCAAAAGAGGAAATCCAAATGGCCAACAGGCACATGAAAAAATGTTCAAGGTCATTAGCAATCAGAGAAATGCAAATCAAAACCACAATGAGGTTCCACCTCACCCCGGTTAGAATGGCTCACATTCAGAAATCTACCAACAACAGATGCTGGCGAGGATGTGGGGAAAAAGGGACACTAACCCACTGTTGGTGGGAATGCAAACTGGTCAAGCCACTATGGAAGTCAGTCTGGAGATTCCTCAGAAACCTGAAGATAACCCTACCGTTCGACCCAGCCATCCCACTCCTTGGAATTTACCCAAAGGAATTTAAATTGGCAAACAAAAAAGCGGTCTGCAGCCTAATGTTTATTGCAGCTCAATTCACAATAGCTAAGACCTGGAACCAACCTAAATGCCCATCAACGGTAGACTGGATAAAGAAATTATGGGATATGTACTCTTTAGAATACTATACCGCAGTAAGAAACAACGAAATCCAGTCATTTGCAACAAAATGGAGGAATCTGGAACACATCATGCTGAGTGAAATAAGCCAGTCCCAAAGGGACAAATACCATATGTTCTCCCTGATCGGTGACAACTGACTGAACACCAAAAAGGAAACCTGTTGAAGTGGAATGGACACTATGGGAAACGGTGACTTGATCAGCATAGCCCTGACTGTTAATGAACAACTTAATACATTATCCCTCTTAGTAGTTTTTTTGTCTGTTCTACTTAATATGACTGGTTTAATTCTGTAATTAATACACAGTTATTCTTAAGTGTTGAAACTTAACTGAAAAGTGATTGCTGTTAAATATAAGTGTGGGAATAAGAGAGGGAAGAGATGTACAATTTGGGACATGCTCAAGCTGACTTGCCCCAAATGGTAGAGTTAGAAACATACCAGGGGACTCCAATTTAATCCCATCAAGGTGGCATGTACCAATGCCATCTCACTAGTCCAAGTGATCAATTTCAGTTCACAATTGATCATAATGAAAGGACTAAGAGTCAAAGGGAGCACATAAGCAAGTCTAGTACCTGCTAACACTAACCGATAGAATAAATAAAGGGGAGAGTGATCCAACATGGGAAGTGAGATACTCAGCAGACTCATAGAATGGCAGATGTCCTAAATAGCACTCTGGCCTCAGAATCAGCCCTAAAGGCATTCAGATCTGGCTGAAAAGCCCATGAGAGTATTTCAGGCATGGAAAGCCAAGACACTCTGGCAAAAGATCTCTGTGAGTGAGATCTCAGTGGAAAGAACAGGTCTTCAAAGAAGGAGGTACCTTTCTCTGAAGGGAGGAGAGAACCTCCACTTTGACTATGACCTTGTCTAAACAACATAAGAGTCGGAGAACTCAGAGGGCTTCCATAGCCTTGGAAACTCATAACTGGAGCATAGGGAGATTACTGATGCCATAGACAGGAGTGTCAATTGGTAAAGTCAACAACAGGAGTCACTGTGCACTTACTCCTCATGTAGGATCTCTGTCCTTAATGTGCTGTGCATTGAGATTTAATGCTATAACGAGTACTCAAATAATATATTTCACTTTGTGTTTCTATGGGGGTGCAAACTGTTGAGATCTTTACTTAATGCATACTAAACTGATCCTCTGTAAAAAAAAAAAAAAAAAAAAAAAAAGAAAAGAAACTATCAACTCCCAACTTGACTCTCACTGGGATTAAACATGACAATAGGTCTGATCTGATTTCATCATCATTAAAAAAAAATCATCTATTATTTTTCACTTTATGTTTCTGTGTGGGAGCAAACTGTTGAAATCCTTACTTAAGGTATACTAAGCTGATCTTCTGTATATTAAGATAATCGAAAATGAATCTTGATGTGAATGGAAGGGGAGAGGGAGTGGGAAAGGGGAGGGTGGTGGGTGGGAGGGACGGTATGGGTGGGAAGCCATAGTAATCCATTATTCGTACTTTGGAAACGTATATTCATTAAATAAAAGTTAAAAAAAAAAAAAAGAAAAGCTGAGGCTCAGGGGATTCTGTACAAACAACAGTTTAATTCTCCAACTGGTAACTGCCTAGAGGGGCAGAGAGAAAACTCTGCCTCCCTCCTCTGAAGCTTCTTCCTACACAGAGACTGAGAACAGGGGAACAGTAATAAGCACACCCTAGGTGACAAATGGTGGTGAAACCAAAGCACATTCTGCTAGATTACAATCCCCAGGATCGCCAATCGACAGATTGCGAGTACAACCAGTTGCTTCCTGATATTCAAGGTAAATTGAGGTCATTGTGGTTTAAAAATTGTAATTAATATGTGCAACTAAAATTAATGGAAATGATGGAAAATCTCTATCTGCAAGTGTACAGGGAAGGTACGGAGTACCTGTGATGGGGAAAAGCTGGAACTATGAGGATGTTTTGTTGTTGGAGACAAGAGGGATTTTTGTCTTAAAGTAAAAGGGCTGGATTGTCTTGGAATAGGAAGAGAAGCACAGGACCCAGCCGAATGTAGAAGAACATTGTAAAAGGTTTGTGGTGGGGCTGGCACCATGGCACAGCAGGTGAAGCCTCTGTCTGTGGCACTGGCATCCCATATGGGTGCTGGTTCAAGTCCCAGCTGTTCCACTTCTGATCCAGCAGCCTGCTAATGGTTTGGGAAAACAGAAGATGGACCAAGTGCTGGGCCCCTGCACCCACATGGAAGACCTGGAAGAAACTCCTGGCTCCTGGCTCCTGGCTTTGCATAAACCCAGCTCCGGCAGTTGTGGCCATTTGGGAAGTGAACCAGCAGATGGAAAACTTGTGTTTCCCCCCGTCCGTCTGTAACTCTGCCTTTCAAATAAATAAATAAATAAATAAATCTTTAAAAAAAGGTTTGTGGAATATCTGTCTTGTGAGAGGATATGATAAACTTGACTAGAGTCAGAAGTAATTATTTATGAATTTTTCTATGAGGTTGAGCATTAACACCAAAGTCCACTGCTGATGAATTTCTAGAAATCTGATCATACCACTGGACTAGGTCAGACTTCCAAGGGTTCTGATGAAGACACAGATTGGCTGCATAAAACCGCTGACACAGCCCTGGGCAGAAGAATTAGTTGAGAACCAAGGAAATGATTTGGTGGGTTTCCATGTTCCTGGTTAGTTTGGTCAGAACTTAAAGTAAGATGTGCACTTTGAGTGAGACTGTGACGTGATCCAACATGATCCACTTAATGAACAACGGATGCCCCTGATAAAACTGGCATTTTAGAGTGCAAATCCAACGTAAGAGTAGACTCACCCAGAGCCTAAACCACTGCCTTGGGTCCCGGAAGCTTCCATTGCATTTCCACGTGGAATGGGCAAGACAAGCTGAGTTGTGAAAGGATGTGTGGGGGATGAGTGGTCCAAGTTGATTAAGGTGGCTTATGATTGTTTGGTTTGCAAACCTCAGCATCCTGGGAAGACAAATAGAAAACCTCAGGGGCACATTGCTGCCACCTGATGGAGCATCTGAACGTTCACAGGTGGCTTTCATTCTGCTGCCACTCTTCCGGGGCTCCGTGTGAATGTGTATTGGCTTAATGGTCTGTGTGTTGTCTGGCTGGACAGAAGCTTTGTGCTGTTTTAGGGCTGATATAACACAATGGTAGCTAAGAATCATTGGCAAATGTGTTTCCTTTATGAGGCATTCCTGGACAAATTTCCAGTGACAGAGGAGCCTCCTTTCGTTGCACACAATTTTAACCCATTAAGCAAGATCTTATGTAAGCAAAGGCATTGCTGTAGTCCTTGTCACCCTCAGTGCTCTGGGTAAAACAGAACCTGACAAAGCTCATTTTTTTTTTTTGACAGGCAGAGTGGACAGTGAGAGAGAGACAGAGAGAGAAAGGTCTTCCTTTGCCGTTGGTTCACCCTCCAATGGCCGCCGCTGCAGCCGGCGCACCGCGCTGATCCGATGGCAGGAGCCAGGATCCAGGTGCTTTTTCCTGGTCTCCCATGGGGTGCAGGGCCCAAGCACCTGGGCCATCCTCCACTGCACTCCCTGGCCATAGCAGAGAGCTGGCCTGGAAGAGGGGCAACCGGGACAGAATCCGGCGCCCCAACCGGGACTAGAACCCGGTGTGCCGGCGCCGCAAGGTGGAGGATTAGCCTATTGAGCCACGGCGCCGGCTCGACAAAGCTCATTTAATCCATTGGACTGCCCTGGCCACAGGTGTTGGTATTGCCTTAACAACAATCCGGTCCACTTCTACTGGAAAAGTTGGATGACCTCTCACAGAATAGTTCCTGCGTGGAGCTGTGTGTGCCTCCCTCTCCCACCCAGGATTCTGATCTGACTAGGTGTTGTGTTATGCCAGAATGCATCTCCACCAGGCACAAGAACTGCTCTGTGATCCACCAACGGGAACAGACTTTTCATGGTGAGGACCTGGAGACAGATCCTCTGGAGAGGACGCCAGGGAAAGGCTCACCTTGAACCTCCTTGGCATGCACCTGCCAAGTCTTCCTCACCACTCACACAGGCAAAGCTTCAGAAGCTGGAAACCCAGGTCTGCATCATATGACTTGGAAAGGTCCCTTGTGACTCCTGGAGCCATCACCTGCTGGGGGCTTTAATGTAAATCTACCAGGGAGAGTCTCCCCTGAAATGGACAGCAGTGCAAGATGGGGGTGGCTCCCCGAGATCACAGACCAAGGCTTCTCTCCTGACAGGAAGCCCTTCTTTTCCTCTACACTTCCTCACTTCCTTCTCTTTCCCTTTCCTCATGGGAGGGTGCATGGGGGCTTGGCTTGTGGGTGGTGTTAGCAAAGGGCTTGTGCCTTAGCAAGAAACCCAGGAACCTAGGTGCTTGTTGGGTCTGTGGATTAATGCAAAAAAAATTCAGCAAACTATTCTACTAGTGCCAATGCCTCTCTGTGTTTCCAATGAGAGATACCCTGAAACCCTAAAAGAAGAGTAGAAAGTTATTTTTGATATTTTATTTTTTGTTTTATTTGTTTATTCACAGATAGTTCTGGAATAATACATAACACATAGGAGGAAATCAGTAAATATGTAGTGATTAAATGACTTCATATCTCATCAATTTTTTTCTTTTCTTTTTTTTTTTTAGTTTTGAGATAACATGCTTAATTTCTATTATAGTCAAAAGTTTAATTCTCCACCAAATAAAGAATGCAACAAATAAGAAGTAAAAATAGAAGGGCTCTAGACAGCAATCAAGGGAAAAGACGTCATTTTCACTCACTTATTCTAAAACAGTCACAGATTGCTAAAAGTGTAGTAACATATCATCTTAACAATATGTTTGACAAAGATCTGGCCAGCACCGCAGCTCACTAGCCTAATCCTCCGCCTTGCGGCACCGGCACACCAGGTTCTAGTCCCGGTCGGGGCACCAGATTCTGTCCCGGTTGCCCCTCTTCCAGGCCAGCTCTCTGCTGTGGCCAGGGAGTGCAGTGGAGGATGGCCCAAGTCCTTGGGCCCTGCACCCCATGGGAGACCAGGATAAGTACCTGGCTCCTGCCATCAGATCAGTGCGGTGCGCCGGCCGCAGCGTGCTAGCCGTGGCGGCCATTGGAGGGTGAACCAACGGCAAAGGAAGACCTTTCTCTCTGTCTCTCTCTCACTATCCACTCTGCCTGTCAAAAAAACAAACAAACAAACAAACAAAAAAACAATATGTTTGACAAAGATCTAACATAAAGTTTGACAAAACACTATATTTTCTTTTCCTTTTCAAAAAGATTTATTTATTTATTTGAAAGAGTTACACATAGAGAGATGGAGAAGCAGAGAGAGAGAGAGAGGTCTTCCAAACGTTGGTTCATTCTCCAATTGGCAGCAACCACAGGAGCTGCGCCAATCCAAAGCCAGGAGCCAGGAGCTTCTTCTGGGTCTCCCATGCGAGTGCAGGGGCCCAAAGACTTGGGCCATCTTCCACTGCTTTCCCAGACCATAGCAGAGAGCTGGATCAGAGGAGGAGTAGTCAGGACTCGAACCGGCACCCACATGGGATGCTGGCATTGCAACCAGTGGCTTTACCTACTATGCCACAGTGCCGGCCCCAAAACACCATATTTTCAGGAAAACTGATACACACCAGCATTTTTTTTCTTTCATTTTTTTTCTTTTTTAAAATTTTAGCTCCCACATATAAGGGAGAACGTGCAGTGTTTATCTTTCTGTGTCTGGCTTATTTCACTCAACATGATGTTCCCTAGTTGCAACTATTTTTATACAGATGACAGGATTTCATTTTTTCTAGCTGAGTAATATTCCATTGTAAGTACAGACCACGTTTTCTTTATCCATTCATCTGATGAGGTACACCCTAGTTGACTCCAGATTTTGGCTGTTGTGAATGGTGCTGCTGTGAACACTGGGGAGCAGGTCTCTCTTTGATGTGATGAGTTCATGTCTTTTGGATAAATACCCAGTAGAGGGATTGCTGGATCACATGGCAGGTCTATTTCTAGTTTTTAAAGCAATCTCCATACTGTTTTCCACAGTGACTGCACTAGTTTGCATTCCCATCAACAGTGTATTGCTCTACATCCTGGCCAGCATTTCTCACTTTGTCTGTTGGAGAGTAGCCATTCTGACAGGGGTGAGGTGATATCTTGTTGTTTTGATTCGCATTTCCCTATGTGGAACCTTTTTTCCTACATTTCTTGGCCGTTTGTGTTTCTTCTGAGAACTGTCTGTTGAGTTCCTTTGCCTCTTTATTGACTGAATTTTTTTCAGTTGTTATTGAATTGTTGGAGTTGCTGATATATTCTGGATATTAATCCTTTGTCAGATAGGTAGCTTGCAACTATTCTTTTCCCATTCTGCTGGCTGTCTCTTCACTCTATTGATTGTTCCCTTTGAGGGGCAGAAGCTTCTGAGTTTGATATAATCCCATTTGTCTAGTTTTGCTTTTGTTGCCTGTGCATTGGAGGTCTCATCCAAGAAGTCCTCAGCTACACCCATGTGTTATTGGTATTGTAGACATTGTGTTGTTTGCTTCCTTACACTCTTCAGAAGTATTGCTCTGACCTCCCCTTTGGCAACTGAACTGCTACTAGATATAGAAGATGCATCCAAGTGATGTTTGCATGAGGAATGGTGTGCTTCTGTTACTGGAGAATGGCAGGGTTCTTCGTGCAAGAAAGAATTCAGGCGTGAGACAGAGAGTAGTGGGAGGTAAAATAGCAAGGTTTATTAGGGAAGGGACATCCATAAGGACGGATGGGCACCTCTCCAGACAGAACCTGAGAGAGAGAGTGCCCAGTCGCCCAGACTGGGGGAGGGGAGCAAGGTTACATGGTTGAGTAGAGAGATTACACCTGACCAAGCCAGGTGGGCGGCTCAGCAGAGAGGCAGAGGGCTGAGCAAGCAGTCCGGTTTTTAAGGAGATGGGTCTTGCTTCCCCACCTCTGCTCATCTTGGAACAAAGGGCTTTTTGGATATAAATAGAAAAACTTCTGTCTGAGTTTTCAGGGGAAAACTCAGACAGGAGGAAGGCTAGCTGGCACCGTCCTGAGTTTAGAGGAAGGGTGAGCAGGACCCCCTGGAGAATTGGGATCCGGAGCAGGGTGTTTGAAATGCAGATACTGGGCTGCACCTGGGAGATTGTGGAAGATTTGTCAGGCAGAAGGGGTGGGAACCCCCACCTGGCAGGTTAACGGGTAGGAGGTGGCAGGGCAGGATGCAGATACTGGGCTGCCCCTGAAATATTATCAGGATGACTTTGAGATGCAGATGCATATGCTGGACATAGACGTCTTCTCTTTAGGCCTGGTACACACACATAAGCTCCTATCTGACTTCCTACCTAACACTTCCTGCAACGCCCACGTGAGAACTGGAAGCCACCTATAGGGGTACAGTGATGGCAAGTGGGTTACACCCAGTGGGGTCCCTTGCTGGTTGATGTGATCACACACCCTTGCAACATGGGATAAAGAGTCCAATTTCCCCTCACACCCTGCTCAGAACTATGCAACAGTGGCCACTGGCCCTGAAGAAATGCCACGAGGCAGTTTCCCTTTTGCCTCCATGGGGGGTGTTGGAGAATTCACTTCCTCTGTTCCAACTCTTGATTGGTCATGCTTGATGTCTGGCTTGGCTCTCTCCTTCTTTCTGGAACTTTCCAGAATAATTCCCTTAACCAGCGGTCAAGGCAATCAATCACTAGACTCCATACCCAACTTGAAATAGGTGAGAGTGAACAGGCTTCCTGTGGGGTTCTGGGGACTTACCCTTGGCAGTGGGTTGCTGGTTAGACTCAAGCTAACCAATAAACCAGGAAAGACAATGGCTGTTGCAGCTCATCAGACTTTGCAGGGATTCCTATGGGCGGAGGCCTCCTTTTGACAAATGGATAGCAACAGCACTTACTGGTCCACCAGGTAGCCCTTGAGCTCCTTGTTGCCCAAGTCTGGGGCTTGCACACAGTGCTGAAAATGGAACACTGCATTATCTTCCCCTGATGTTCACTGCAGGGAGTCAACTTGGAAAGGTGGCTGGTACTTCTGGTTCTGTAGATGCCACCAGACATCAAGGACGTCTCTCAAGGGGAAGGAACACACAGTGTGCTCATGGGGACCGCCAGCCAGTGCACTGTTGGCATCAGCACGGCGGGTGGCATGCCCGGCTGTTCCGAAGCTTTCGATCCTGACATTTCTTTCAGTGGTCTCCAGACTCACTGCAGGGATGAAAACCTCTCCAGGCCAGACCAAGTGGCTGCACACCTTGGTCCTGGACTACCATCAAAATTACTGTAGCCAAGGGAACTCAGCCGCTGTTGAACTTAGACTTGTTCAGTTTTGCTTGGCTTGGCTCCTAGAGGCTCCTGCTGAGAAGTGTGTCTCAGTCTCCTGGCCACATGCAGCTGTGCTTACAGACTGAAAGCTGACCTGTGCTGGCAGTAATGAACGTGTACATCCTAAGCATCGCCTGACCACCTGACCTTGAGAAGTTGTAGATTCCACGCAGGGAACAAGCTGATGCATTAGGATGAGTGCGAAAGATGACATTGCTGCCTCACAGTTGAGAGACTGATCACGGCGAGAGAACTGCTGAACTGCAATAAACTGGCCTAAAGCAGCTTCCATGCTTGCAGGATGAACTTGGCCCAAAAGGGCTCCCATAGGTGGTGAACCACAATCTCGGATTTCTGTGCAAGCAGATTGTTGCCTAACCCAAGGTTATAAGAATCCATGGCTAAGCTGATCCCAGGATGGAGCTGCCAAATTATGCCCAAATCAGGCAAATGCCATCCTGCCCAAATCGTGTCATCTCTGTGTTATTTCCTGTCTCTCTGGCTCACCATACTGTTAGGGGGTGGCCATTCTAGGCCTTGTGGGTCTGGGTTCCTGCCTACCTCTCCAGGGCCTTTTTGCCTAGGTGAGCTTTGTGATGCGGAACTGGTTTCAAGTTCCCCTTTGAAGCTGGGTTGAAACCTTTTCTTCCCCCTGCCTGTGCACCCTCAGTCATTTTTGTTTTTAAATAACATTTTCATTTCAAAAGTTCAGGGCCAAGGTATAAGAAAAGCCAGTTCTGGGGAGACTTTGTTCCAATCTGATCACTTTTCTTCTGTGTCTAAAGTCAAAATAGGGGCCATCTCTGTGGCATGGCAGGTTAAATCATGGCCTGCCATACCAGCATCCCATATGGGTGCTGGTTCAAGTCCTGGCTGCTCCACTTCTGATCCAGCTCCCTGTTAATGGCCTGGGAAAGCAGTGGAAGATGGCCCAAGTGTTTGGGCCCCTGCACCCATGTGGGAGACCCAGAAGACATTTCTGGCTCCTGGGTTCAGCCTGGCTCAGCCCCAGCTGTTGCAGCCATTTGGGGAGTGAGCCAGCAGATGGACGATAACTCTTTCTCTCTTTCCCTCTCCCTCTCCCTCTCCCTCTCCCTCTCCCTCTCCCTCTCCCTCTCCCTCTCCCTCTCCCTCTCCCTCTCCCCTCCCCTCTTTTCTGTTTTTGCAACTATGCCTTTCAAATAAATAATAAATATGAAGATAAAATAAAAAATCACACACACTAAACACACTAAAAGCCTTGACCCAGAGGAAGGAACTGGATCAAAGGCTCCCAGACCCTGGAGAAAGTACTCTTGGGTCCTCCGGGGGGAGTTAAGGTGGACAGGATCCAGAGCCTGCAGTGAGACCTTCGTCCTCAGGGGCCGCGAGCACACGGTCAGCCTGGTCCCCTCTCGTTTCCGTGCCTCTGTATGAAAGGGGCCTGCTGGAGGATTCTTGCTGTCCCTTTGGAGCTAAGGTTTGGGGGAGATTCTTCTCGAATCTTCCACCAGCAGGTGGCAAAGTGTCAATCCACATCAATTATTTCCTGCCTTGTATTTTGTTTATGTGAATCTTACACTTGCCTTTAAAAACGTCCAATGGTAAGAGACGGGTGTATGCGGGGTTGGAGTGGGGGGCGGAGAAGAAATCAGAGCTTCTCTGTAATTAGAGTCTTCCTGAGGGTCTCTGGGCAAACGACAGTCAAGTGGAGAGGTCTCCAAGTATAGGTGAGTGGCCTCGCCTGTCCCCCTAAGTGATTCTAGAACAGCCCAGTGGGCTCGGTGGGGGTCCTGCATGTTGAGATGCAATGTGCTACAGAGACGCAGGCTCAGCGCGGCTCTCAGTGAGCTGCTTGTTTAATTAGGGTTGCTCATTCATCCGCCACCGCTGCCCACTGGCTTTGTAGAAGCTTGCTAATGACTTGAACTTGAGGTGATAGCATGTGTAATGATCCACGCTCTCTGACTCAAAGATGGATGTATTCCAGGGGCACCCATGCGAGCCGTGCCCCAGGGGTGCTGCCCAGGTCACTGGGAGGGGCGGGTGCTGATTCTGTGTTGTGACCCTTTTGTCATGAGCAGTGGCTAACGAGGGTCAGATCAGCGACGTGATGAGCAGAAGCTGACCGTGCTCACGGCCACGGAGGGTGACAACTTCCTGGGATTTTTTTTGGGTGGGGTGCCCCACCCAAGGAAGGGCTGTGAAGAGGATTTTGCAACTCCCATGCAAAGATAATCACAGAGACATCCAGGCTCTTGACAAGGAGGCCAGAGGGTGGTTGCTGCAATGCAGAGTCCTGGGCCTTTCCATCGCCGTGAGTGCAAGGCCCAGGAATGTGCTTCTGCAACAAGGACACCCTGGGGTTGGGCACTGCTGCAGGTCACTGCTGCCTGGCTCCGGAGAAGGCAACACAGGGTGAAGCCCCCTGCTCCCCTCCCCTGGGCCCCTGCTGACCCACTCCTTACTAGCTCATGTCCGCTTGGGGAGGGCTTGCACTCAGATACCCGAGATCCCCAGTGGCAGGCCCTGGGCTCAGAGGAGGTCTTGGGAGCTCCACGAGGGGGCGATTTGAGCAGGTGGTTGGTGTAGGGTGGTCCAGCAAGAGGAGATGGTGCACTCGCCAGGGACAAGCTGGGTCTGGGGTCCCCCTGTGAGGAGGTGGTCGCCTGCCCACATGTCCACTCTCAACTCACATTTTCCATGGCCCCTGCACCTCGGTGTGGCTGTGTGACCCAGGTCTGGTCAATGAGATATAAAGAAAAGCGGTTTTTTGTTTGTTTATTTGTTTTTTTTTTAAATTTTTTTGACAGGCAGAGTGGATAGTGAGAGAGACAGAGAGAAAGGTCTTCCTTTACCATTGGTTCACCTTCCAATGGCCACCGCGGCCAGCGTGCTGCGGCCAGCACACTGCACTGATCTGAGGGCAGGAGCCAGGTGCTTCTCCTGGTCTCCCATGGGGTGCAGGGCCCGAGCACCTGGGCCATCCTCCACTGCACTTCCGGGCCATAGCATAGAGCTGGCCTGGAAGAGGGGCAACCGGGACAGACTCCGGCGCCCTGACCGGGTTTAGAACCCCACCGGTGTGCTGGCACCACAGGTGGAGGATTAGCCTATTAAGCCATGGTGCCAGCTTGTTTATTTGTTTTAGAGATTTATTTATTTGAAAGGCAAAGTTAAAGAGAGGCATTGAGAGAGAGAGAGAGGTCTTCCATCCACTGCTTCACTCTCCAGATGGCTGCACTGCTGGGCCTGGGCCGATCCAAAGCCAGGAGCCAGGAGCTTCTTCCAGGTCTCCCACGTGGGTGCAGGCACCCAAGGACTTGGGCCATCCTCTGCTGCTTTCCCAGGCACATTAGCAGGGAGCTGGATTGGAAGTGGAGCTGCCAGGACTTGAACCGGTGCCCATATGGGATGTGGGCACTGTAGGTGGCAATTTTACCTGCTACACCACAGCACCAGCTCCAAGAGAAGTGCTTTATGGGACTTTAGGGAACCTTCTTAGAAGGCCTCCATCTTTTTTCTTTCTTTTTTTTTAAAGATTTATTTATTTATTGAAAGTCAGAGTTACACAGAGAGAAGGAGAGGCAGAGAGAAAGAGAGAGGTCTTTCATATGCTGGTTCACTCCCCAGTTGGCAGTAATGGCTGGAGCTAGGCCAATCCAAAGCCAGAAGCCAGGAGCTTCTTCCAGGTCTCCTTCGCGGGTGCAGGGACCCAAGGCCTTGGGCCATCTTCTATTGCTTTCCCAGGCCATAGCAGAGAGCTGGATTGGAAGTGGAACAACCAGGTCTTGAACTGACTGATGCCCATATGGGATGCCAGCACTGAAGGTGGAGCTTTACCTGCTACGCCACAGTGCCAGCCCCCATCTTTTTTCTATCTCCTTTTTTTGGTACCTGGAATGTTGATGTGATGAGTGGAGATGAAGCAGCCATCCTGGCCCAATATGTGATGTCTGGAGGGTATGGAGCCTCAAGTACGTGGGATCCTGGCTTTTTGGCCTCGCTGGCTGGGGGCTGTTCAGCTTTGTCCTTCCTGTGTGCAGGGGTGACACAACTGTCTTCTTTCAGCCACTGCTGTTTGGTGCACTCGAACCTAAATCTTTTTTTTTTTTTTTTTTGGACAGGCAGAGTTAGACAGTGAGAGAGAGAGAGAGACAGAGAGAAAGGTCTTCCTTCTGTTGGTTCATCCCCCAGATGGCTGCTACAGCCAGTGCGCTGTGCTTATCCAAAGCCGGGAGCGAGGTGCTTCTTCCTGGTCTCCCATGCGGGTGCAGGGGCCCAAGAACTCGGGCCGTCCTCCACTGCACTCCCGGGCCACAGCAGAGAGCTGGACTGAAAGAGGAGCAACCAGGACAGAATCTGGTGCCCCGACCGCGGCTAGAACCCGGGGTGCCGACGCCACAGGCGGAGGATTAGCCTAGTGAGCCACGGCACTGGCCTGAACCTAAATCTAACACCTCTCATCTCATACATGTTGTCATCACAAGTCCTAGGCTGAGTGGGGGAGTCTCGGGTACAGGATCAGAAGTCGAAGGAAAACACCCTTGCTCTTGGATGCACTGCGCTGAAGAAAGAAGCAGGACCTTGCTATAGATCTGCTATTAGGCAGGGGCTCCTCCAAATGCTCAAGGGACCATCCACTACTGGACTATGGGATACGTGATTGGAGCATGCCCAGTGGAGCCAAGCACGGTGTGGGTAGCTCGGTGTCTGCTGTGTCCCCAGCCCTGCCAGGGCCCATGTCACCAAGGACAGACAGGAAACATCCACACCAAATCAAATAATGCTGTTACTTCAAAAGAAAGGTTTGTTAGCTATACTTGGAATATGAGCAAGACTCTTACAAAACAATTTAAAAATAAACAAAAATCCGTGCACTGAAGGGAGGGTATCTACGTGGCTAATTTGCTAAATTCACAGATCCATATTTGGTTAAAAATATATTTTTTTTGGTTAAAAAAATTCATCTGCCCTCCCTCCCACCTATTTCTTTTAAGAGAGAATGACAAGAACTCTCTAAGAACCGGAGACTAGTGAAGTCTGGAGCACTTACAAGCATTCAGGTTTAAAGGACCTGCAGATCTGAGAATGCAAAAGCAATATGGTAGTGGGAAGAAGAACTTTAACTCCTAAGTCATTGCTTGGTAGCCAGCATGTAACCAACCACTGGGAAAGTCAATGGAGACTCTGAGGCTCAGTGGAGGGTTCAGGAGCAGCAGTTTGTCCATACCACTGCTCTGGTTTGAGCCAGAAATTCAACAAGCACCAGTTTGTCTCAAAAGAACCTCATGCAAACACACACTCACATACACATCCACACCCATTCACCTGTCATCGCCACTGCTTTTATTTAAATTTATTGCTATCTTTTTATTAAAATAATACAAAAAAGGGAGACAGGTATATTTACAAAACTCCATGCTGGGACAGCACATAATTTTTAAGACATACTACATGTTACAATCTTTCAGGTCCTGAGGTTATTACAAATATCAACTCAAGGGGCCGGCACTGTGGCACAGTGGGTTAACGCCCTGGCCTGAAGCACCGGTATCGCATATGGGCACTGATTCGAGACCTGGATGCCCCACTTCCTGTCCAGCTCTTTGCTATGGCCCGGGAAAGCAGTAGAAGATGGCCCAAGTCCTTGGGCCCCTGCACCCACGTGGGAGACCTGGAAGAAGCTCCTGGCTCCTGACTTCGGATTGGAGCAGTTCTGGCCATTGCAGCCATTTGGGGAGTAAACCATCGGATGGAAGACCTCTCTCTCTCTCTAACCCCTCTCTCTCTCTCTCTCTGCCTATCCTCTCTCTGCGTAACTCTGACTTTCAATAAATAAATAAATCTTTAAAAAAAAAACAAATATCAACTCAAAGCTTGTGTCTAGGTCCAGTTTTTAAGGAAGGAAAAAAAATCCCCAAATACTAAGTCATACACTATTTGAAGTATGGTATATCCCTTCAAGTTAGTGGAAACACAACTTCCTATAAGCAAAAGCAATTCAGTAATTTGTGCTTTTCACCCATAGGACCGTAGTTTCTTTAGACTCCTTCCTTCAAGATTGGTTTTGAAACATGTTGGATGGGAAGCAGTCCACACAGCAGACTCATAGAATAACAATCACTCTAAGTAGCACTCCGTCCTCAGAATCAGCCCTTAAGGCTTCCTAGTCTGGCTGAAAATCCTGTGAGAACTTTTCAGGTACGGAAAGCCAAGATACTGTGGCAAAATATGTTCTACATGAAGGATCTCTATGAATGAGACCGCAGTGGAAAGAAGTGGCCATCAAAGAAGGATGTACTTTTCTCTGAAGGGAGGAGAGAACTTCCACTTTAATTATGGCCTTGTCTAAACACTGAAGGATTTGTGGATTCAGAAGGCTTCCATAGAATAGGCAGCTCATGTCAGGAGTCTCAGATGATCACTGACATCATACATAAGAGTGTTAATTGTTAAATTAACAACAGTAGTCACTGTGCATTAACTCCTCACGCAGGACCTCTGTCCTCAACTAGTTCTCAAATGGTTTTTCTTGTATGTGTGTGTGTGTTCAAATTGTTGAAATCTTTGCATAGTAAAGAGTTGGTCTTCTTTGTATAAAGTTAATTGAAAATGAATCTTAATGGAGAATGGAACTGGGAAGGGGAGAGGGAAGAGGAGGATAGGTGGGAGTGTGGGTGGGAGGGCGGGTATGGTGGGAAGAATCACTATATTCTTAAAGTTGTACTTATGAAATTTATATTCCTTAAAGAAGAAATTTAAAAACACTATTGCTTGTTCAAAAGAAAAAAAGCATGTTGGCATCGTTGTCAAGTGTGGATGTGGCTAAAGGAAGAGGAAGATATGTCGCTGGAGGGAAGTTTGTCAGCGGAGTGGATGTTTACTCTATAAATAAGCCCTGTTTTTCTTCTGCTACCTAACAAAAATCCTTCTCTTATCGGAATGCATACTGTAATGATTGTAAATAACTGCTAACCCAGACTAAAAATCAGAATCATCATTTCCAATCAGTTACAGCAAGAAGATCTACAGTTTCATAATAATTTTCTAATTGCAAATAAATTTTCTTCCTTATAATTAAAGAACAATGTACTATTTTTGATTACTTTCTAAAATATAAAAAAAAAGTTTCAATGACAATCAACAAAAGGATAGTCAGATTTCGGATCTTCTCTCTGGAGGTCAGCCCCAAGTCAGAGGACATTACTTATTTTTATTTTTTATTTATTTTTATTTTTATTTTTTGACAGGCAGAGTGGACAGTGAGAGAGAGAGAGACAGAGAGAAAGGTCTTCCTTTGCCGTTGGTTCACCCTCAGAGGACATTACGTTACCCATGGGCTGGGAACCTACGTCTACTAAAGGAAATGGCCCTTGATTGTCAGAAGGCTCAGAAGTACGTGTAATTAATTGTTAACTAATCATAGAGAACTGACCGCAAAAAAAAAAAAAAAAAAAAGAAAAGAAATACCTTTGTCAGCTGAGAATAACTTCTTTTTCTTTTAATTCCCGCAGCCAAAATTGGGGGGTAATCCTTGGTAGTTTTGCAGGTATGGGAAGGAAAGCCCAATTTTCTGACTGAGGGTATACCACCCATGTGAAAAACAGAAATAAGCAGAAAAAGGAGAGTTCATGGTTGCAAGGATAGAAAACATAAGGTAGTTAAGATAATTGAAGGGCAGGTTGTCACATAGAGAAAAGTCAATGGGCTGGACTTCGTTGTTAAATTTCTTAAATTAAATTTCAATAAATAAAAGCTCTTTTCTTCCAGCATCCCAAAGGATGGGTCGGGAGCCCACAGGGTGGCCCAATCCATGGAGGAGTCTCTTGGGGCAGATGAGGGCAACTTCCACATGTTAGAGTCTTCATTGCTCAAGTATGACCTTCAGTAATACAGTCCCTGTGTGTTTATTAACCCTGGTTACATGCAAGGCATTGCATCAGGTACTGTGAAATGGTCAAAGGAAGCAAACAGTGAACCCTGCAATCCAGTTGCTGCTTTTAAGACATGTATTCTTGTCCTGTTCCAATGTGGACTTCAGGAAGCAGAGCCAACGGTGGTGCATGCAGGGGGACCAGGACAGAGGACTTCCACCTTTATTTCTACAGGCCTCAGACAGTTTGCGTTTCCTTTCATTCTGAGCATTCTTTTTTTTTTTTTTGACAGGCAGAGTGGACAGTGAGAGAGAGAGACAGAGAGAAAGGTCTTCCTTTGCCGTTGGTTCACCCTCCAATGGCCGCCACGGCCGGCGCGCTGCGGCCGGCGCACCGCGCTGATCCGATGGCAGGAGCCAGGAGCCAGGTGCTTTTCCTGGTCTCCCATGGGGTGCAGGGCCCAAGCACCTGGGCCATCCTCCACTGTACTCCCTGGCCACAGCAGAGGGCTGGCCTGGAAGAGGGGCAACCGGGACAGAATCCGGCGCCCCGACTGGGACTAGAACCCGGTGTGCCGGCGCCGCAAGGCGGAGGATTAGCCTAGTGAGCCGCAGCGCCGGCCTCATTCTGAGCATTCTGAGTTGAGTCCCCCGTGGTGCCTTCCCCGTGGAGAGAGGTTTCCCACTGCACGTTTTGCAGGCATCTGGGGGTATGGGAATTTCAGTCATTGGAGGGCCTCGAACATCCTGTCTACTGTGTTAACGAGGAAGAGCACCCATTAACTTGTCACAAGTGCATTGTAAAGATGTTTCACTAACTGGGCCTGTGCAGGTGGTTTCTGTTGTAATTTGGTGGATTTTCCTTTTTGCAGTTAAAAATCCCCCCTAAGAAGGGTCGCTGGGCCCCACCTGACTCCCAAGGTGTCCTTGGCACACACTGACTGAGGCTTCACTTCCCTCCAAAGCCTGGCTCACTGGTCACTCTGGGTTAGGGTTCTGCTGACACCAGTGCTCAGCTCCCAGGAAGCTGGAGCCTGCAGGGAAGCCTGGTGTGGGTCACACGCCCAGCTCATGCTAGCAGTCTTGGTTTCCCTTTGATGAGTGCCATGGAGCCTTGAGCCAGGACCTCCGCAGAACTGGAGAGAAGGGAGCATAGGAAGGGTCTTTTTAAATTTATTTTATTTTTTTAAATTTTATTTTATTTAATGAACATAAATTTCCAAAGTACAGCTTATGGATTACAATGGCTTTCCCCCCCATAACTTCCCTCCCACCCACAACCCTCCCCTCTCCCACTAACTCTCCCCTCCCATTCACATCAAGATTAATTTTCAATTATCTTTATATACAGAAGATCAATTTAGCATATATTAAGTAAAGATTTTAACAGTTTGCACCCACACAGAAACACAAAGTGTAAAATACTATTTGAGTACTAGTTATAGCATTAATTAAACACCTAAGAGTAACTGTGTATTATTTTTTTTGACAGGCAGAGTGGACAGTGAGAGAGAGAGAGGACAGAGAGAAAGGTCTTCCTTTGCCATTGGTTCACCCTCCAATGGCCACCGCGGCTGGCGCGCTGTGGCGGGCGCACCGCACTGATCCGATGGCAGGAGCCAGGTACTTATGCTGGTCTCCCATGGGGTGCAGGGCCCAAGGACTTGGGCCATCCTCCACTGCACTCCCTGGCCACAGCAGAGAGCTGGCCTGGAAGAGGGGCAACCGGGACAGAATCCGGTGTCCCGACCAGGACTAGAACCCGGTGTGCCGGTGCCGCAAGGCGGAGGATTAGGCTAGTGAGCTGTGGCGCTGGCCTAATTGTGTATTAATTACAGAGTTCAAACCAATAGTTTTAAGTAGAACATAAAAAATACTAAAAGGGTAAAGTATTAAGTTCTTTGTTTGTTTGTTATATAGTTTTTATTTAATAAATGTGAATTTACAAAGTGCAACTTTGTATTGTTGTGGCTTCCCCCCCACACAACCTCCCTCCCTCCTGTGGCCCTCCCCTCTCCCACTCCCTCTCCCATCCCGCCCTTCATCGAGTTTCATTTTCAATTACCTTCATATACTGAAGATCAACTTAGTATATACTAAGCAAGGATTTCAACAGGCTGTACTCACACAACCGCACAAGGTATAGGGTATTGTTTGACTAGTAGTGTTGTTTTTAAGTTTCATAGTAACACATATTAAGGACAGAGATCCTACGTGGGGAGCATGTACTCAGTGACTCCTGTTGTTGATTTAACAATTGGCACTCTTATTTATGATGTCAGCAATCACCGTGACTCTTGCTATGAGCTGTCTAGGCTATGGAAGCCCCTTGAGTTCACCGACTCTGAACTTGTTTAGTCAAGGCCGTATCACAGTGGAGGTTCCTTCCTCCCTTCAGAGAAAGGCGCCTCCCTCCTTGATGGCCTGTTCCTTCTGCTGGGATCTTGTTCACCAGGATCTTACATTGAGATTGTTTTTTGCTACCGTGTCATGGCTTTCCATGCCTGTGAGACTCTCATGGACCTTTTAGCCAGATCCGAATGTCCCAAGGGTTGATTCTGAGGCAGGAGTGCTGTTTTGGGCGTTTGCCATTCTATGAGTCTGCTGTGTGTCCTGCTTCCCCCGCAGGATCATTCTCTCCCTTTTAATTCTATCCTTCATTATTTGCTTACACTGATCTTATTTGTGAAATCTCTTCAACACTTACCCTATCTTTTTGATCGGTTGTGTATTTATACTTATCACTTTACCAAGTGTGCTGGCATTGGTACCTGCCTCCTTGGTAAGATTGAGTTGAAATCCCCTGGCACATTTCTAGTTCCATCATTGGAGGTAAGTCTGAGTGAGCATGTGCCGTCCTATATATCTCCCCCCCTTTCTTATTCCCACTCCTATGTTTAACAGAGATCACTTTTCTGTTAATTTTAAACGCCTAAGAATGATTGTGCATTGATTACAGAGTTCAACCAGTGGTTTTATGTAGAACAAACAGAGCAACAACAACAAAAATACTAAAGGAATAAAATAGTAAGTTGTTCCTCAACAGTCTAGACAAGGGCTGATCATGTCATTGTCTCTCATAGGGACAGGGTTTTGACGCCAGTTTTCTGGCTTCTGGTTGCACAGA
The DNA here is from genome assembly GCF_964237555.1 of Oryctolagus cuniculus. NCBI lineage: Eukaryota > Metazoa > Chordata > Mammalia > Lagomorpha > Leporidae > Oryctolagus > Oryctolagus cuniculus. Next base: position 49,244,957 of record NC_091442.1, on the reverse strand, counting down.
GCTGTGTAAACTTATTTAGTCTCTGTTGCCCATCCATCAAAAGGAACAAAGACATGGAGACAAAAAAAAAATCCCAACCGTAAAACCATTCAACAAAGCTAGAAGCAAAAGGCCACGTCAGATGCTTGTTTAGTTGCCATCGATCAGGGAGAACATATGATATTTGCCCCTTTGGAACTGGCTTATTTCACTCAGCATGATGTTTTCCAGCTTCCTCCATTTTGTTGTAAATGCCCGGATTTCATTGTTTTTTACTGCTGTATAGTGTTCCATAGAGTACATATCCCATAGTTTCTTTATCCAGTCATCCTTTGATGGACATTTAGGTTGATTCCATGTCTTAGCTATTGTGAATTGAGCTGCAACAAATATTGAGGTGCAAATGGCTCTTTTTTCTCCCCTTTAATTCCATTTGGGTAAATTCCAAGGAGTGGTATGGCTGGGTCCTGTGGTAGTGCTATATTCAGGTTTCTTAGGACTCTCCAAACTGTCTTCCATAGTGGCTTTACCAGTTTGCATTCCCACCAACAGTGGATTAGTGTCCCTTTTTCCCCACATCCTCGCCAGCATTTGTTGTTGGTTGATTTCTGTATGTAAGCCAATCTAACCGGAGTGAGGTGAAACCTCATTGTGGTTTTGATCTGCATTTCCCTGATGGCTAGGGATCCTGAGCATTTTTTCATGTGTCTGTTGGCCATTCGGATTTCCTCTTTTGAAAAATGTCTGTTAAGGTCCTTGGCCCATTTTTGTATTGGGTTGTTTGTTTTGATTTTGTGGTGTTTTTTGATCATTTTATAGATTCTAGTTGTTAATAATCCTTTATCTGTTGTGCAGTTTGCAAATAACATCTCCCATTCTGTTGGTTGCCTCTTCACTTTCCTGACCGTTTCCTTTGCTGTAAAGAAACTCTTCAATTTGAGGTAATCCCATTTGTTTATTTTATCTTTGATTACCCGTGCCTCTGGGGTCTTCTCCAGGAATTCTTCCCCTGTTCCAGTATCTTGGAGGGTTTCCCTTATGCTCTCAATTAGTTTCATGGTGTCGTGGCGCATCTCTAGTTCTTTGATCCATGTTGAGTTGATTTTTGTATAAGGTGTAAGGTAGGGGTCTTGCTTCATACTTCGACATGTGGACATCCAGTTTTCCCAGCACCATTTGTTGAAGAGGCTGTCCTTGTTCCAGGGGTTGGTTTTAGGTCCTTTGTCGAATATGAGTTGGTTATAGATGTTTGGATTGATCTCCGGTGTTTCTATTCTGTTCCATTGGTCTATCCATCTGTTTTTGTACCAGTACCAGGCTGTTTTGATTACAACTGCCCTGTAGTATGTCTTGAAGTCTGGAATTGTGATGCCTCTGGCCTTGTTTTTATTGTATAGGATTGCTTTAGCTATTCTGGGTCTCCTGTTTCTCCATATGAATTTCAGCATCGTTTTTTCTAGGTCTTTGAAGAATGACTTTGGTATTTTGATTGGTATTGCATTGAACTTGTAAATTGCTTTTGGGAGAATGGACATTTTGATAATATTGATTCTTCTAATCCATGAGCATGGCAGGTTTTTCCATTTTTTTGTGTCGTCTTCTATTTCTTTCTTTAGTGTTCTGTAATTTTTATCATAGAGGTCTTTGTCATCCTTGGTTAAATTTATTCCAAGGTACTTTATTGTTTTTGTAGCTATCGTGAATGGGATTGATCTTAAAAGTTCTTCCTCGGCCCTGGCATTATCTGTGTATACAAAGGCTGTTGATTTCTGAGCGTTGATTTTGTATCCTGCTACTTTACCAAACTCTTCTATGAGTTCCAATAGTCTCTTATAGGAGTTTATCAGGCCCCCTATATATAGTATCATATCATCTGCAAATAGGGATAGTTTAACTTCCTTCTTTCCCATTTGTATCCCTTTAATTTCTTTTTCTTGCCTGATGGCCCTGGCTAACACTTCTAGGACTATATTGAATAGCAATGGTGAGAGTGGGCATCCCTGTCTGGTGCCAGTTTTCAATGGAAATGCTTCCAACTTTTCCCCATTCAATATGATGCTGGCCATTGGTTTATCATAGACTGCCTTAATTGTGTTGGGGTATGTTCCTTATATACCCAATTTGCTTAGAGTTTTCATCATGAAAGGGTGTTGTATTTTGTCAAATGCTTTCTCTGCATCTATTGAGATAATCATATGATTTTTGTTTCTCAATTTATTAATGTGATGTATTACATTGATTGACTTTTGAATATTGAACCATCCCTGCATACCAGGGATAAATCCCACTTGGTCCGGGTGAATGATCTTTCTGATGTGCAGTTGGATTCGGTTTGCCAGAATTTTGTTGAGTTTTTTGCATCTATGTTCATCAGGGAGATAGGTCTGTAGTTTTCTTTCTCTGTTGTGTCTTTTCTGGGCTTAGGAATTAAGGTGATATTGGCTTCATAGAAAGAGTTTGGGAGGATTACCTCCCTTCCAATTGTTTTGAATAACTTGAGAAGAACTGGGGTTAGTTGTTCTCTAAATGTCTGGTAAAATTCGGCGGTGAAGCCATCCGGTCCTGGGCTCTTCTTTTTTGGTAGTGCGTGTATTACTGATTCAATTTCTTCCATGGTTATGGGTCTGTTTAGATTTTCTATATCTTCACGGCTCAGTTTAGGAAGGTTGTATGTGTCCAGGAATCTATCCATTTCTACAGGAAGGGTCTTAAGATGACATGTATGAGAAGCCAAGGCTTGGGCTCCTGCCACCCAGGAGTGGGACCCAGGAGAAGCTTCTAGCTCCTGGCTCTGGTCTGGCTCAGCCCTGGCCGTCGCAGCCATTTGAAGGAATGAATCAGTGGATGGAAGATCTCTCTCTCTCTCTCTCTCTCTCTCTCTCTATTTCTCTCTCTCTATCTGCAACTCTGACTTTCAAATAAATAAATTTTGTGGCCAGTGTGTGGCATAGTAAGCTAAGCCTCCTCCTGCAGTGCTAGCATCCCACGTGGGCGCCAGGTGTCCCAGCTACTCCTCTTCTGATCCAGCTCTCTGCTATGGCCTGGGAAAGCTGTGGAAGTTAGCCCAAGTGCTTGGGCCCTTGCACCTGCGTGGGAGACCCAGAAAAAGCTTCTGCCTTCATATTGGCTCAGTTCCAGACATTAAGGCCATTTGGGGAGCGAAACAGCAGATAGAAGACCTCTCTCTGTCTCTGTTTCTCTCTCTCTGTAACTGTACCTCTGAAATAAATAAGTCTTAAAAAAAAAAGCTCAAAAGCTTGAGTAAGAACCAAATTGTGGTTTCTAGACTGAATAGTTTAACCTTACATGTGTACAATCCACAAAAACACACATGGCATGCTGCATAGTCAGTTATTTAAAGCAACTTAAATATATTTAACAAGCACTCAGCCAAGCTGTCTTTCAAAGGCTAATTATCAGTGTCTGCTTAGTACTATGCCTATGAAACTTTAAAATCCAAGTAATATTAAGAGAAAGATAATTTTAAACCTACTGAGTTGTGCAGACACATATGAATGAATTACCAAAATGAAACTATATTACAGGGCTCGGTGTTGTGGTGTAATAGGCTAGACCACTGCTTGGGATGCATCTGTTATATTGGAGTACTTGGTTCAAGTCCTGCCTCCACTTCCTATCCTGCTTCCTACTAGTGTGCAACCTGGGAAGAAGCAGGCAATGGGTCAAGTACTTGGGTCCCTGTCACCTGTGTGGAAGCCTAGGATGGAATTTTAGGTTCTTGGCTTTGACCTGGTTGTTGCACCCTTTTGTGGAGTGAACCAGCAGATGGAAGAGAGCTCTCTTGCATCCTCTCTCTCGCTCTCTGCCTTTCAAATAAAAATATTTACAGCTTATTTGGTTCTAGCAATCTCAACTCTTCTGTGGTTTTGCTTAATTTAATATTTGCATTTTAAATTTTATTTCAGTGTCCTCTCTTTAACAAGCTCAACACACACAAAAATAGTTTGAGCTACAATCCACTATTTTTCATCCGAGTCAGCTCCTCATAAATAATTCAACAATAGAATGCTCCAGTGCTTAGTTCCATTAGAATACAATATTCGATTGGAGCTCCAAGATGGAGGAATAGGGAGGGAACGCACTGATAGTCCAGGAAAAGACAGTTTAATGAAAGTGGAGATACTGTAGGTTCAGGGAAGAGTTAGAGAAAAAATAGCAGAGGAAACTCATCTGGAACTAGGGGGACACGGTGGACCTATGTGGAGGGCATGGGTGCCCACGGCTTGGGACCCCAGCCGCCAAATCTACACACCAGTGCTGGAAAGGGAGGTGATGGGCCAAGGACCTCAATATATATTTTTCAAAAGAGGAAATCCAAAGGTCCAACAGACACATGAAAAACTGTTCAAGATCACTAGCAATCAGGGAAATGCAAATCAAAACCACAATGAGATTTTACCTCACCCCGTGAGAATGGCTCACATACAGAAATCTACCAACAACAGCTGCTGGCAAGGATGTGGGGAAAAAGGGACACTAACCCACTGTTGGTGGGAATGCAAACTGGTAAAGCCACTATGGAAGTCAGTCTGGAGATTCCTCAGAAACCTGAATATAACCCTACCATTCAACCCAGCCATTCCACTCCTTGGAATTTACCCAAAGGAAATTAAATTGGCAAGCAAAAAAGCTGTCTGCACCTTAATGTTTATTGCAGCTCAATTCACAATAGCTAAGACCTGGAACCAACCCAAATGCCCATCAACAGAAGACTGGATAAATAAATTATGGGGCATGTATTCTATAGAATACTATACAGCAGTAAAAAACAATGAAATCTGGTCATTTGCAACAAGATGGAGGAATCTGGAAAACATCATGCTGAGTGAAATAAGCCAGTCCCAAAGGAACAAATATCATATGTTCTCCCTGATCGGTGACAACTAACCAAGCATCAAAAAGGAAACCTGTTGAAATGAAATGGACACTATGAGAAACAGTGACTTGATCAGCCCTTGTCCTGACTGTTGATGAACAACTTAATACTTTATCCCTTTTGGTATTTTTTGTCCTACTTAATACTATTGGTTGAACTCTGTAATTAAGACACAATTATTCTTAGGTGTTTAAATTTAACTGAAAAGTGATCCCTGTTAAATATAACAGTGGGTATAAAAGAGGGAGGAGGTGTACAATTTGGGACATGCTCACTCTGACTTGCCCCAAATGGTAGAGTCAGAAATGTGCCAGAGGATTCCAATTCAATCCCATCAAGGTGGCATGTACCAATGCCATCTCACTAGTCAAAGCGATCAATTTCAGTTCACAATTGATCATAATGATAGGACTAAGAGTCAAAGGGATCACATACAAAACACTAGTGTCTGCTAATACTTACTGATATAATTAAGAAGGAGAGAATGATCCAACATGGGACATGGGATACACAGCAGACTCATAGAATGGCAGATGTCCTAAACAGCACTCTGGCCTTAGAATTTGCCCCTAAGGCATTTGGATCTGGCTGAAGAGCCCATGAGAGTATTTTAGGCATGGAAAGCTAAGACACTCTGGCAAAACAAAACAAAACAAAAAAACACCTAAATGAAAGATCTCTGTGAATGAGATCCCAGTGGAAAGAACGGGCCATAAAAGAAGGAGGTACCTTTCTCTGAAGGGAGGAGAGAACTTCCACTTTGACTATGACCTTGTCTAAATACGATCAGAGTCAGTGAACTCAAAAGGCTTCCATAGCCTTGACAACTCATGACAAGAGCCTAGGGTGATTACTGACGCCATAAACAAGAGTGTCAATTTGTTAAGTCAACAACAGGAGTCACTGTGCAATTACTCCTCATGTAGGATCTCTGTCCTTAATGTATTGTAAAATGTGAATTAATGCTATAACTAGTACTCAAACAGTATTTTACACTTTGTGGTTCTGTGTGTGTGCAAACTGTTGAAATCTTTACTTAATATATACCAAATTGATCTTCTGTATATAAAGATAATTGAAAATGAATCTTGATGCGAATGGAATGGGAGAGGGTGTGGGAGAGGGGAGGGTTGTGTGTGGGAGGGAAGTTATGGGGGGGAAAGCCATTGTAATCCATAAGCTGTACTTTGGAAATTTATATTTATTAAATAAAAGTTAAAAAAAAGAATACAATATTCGAATGGACCCCATCACTTCACCCATTGCTTGCTCTACTGGATCCTGAGACAGGATGCTGGCAGAATGGACAGGTGTGATTCTCTGGGCACTCCCCATCAATACAATGAAATGTGAAACTCTTGCATGCAAGATAACTGCGTAAGCTTCCAGCTACATGGTCATCGCTGATCCAAACAATACAGGCTTTGCCTCATCTCTGCTGATCCTGTTGGAGGAGTCTATGAGTGGAAAGACTGTCAATCTGCTTTTTGGTTAAATCACGCTTTTGGTCCTCCTCCTCATTCCTTCTGGAATAGTTAGCTTTCCATTACCACAACCAAAAGACCCCAGAGGAGCTGCTTAGGAAGGAAGTAGTTTATCCATGATGCCAGTTTTGGAGGTTCACAGTCCGAGATCAGTGACCCCACTGGCTTGGCATCTGGTGAGGCTTGGGGAGGTAGCCCACTTAACTAAGCACCTGCTGAAGACATGCCCCAGTGACTCAAGAACCTTGCTTTAGACCCATCACCATAACTGAATCAACTCTCCAGTTTGTTTTTAAAGGTATTTATTCATTTATTTTCATTTTATTTGAAATGTTTATCGAGGTGGTCAGTGACAGTCAGGTGGGAGGTATATGTGGGACCCATGTGCAAAGATGGATGTGGTAGGGAGTGGACGTGGTGGGGAGTGGACAGCTCTTGCTGTTGTGGGCATTTTGGGAGTAGAGCAGCAGTTGGGATATCTCTGTCTTTCAAATAAAATATAAATACTTTTTAAAAGAGTGGAAGCTTGAGTTATCCTGCTTTCCAGGACCAGGTCAAGGCTGTACAGAGACCAGGCAGCCTCAACAGGAGCTGCAGCCCAGGCAGCACTGTCCCAGACCACCGTCCACTGCTCCTTTCAGGAACATGGCTGCCTGGAGAGAAGCCGGGGTCAACAAAGTTCCCATGGACGGGGCAGGCGATCTCCAAGAATGAGCTCATCCCCATTGCAGTGGGGAGGTGTCCCCCTCACCAGAAGTTCTATTGAGACTGTCAGATGCTGGGTTCTTCTTCCTTCTGCTGCTGTTCTTGACATAAGCTGTAGGTTGGAGAACGGAATGCAGGCAGCATCTCTGGGTCCTGTGTCTTTCTCTAAGAGCACACATGGCTACACCTCTCTGAAGAATATTAGTTTGCTGCACAGGTCTGGCTTTCCCTTGGGATCGTCACAGGCTGTGCCAATCTGTCTCGGAGCTGGTCAGCGGCTTGGCCAATAGACTACTGAAAGGTGTGCTGCTGTCAGTCATTGCCCCTTCCCTTTGCCCCATCTCACTGCACCTGCTTGTCTTTGTGTGACTTCTGGAATTAGCAAGAGGAGCTCTGGTCTTTGCAATGCCATCTGCTCCCTCAATTCCATGTGGTAGCCTTGCAATGTTGACAATGATCCCTCAATCTAACCCCGCCCTCTTGAGCCAAGCGCAGTCCTTTGAGTGTCTTGGAAGTCCTTGAGTTTTGGCTTCTTGTTTGCCCCAACCACAGGGATCTGTGTCTATTTCTGGTGTGTTCCTTGGCTGGTGTCTGAATGTCTGCATAACTGCATGTGGGATAAGGCAGGTAGCTAGATTAGGGTC